>NC_000070.6:151526695-151860028 GCF_000001635.26 Mus musculus | reverse complement strand
TTGTACCAGAATCTTCCTTTGGCCCTGGTATGTCTCTAGTGGGATCAAAACATTTCTTTGGATCTTGCACCTTTCAAGCAAAGGGGCAATTTCTCTACTTTTTGCTGTTCTGGTTCTCTTTGACATCACGGAAATTGGGTGCTCGACACAGTTGTTGACACACACAGACCACTTTGTGCATATGTGCAATAGCATTCTATACATACCCAGAAGAAGTTAGAAGGGTCAGGTGGCAGCTCTATGGTCAGAGTGGGTGGAGTGTTAATTTGCCAGAATGTGTGTATCTGTACATACCTACCCATGTATGTTATTGGTGGCTTCAGGATTAGAAGAAGCCAAGGTGTCGTTGATAAAAGCAATGTCACACTACTCCTTCATTTGTCATTTGTATTGTACTGAATAAGCAGAAAGGCACTTCTCCCATGTGTGGAGTGCTTGCTGATGAATGCCCAGACTTTTCCATTTGGAATCTAGGGACAGTATTCTCAGCTTGATTCTGTGGGGAGTGAAAGTTCTTATCTTGATTTTTTTTTCCCCCTGCAGTGTAGGAGAAAGCGATTTCCTGTGTTTTGGGGAAATGATAGGAAATGGAGAAGCGGCTGCCTCTCCCTGATAGAACTGGGAGCTAACTGACGGCTTCAAGTACATCCCTGTTGTATTTCAGCCAGTGAAGTGAGAGACGCTAAGAAATTAGAAGAAGGTGCCTTCGGAAAAGTGCTTGCCGCTGCTTCCCGGGAAGGTGGCAGGGTTTCCAGGTTCTTTCTCTGGGGCCCACAGCCCTGCCTCTGCTCAGGTGCTCACCTCCCTGTCTCGTGCTCTCGCTCAGCAGTGTCATCTTACTTTTTGACAGACTTCGTGTAGAGCCTCACCTTCCAGCTGTGTGTTGTGTGTTCTTGTTTCTGTTCTCTTGAAGTTCTTTTCCTAACAAGGGAGCCCTCCACCTTGCTTTCCCAAGTAAGGAGGTGTCTCAGGTGGCTCTGGCTTTGCTTTTCAGCATGGTACTCGCTGCCAGAAAGGAAAGCTCTTGCTCTGATTTTCCTGTGTGTCTCCCATTTTTAGGCTGTTTTAAATCTTGTGTCTGTTGTCAGCCTAAAGGAGTTGATTGTTTCTAGGGTGCTAGTGAGCCTTGGAAAAATGAAGAGTTGATTACCTGCTGTGTATGTTCCTGTAGGCCTGAGAGTCTTCTCGTTTCTGGTGATGGCTCTTCTGCACCTTTCTCCAGGCCGTTGACTTCCTTGGGTGTTGTCCCTGTCCATCAGAGTACCCCACACATGGACTGTGCAAGGAGGGGTACTGAAGGTACCACCAGAGCTGCACCGCTTGTGCTAAAGTGAGGATCTCAAGTGGATCTGCTTGCGCTGACTATGTGACTGCATCCGGGAAGGGTGGGAATCGGTGGAGGTCTTCTCTTGCAGTTAGTCAGGTTACCCCGCTTCTCTTAATTACTTTGCCCCACCCCCTATCTTTTCGTTCAGACATCACTTCCTCTTCCATTTCTGATTCCCCAGCATTTGGGAAAGGCCAAATGACCTTTCTCTAGTCTCCTTTTAGACCTGACTTACCTATTTCTGGGAGATGTTGTGGTTTCTCCATCTTACCCCTCAGTGGATTCTGCATGTGAACATGTGCACAGCAGCCTCTCCTCAAGGTCGGAGTGCTTCAGCTTCCTTTTCAGAAGAGGAGCATCACTCGTTCCTGCTTTTGGAGAAGAGTCTAGGCCATCCTTAGCCATGTTTTCATCCTTTGTATTTTATGAAAAATTTTAATATTTTGTCTTTTTGAGGCAGGGTCATGTTTTGCAACTTAGGCTATCTTAGAGTTTGTTATGTAGAACAGCTTGGCCTTAAACTTAAGGACTAGCCCCTCCCCCCCCCCCCCCCCCGCCCCCCAGCCTTGTGCATGTGTATGTGTGTGTTTGCGAGTGTGTGTATGTGTATGCATGTGTATGTGTGCTGTGCCCATCTCAGCCACATTTTCTGGTTTCTTAAGTTTTAATATCCCTCCCTAAAATGGCCCATTCTAGAGTAAGAAAGGAGTAGTTTATCTCTGAGTTTACTGCGTTAGTCCATGTGTGGGTGGGATTTCGCTTCTTTCTGATCTTGAAATAGCCCCTCTGGGGCCCATTCCCTCCACCTTTTTCATTACTCTGGGCCAGTCCTTATGTCCTCCTCATTGCATTTTGAAGAGCATTCTCTTTCACCTTGTGGGTCTCATGTTGATAGCCTCCTGCAGTTGTCCCATTGAGTCTTTGGTGGTATGTTAGTGTCTGCTGTTCTGAGGAAAAGTCATTGTCGTGTCTAGGATCCATCACTCAGCTATTAACTCTGGAGCCCTTTTTGTGGGTGTCTGCTGTGAGCAGGGATTTGTGGGGATTCAGTGTCTGCCTGACTCCCATGTTGGGTCATGGTAGCTTTTTTATGAATAATATTTCAGTCTGTCTGTACTTGACTTTAAGAAAGTCTTATAAACTTTTTTTCTGAATTTTGATTTTTTTTTGGATTGTAATCTTAACAAAAATGCACTTGACTGGCGTGCTATCCTGTGCAACCCCTTCCTTGCTCCCTGGAGGTGTAGGGTGGTGAACGGGGGAGGAGGGTGTTCTGGGAGGGGCGTTTAGCAGCTCTCCACAACACCACACTGCAGGTATGTGTATGCTTGTGTGCACGTACAAGAAATTAGAGTTCACTCTTAGTCTGACTGTCTAGATGTAACTTTGAGGTCATTTTTATATATGATAGATTGGGATGTTAGTAAACGTGAGACCAGCAGCATTGATTACTGGGTAGCCTATGCATGGTATCCAGTGTCAGATATGTTTTTACATAAGTGCTGCAGAAAAACCTTCTTGTCTTTCCTGTGGTTCATGTTCTCAGGGATTAGGCAAAACGACTCGTGTTTTGCTGTTGAGTTATCTAAATCTAATGTTTAAGTGTGGCCACCACTCCAAGGCCAGAGCCAGGTATACTCACTAGTTTATCATGTGTCTTTTAATTCTTTATGCTGTTTAATAGTACTGACATTTATATTTTTCTTTTCTATTTTGATAAAGCCTGATTGTTTTGAGTCCAGGTGAGGTATACGTCGCAGTGTTGACGCTGGTCAGAGTTAACCTGAAGTGTGCTCCTTCTCTTCGTCTCTGAAGCCAGGTTTCCTCTCCACAGTGACTGGTAGAAGCTCGTCCTGTAGCCTTCACTCCTGTGGAAACCCTTAGTCTATGGGTGGCTGTCTCCTTTGTCCCCTGGTTGTTTGTTTTGTGGTGGCAGGTTGACAATGTATCTTTTGCATTTTTGTCCTGTGGGTGGTCTTCAATACTGTGTGTCTTACAGAACCATCAGACTTGGCTTATTCTGAGTAACTCAGGCTCTATCTCCTTTTCCTTCTCTACCTGTTGGATAGGTAGGTGGCATGGGATCACTGTCCCAGCGAGGGGACAGTGGCATTTCTAATTGGAGTCCTAGTGAAATGCTGGTCCTTCAGGTTTGCGAGCCTCCCCCTGTAGGATTTTGGGGATTTGTTTTTGCTGCATTTCTCTGGCTTCTCTCTCTCTCTCTCTCTCTGGTTTGATTGCAGTGCGATTCTTCAGGTACAGTTAACAATCCTCTGCCTCGCCTTGTGCTGTGGTGCAGGCTGATGTATGTAGTGAGGGTAGGGGTGTTCTGGTTCTGAGTCTTTGTCCATCTTGCTTTAGGAAGGGGTGCCTAGTTCCCTTCCCCCTTCCCTCCATTCCTCTCTCTCTCCCTTCCTTCTTCCCTCCCTCCCTCCTTCCCTCCCTATGTTTTACTCAGGTTTAGGGACAAAATTGTTCAGACACAGTCATATTTTCTTTTAAATGCCATCATGAGTGTAGTACTCAGTTGTCCTGTGAGTGTTAGAATTGTCGTTAGAAGATGGGGTGGTCAGCCACCCTGTAGTATTTGTCATACATGAGAAGGTGCATATACAATGAGCACAGCCTGTACTACTCTCCATAGTAAATGTTGTCCATCAGTGTGTTTAGACACTATGTTCATGTTCTCTTTCTCTGACTAGAGCATCATAACTTGTAGAATGCTATCTATGGTCTCCTGTAAAAACTGGTAATGTTTCTTGAACATTTTTAAAATCTCATTATTCTTGATTTAAAAAGAAATACTACACACTCCAGTGCAGAGAGGCCCAGCCAGTCACATTAATCCCACTTTACACACCCCCACACCCATTCTCTCTCACTCATACTCTCTTTTTCACACCCACATCCACACACCCACTCTCAAACTCAACTCTCTCTTTCACACACACACACTCACACTCACTTGCTCACTCGCTCGCTCGCTCACTCACTCACTCAGAGGAATGCTCTTAATTTTTCAGATGGTTGACATAGCATAAAGATGGAAGGACCGAGGTATCTTTAGTTTTACGGGCTCTTAGGTGTTCATTCCATTGGTCTGCTCATTTTCTGATGTGGTTGCATGTTTTTTAAAGTGCGTAAGTCCTTTGCTATTTTGGAAAAGTGCAGTAACTTTTTCCCCCCTTTAGATTTAGCTGGGCCTTTCAAGTCATGAGATGTCCCTTCCTGAAACTGTTAGCAAAGGGTGACTTTGAAGGAGGTGTTGGCCTGGACTGTCTTCTTCCCTCTGCTTTCTGCAGGGTAGCTTTGCATGCACAGTGCCGTGCTTTGAAAGAAATGCCAAGCATGGCAGTCCTTGGAGACAAAGTAAGTCACGTTATGCTGTTATGCTGTGCTTCCTCATGCCAACCGAAACACCTCTTTAACTCCTCCCCTAAATACAGAAACAGTAAATGTAGCGAAATAATCTCCAACAAGGCAGCAGGCCATCCTGAAGGCTAGTTCTGATGACTCTTGTGAGTTTAGTCACTAGCTTGGGCTGGGCCACAGTTGGTACCTTTGGTATGTATTCTAAGGGGCATTTTGCATCCTTTCTGAGAGTCTCTCTTCCATTTTTCCTTATCAGTTACTACAAGGTAACACCTGCCAAGCAGCTTATTTTTTCCTTTTTATTCCTACTTAGTAGTTTGAAGAAATACAGGCAATGGTTACTTACTGTGTCCTCTCAGGAGTTCTGAATATGTTTGAGAATTGTGTGGTGACTTCCATGAAAGTGCAGGCCACCACGACTCTTTGGCCACGTCACTGGACACTTGTTAAACCTAGAATCTGTTGGGATGGAGAAGCCAGATATGTGATCCTGTGTAACTTGCATCAGTGAGACTTGTGTGTGTGATGGCAGAGCTATGTGCAGATGCTTCCAGACGCACTCTTCCTTTCTATCACCATCTTTGTCCCTTCATGTTGGTCGGCTGGCCTTGACTACTCTATGTGCTTGCGGATGACCTTGAACTTCTACCTGCCAGCCAGGTTCGGGGTTACAGACATGTGCCTCCATTTTTGGTTTAGAGGTGCTCATTCTACTGATCCTCTCCCCTCCACTCCTTGTTTCTAGCTTTTAAACATATATTTTAGTTTTCTTTCATCAGGGTTGCTTGAGACTGTCAAGAATTATTTCTGAAGGCATGTGAGTAAAGGCAGGGATTTCTGTCTTTGTAAATCTTAGTCCCTTTCTGAAGGGTCTATGTCCCCTCTTGGTTTTTGGGAATCATAAGAGATTCTTAGGAAGTGAAGTGATAAAATCAGCCATCAGCGATTGGGACAGCCTGACAGAACAGTGGAATGCCAACTCGCTATTCACCACAAAGTTGTTGATGGCCTTGGTGAGCCTAAAATGTGTTTTCCTTCCCTTCATTTAGAAAGTACTTGAGATAAAATAGTTTTTAGTGAAGAAACTGTAGTTTGGTGGAAGTTTAGCAGAATGGAACATTTCAAAACTAGATTCAAGATAAGAATTTTTATTATGAATCCACAAGGGGGTAGTGGTGTTCTATCAAAGGTGCTGGTGGAAGCTGAGGTGATCGCCAGCATTCCAGATCTGTAGATAAAACTGGCGTGTTTGCATTTTAACTTAATAAGATCTCCTTTTCAAAATGTTTATTGGCAGAATTGTTTATTGCTTAAATTAAAAAAAATCCATTTTGGTGAATGTCTATTTTAAGCTGTGGAAATGGTTATTTGTACCATAGCACAGATAGTGAGACTGTCCTTGTAGTCCTGTGTTGGGAGAGGTCACAAAGGCTCTGAGACCACTGATGGTTTCTAAGATTGTAATAATCTTAACCTTAGGGATCAACAACTGTGGCTTAAGTGTCTTGAATAGAAGGATTTAAAAAATTGTGTCTAAACTTTATTCTTAGTGTTCTGCCAAAAGATGAAAACTGTGAACAATCTTACTCCTAGATGCTTTAATACTTCTGAATGAATCAAAACTTTGTGTTAATAGATTGCTTGCATTGTAACATAAAAGTATCCTTTCCCTAATATAAAAATCCAAGTTGTTCTGGAGGCCTGTGAGTCTTACCTGCTTGTTTAGAATTACTTATGATCAGGTGTAGTGTGGCAGAGCCAGCTATTCTTGTTGCTGTTGTGTGCTCTTTGTAAGTATAGGCCAATGGTGGGAGAAAGGTGTTAGTTTTTTTTTTTAATTTATTTTTTAAATTTTTAAGATTTATTTTATAAGTACACTGTAGCTATCTTCAGACACACCAGAAGAGGGCATTGGATCCCATTACAGATGGCTGTGAGCCACCATGTGGTTGCTGGGAATTGAACTCAGGACCTCTGGAAGAGCAGTCAGTGCTCTTAACTGCTGAGCCATCATCTCTCCAGCCCTGGGAGAAAGGTTTTTTTTTTTTTTTTTTTTTTTTTTAACAGCTTATTTTATTATTTGTGTGTTTTGTGTGACTCTGTGTGAGCTCTTGATTGTGGATGCTGGGAGCCCAACTCTGGTCTTCTAGAAGAACAGCACGTTCTCTTCAACTGCTAAGCCATTTCTTCAGTCCCAAGTGGAGAACAGTTTTATGATGGACCCCACCCCCACCCCCGGACATCCCCACACTCCTAAATCTTTATAAAGTGCAAGTATTAACTCTAACCACCTGAAATAGTTGGGCCATTCACAAGCAGTGCTGATTTGTGCCTCATGCATTGCCTGTTTCTCATTTCTGGGCTAGCAAAGGTTTTTCTGTTACCTCACCTTTCTTCATTCGTTCTGAGCAAGGAGGGGCTGACTTACGTCCTTTCTTCACTAAGTGACTTTGAGTTAACATCCCTAAAGACAGGTGCACACTTTCTTGTGTCCTTCAGCTCTGAGAGTTGAGCTATGACGTCAGCATTTTCATTCATGAATTTTGTGCTTCCATTTTTTTCTTTGTGTTTTTGAATTGGCATATTCACATATCAGTTTGCCATCAGTCAGTTCATAAGTCAACCATGAAAGATAAAACAAGAGATGAAGCACTACAGTTGTTAGATAATGCTGTAGTTGCTCCTGCTGGTTGGTCTGCAGCAATTCAGTTTGGGCAAGGTTGCTGGCCAGACAGCTTGAGGTCTAAAGCAGTAGTTTTAATTAGGTTCTGATTTTTGTGTTGAGCTGTGTTGTGAACATATTGATACAAAATTTGTGTTTTTGCTATAAGGTTAGAGTGCTATGCCATGTTTCCTTTGTTACAGAGAATATTTATTGTGTCATTTGCTGAATTGGAGGATTCTGCTTCATTTCACAGAGGCAGGCTGGGCTCAGATCTGCTGCTGTTGCAGAGCATGTGGGCTACTCTGAGCATTTGGTTACTCTTGAAGTATTTCAAATATCTTGATTATTTTATGGTTTTAACATTTCTGGTTTTGATATACTGTTGTTGTGGAAGGCATAACATCCCGAGTTAGAGTCAGATTTCATTTCTCTGGATTGTACCCTCATGTAGCTATGGGATGGAGCTTCTCCTCCAGGGAGGTTGCTGTTTGAAATCTGACCCAGTGAAGACAGTCTTGAAGGACTCTCACTTGAATTTTTCTCTGTAGGGCCAACACAGAGGCTGGGCGTCTGGCTTCTGGCATTGTTCAAGCCTATGTTTGATGAATGGTTAGCTCTAAACAAGTTAATTTTCCTTGCTTTCTTGTGGGGGGTGCGGGGGGGGGCTTTACTGATTTTCTGACTATTTAATTGGCAAGGACATTTAAAAATAGCATATGTTACTTCTAGGCTGTGCCATTTATAGCTCAGTTCATGGTTAGAGTGGATGATAAAACTATAGTCATTGCAGTTGATACCTCTTTCTTAAACTGTGTGTGTGTGTGTATGTGTGTGTGCGTGCGCACTCACTATGAGATGAACTAAGGACTTTGCCAATGTATCTTACTCTGGAATTTTTTTAATACTAAGCTTCATTTTGTGTGTTCATGTGTAAATCCTATTTACAGCTCACAGCTTTTTAGAGATCCTCTAGAGGTACAGAGCTCTGAAAGGTACAAAGTTTTATGTTCAATATTTTGTTTTGGGGGCCAGCTAGATGGCTTAGTGAATAAGGGCTTGTCACCAAACTTTCTACCAAACATGGTAGAAAGAGAACTGACCTCCTCGGCAAGTTTTGCTCTGACCTCCACATGTCTCCCCCACCATACAAATGAAAATGATTACACAGGGAGCCCAGAAGTTAGCTTCTGGTGTGGTGCCTTCCAGCTCTTTGAGACATTCAGCCTGGAGCTAATTGCGTACAGTGGCAGGCCACAAAGCCCCAGGGATCCATCTGAGTCAACCCCCCAGTGGTGGAAATGTGCTGGTGCACCCAGTTTTTACATGGGTGCAAAAGCACTTTACTGATTAAGCTGTTTTCCCAGACCCTGGGGGCAGCATTTTAAGCCATGTGACATCTCAGATACATTTCCTTATATCCTTATGATGGAACTTTATATGTTTTGAGTGGTCTGATGGTAACAGATGAGTGACTTCTCTGGGAGCTAGGTTTTGTTTTTTTGTTTCTTTATTTTGGTACATGTACTAAGGGGAAGAAAGCAGTTAGCTTCTGGATATGCATTTGAAGGCACACATTTCAGTTGTTATTTTTCCTAAGAGATAAATAGTTTTGATAATTATTTAAATATTTAGAATTATGGCATTGTGTATTCACATGTGCATGTGACTGTATGTGTTTACATATAGTACATGTAAAAATTCATTGTGTAGGTACAAGTTTTCCCCTTGAAGGGCTGGGTATAGGATGCAGGGCTTTGTGGAAGCTACCACTCAACTATTAGTAATGTTGAAGACAGGAATCATTTTTATTATATTTAAAGTTTGCTCTTACATTTAAAAAAATTGATTCATGTGTTTTGGTGTTTTTCTTGGATGTATGTTGTATACCACTCTGTGTCAGAAGTATTGGTTCCCTAGAACTGAGTTACAGAGAATTGAGAATACCATGTGGGTGTTAGGAGTCAAACCTGGGTCCTCTGGAAAAGCAGCCAGTGCTCTGAGCCACTGAGCATCTTCTCAAGCCCTGGGGATTTAGTTTTCAATGATTATACTTTTAATTATGTGTGTGTACATGAGTGAATGAGAGTGAGTACCATGCCTTTGCAGGTCCCAGGAAGGTGTTGGAACTTCCTGGAGGTGGATGGTGGTTGTGAGCTACTGACATGGGTGCCGGGAACTGATCTCTATAGAGTCCTGGAAGAACAGTGTGTGCTCTTAACTGTTGAGACATCTCTTCAGCCCCAGGTTTTGTTTTTGGTTATGATTTAACATTATGTGGTAGGGGAGACATAGGAAGGTGAGAGGAGTCTGTTCTCTCCTCCATGTGGATTTCAGGGATCAACCTCAGGTTCCGTCAGGCTTGGTGGCTAAGCCATCTTGCTGATCCCAAGAAGGGACTGTTTACTTTGTTAAGACTTTGTAATTTTCAAAACTGTGTCCCTCCGTAGGATGTCTGAAAAGTTGGGGGCTTCAATGATTAGGTTTTACATATTGGAGATGTCTCTTGGCATCAGCATTCTTGTCCTTTCCTTCCCTGAATCAAGCAGTGATAAGCTAATCTGCTGACTTCTAATAAGCCCCCGTGGTTCCTGGGTAGGGCTGCTTCTTCCCCTTAGTAGAGGGGTGACCTTGGACTAAGGAGCTCCACCAGCAGGGTGCTCCTGACTTTGATGCTACTTTTGGGGCCAGAGGTAGAAGCCTCTCTCTTTGGCCTCCTTATCTCTTGTCCTTATCAGACAATTCCCATGCATCCATTTGTTATTTTTGACTCTGGCTCCTCTCCCCATCTTGCCTTTCCCAGACCTCAGCTCTGTGTCATGAGTTAGTTGGTAATGATTGTAAGGAGATTGTTCAGATGGATAAAGTGCTGTCCTAGAAATGACCTCTGAAAGTTCTCCCCATTCTTCCTCAGGATGGTACGGGAGTGAAGGTGGATAGATGCAGTTTACTTTGCAGCTCCCTTGCTGATACTGGCTGCTCTGTGGGACTTCTTTTTTCCTTTGAAGTTCTTATACCAGGTCAAGAATAAATATGTAGGCTTACACCTTGACAGGGGAGTTTGAAGTATAGCCTCTGAGGTACCTCCTTTATGCTTGCTGTACATAGAAATGCCCCCTCTGTCTAAAGAAAGTTAAAAAAAAATTGTTAAGGTTTTTACTGAAGATTTTCAATACAGAAACAGTCTTCTTAGGTATCCTCTGTGGTGGATTTAAAGCCTTTATTTAGGTATGAATGAGGGTTTATACTTTTAGAAAGTAGACTTAAATACTTAAAGACTTAAATATATGACTGCAGTTGAAAAAGTATTATTTGCTGACCCCAGACATGTGTGTTCAAGATAGTATTTATATTCATTTAGCTGTGTTTTTTGGAGTTGATTAATATAAGCGTTATTAAAATGTATTGATTGCCAGTAATTCAGTAAACACAGACTCTCCTATTAAACTTGTTGTGGGTTGGGGAGTTGCTGTGGTCTGCTGCAGTCAATAGTATAGCATCTTTGCTTAGACACAATCCCTGGGCTGTGCCAGGTCGTGCGTTGTGGGACGTTTTGAACATAATTCATGTTTTGAGTTTCTTTTGTACTTAACGATACAGGAGGAGAAGTTCAAGTTCCTGGTGTTCCTGTAAATATTCTTTGCCTTGTCCCATCTCTGCTGTTAGGAAATATGCTGGCTGAGTCTTTTGCTTTGACACAGCTTCAGAGGCGGTTTCTTGCTCATTTAATTTTATTGATGGAGGCTGTTGTGCTATAACATCGAGGGGTGGCGAGTGGGCACTCAGAGCTTTTAAGGACTTGTGTTTCTTCCTAGGGGTCCTCCAGAAATTGATCATCGATTACTTGACCAAATTTAGAGCCCAGAATTTACTGCAGGCATTTTGGGTGGGAAGAGACTTGTGTTTTCTGTACCAGTCACATTATCCTACGTGTAAGCCATTGCTGCTTGTGCAGGTGCCCTCTGATGGCAAGTGTGGTACTGAGATGGCCTCTCAGCCTGAGCAAACACCGTGATGACTCTCGTCTGTCCTCTTGGTCTGTTCCTCTGGCCTCTGTAGTTATGCCATATCGTTACCTGCTCTGGTGCTTCAGTTGCGGTGCCTGCTCGATGCTGTTTTCTGCATATTTTGCCAGGCCTGCCCTGCAGAGGTTCATTTGATGAAGGAGCAGAGATAGAACTGGTGATTCAGTAAAATAATAAAAACTTAGGATCTTTCTGAATGGTTTTAATGCACAGTATGGGGTGCTGCCACTACCTTGTGTGTTCAGAGATTACTACAACAGTAAATTGTGTATTGGGTATGTTGTAGCACCACTGACAGAAGAGAAGGCCATGGTGAGGTCTCATTCTGGGCTAGTCAGCCAGGTCTGCAGAGTGTTTCTAGACTAGCTCTACATAGTGGAATCTTGTTTCAGAAAGAATAAATGCATTTTGGGTTGCAAGAGCCTGGCCACATAGGCCAGGTTCAGTGGGGGCAGTTCTAGTACTAAGGCTTCTGGGACACCGTAAAGCAGCAAGACTCTGGGACTGCCCTTGGTATATCTACACTAGAAGCTTTTTCTAGGGACACTTGGGCTGAGCTGGGATCCCATTTTCCATGCCAAAGCTCTTCTCTCTTCTGTTGCCTATTAGTTTTCTAGCAAGGAGGCCTTCTTCGTTTCTTAGCTTAAGTTAAATGCGGCTGTTGTCTGCTGTGGCCACCAGTCATGGCTCGAGCATGTCTTGACTCTAGTGCTCATCATTATCTGACTTCACCTTTGATGGCTCAGGAGGTACAGAAAATTAAGACAGAGTTGGACTGAATCTTGTTTTGTGTCCAAACACCAGGTTTTTGTCTTGGTGGAGGTGGGCTAAGATGAGTGATGACATAGAGGGGCTAAGCAGAGAAGAGATTGTGCCTTTGTAGCAGGGGTCATGGCATCTTAAACTGGCTCCATCAAGTAGTGTAAATGATACTGTGCCGCTTACTGTGCCTCCAAGCCTGACCACCTGAGTTTGATCCTTTGAACCTACATGGTAAAAGGAGAGAACTGACTCCTGAAGTTATCTAACCTCCACAACAGAGGTGCACACACAAACAAACAAATGTCATAGAAAATGTTTATTGTAGCTACAGATGGGAGGCTGAAGGTATTGGTCAGCTGTCCTTGGTGTATGAGAAATAAATCATTTCTGGATGTGTGACTGTCCAGAGCGTGCGCTTTGACTGTGTAAAGTGGGTGCCCAGGGTACGGTGGTTTGTGTGCTTTCTGCCTTGTGGGCGTTCCCAGCTATGTCAGACATTTTTTGGGGGATGGGTGTCACTGTCAGCTGAGGTCTCATAGTTCATATTTTTGTGTGGACTTCATTTCCTTTCCCCTGGTTATGGACAATCAGCTTAGTGGTTGAAGTTTTGCATCCTTAGGTAAACTTGGAAGACATGGGCTAGAGAGAAGACTCAGTAGTTAAGAGTGCTTTCTGGTTTTGCTCTTACAGAGGGCTTGAGTTCAGTTCCCAGTACCCACATTCCAGCTCTGGGCAATCTGTAGGTGACTGCATTCATTTGTATAAGCTACACACATATGCACCTAATTAAAGATAATAAATATAAATTCTAGAAACAGTGGAAGGCAGTGCCCTGAGAATGGGTATGGGAGGAGGAACCCAGATGTGTTTGTGCCTGTGGCCACTTGTGTGCACCTCATTGGGCACCTCTCCTTCCTGTCCCCTGATCTCTCTTTTTCTTCTTCTTCATGATTTCTCATAGAATTATAGAAAGTACATTGAAGACTTTGAAAGAACTGTTTGGAAGACTAAAGGGTGGAGAGCCTTCGAACTTTCCACACCTACAGGGGATTAGCAATCGGTGTTTCATAGTGATGACCTTGAGTAGATAGTGTGCAGGGAGCATTGCTCAGCATTGTGCTCTCCCCAACCAAAGGAGGAGGTAAAGGAATCGATTCTCTGTGTGTGTCATATCTCTCTCTCTCTCTCTCTCTCTCTCTCTCTCTCTCTCTCTCTCTCTCTCTCTCTCTCTCTCGGAGCTGAGGCTGACCTAGAAGTCTGTGTGTATATAGCTGAGGCTGGCATTGAACTTCTGGTCCTTCTGCCTTTACTTCCCAGCGTGCTGGGATTACAAGTGTCACTACCCACAGCTTGATTTCTTTTTTAAAAATAGCATTATTAAGATAGATTTTATACATCACATATACCCTGTGACCATTTTTGTTACAGTTGTGCAGCTGTCTCCAAATCCACAGCGTTCTCATTACTCCAGAAAGAAAACCTGCTAAAATCAAATCACACTGCAAAAATGTATGAAAATGTCATAATGAAATGGATTATTTTGTACAATTAATGCACAAATAAAATTTTGTATGTTTTAGGAGGCATCCCCCATTCTTCCCTTAACTTGAGCAGTTACTAATCTGCTTCCTGTCTTGATGGGTTTGCTGGTTTGGACACCTCATAGCTGTGGATTTATGGTATCGTGTTGTGTGACTGATGATGCTCTGAAGTTCATGTCTCTTTACCCCTTTTTGGGGTGCCAAATCCTGTAACTGTCTGCCACATTCCAAGTATCTATTCACCAGTCATTGAGGTTGTGTCATCAAAGATGTTCTGTGTCCTCTTGGTTACCGTGCCTAAGATAGAAATGCTATTTTATAGCTTACTCTGTTATTAAAGAACCTGGATTCTTGTGCGATGTGGCTGCTCTGGAGTGTGCTCCTAGCAGCAGGACTGAGGGTTCCAGTTCCTCCCTTGCTAGCTAACACTTGCTACTGTCTGTCTGTCCTTGCTGTTTCTCCTGGTTCTTGTAGACGGGAAGTTAACTCTCAGTGTGGTTTTCATGGGTATCTCCCAGTGACTGATGTTGGGGTCTGCTTGGAGGTGCATGGGAACGTGCTGTCTTCTGAGGTGTGTGGGGATGTGTGTCTTCTGAGGTGTGTGGGGACGTGTGTCTTCCGAGGTGTGTGGGGACGTGTGTCTTCTGAGGTGTGTCCGGGGATGTGTGTCTTCTGAGGTGTGTCCGGGGATGTGTGTCTTCTGAGGTGTGTGGGGACGTGTGTCTTCCGAGGTGTGTGGGGACGTGTGTCTTCTGAGGTGTGTCCGGGGATGTGTGTCTTCGGAGGTGTGTGGGGACGTGTGTCTTCTGAGGTGTGTGGGGACGTGTGTCTTCTGAGGTGTGTGGGGACGTGTGTCTTCTGAGGTGTGTGGGGACGTGTGTCTTCTGAGGTGTGTGGGGATGTGTGTCTTCTGAGGTGTGTGGGGACGTGTGTCTTCTGAGGTGTGTCCGGGGACGTGTGTCTTCTGAGGTGTGTGGGGACGTGTGTCTTCGGAGGCATTCCTGTTTTTACTCTCAGTTATCGTTTTCCTGCTGGATTGGAAAAGTTCTTTCTACATTGTGACTATCAGTTCTTAATCAGATATTTTCTTCCATTTTGTGGGCTCTCTTTTCACTTTCTTGATTCTCTTGAGGCACTTTGATAAGGTGTTACCCCAGTCAGTTGTCATCACAGTTAAGGAGGCAAGGCCTCGTCCAAGGTCATGAAACCCATTCCCATGCTTTCTTCTAAGTTTATAGCTTTAGTGCTTGTGTTTAGATCTCTGGTTCATTTTTGCATTACTGTTTGTTTGTGGTATGGGGTAGACTTTCCATTCCTAGGTAATGTCCAGTTGTTGAAGAACACTGTTCTGTTCTCATTGAGGTGTGTAGACAGTGGTTTTACTGTCAGTGTGAAGGATTTTTTCTGGAGCCTCAGCCCTCGTTTGCTTTCTCTATACGTGTTGTTTCTGCCATCACGTGGACTGCATCTTCTACTGGAGCTTTGTGATATAGTGGTGTTTGTTTTGTTTTGAGGCTGAGTGTCGTAGCCCAGGTTGGGCTCACACTTGTTGCACTCCTGCTGCTTCACCATCCTGAGAGCTCGGCTTGCAGGTCCGTGTAGGCCTCGAGTGGTGTTCTTTTTTAGGATTGCTTTTACTATAATATATTCCTTGTGTTTATTTGAATATTAGAACCAACTTGCCAGTTTGTACAGTAAATGCTATTGAGATTATGCTAAATCTGTATCTGTTTGAGGAGTTAAAATCATTCTAATGGATCTGCCTATATGCTTAGTAACTCCTGCTTAGCTCAAGAAGTTGAGCATCTCCCCTTGAAAGCATACTGCTGCCTGAAATGATCACAGCAGTGAGCTGTCTTGATGTAACGCTCATGTTCACTGTTAGGCTGGTGCTAGACTTTGTAGGGGATGAGACAACAAGCAGCCGCGCTTACGGCCTGGAGATGCCTCAGTGTGTTCCTGTGCTCTAAAAGTTTACTGCTGTTTAATATACATTTGGTTAATATAGACTCAGCACATTATTTGTATGTGGGGGTATACATGTGTATGTATGTATGTATGTATGTATGTATGTATGTAATTATTGGAGGTGGGACAAGTGGCACTGGCATTTATACAGTGGTTGGAGGCAGAAGATAGTCTAGTATTTACTGTGGGAATCTGCTACTGCGCTTTTGAGTCAGGTCATTTACTCAGCAGATAATAACTGTCTGTGCAAAGCTCAGAAAAGGACAGATTCAGTCTCTATTTCTGTCTTCATGGAGCAGTGGGGTTGTGGGAGGAAAGGGGAAGACTGACATTAGGATATCATATGAACTGCAGATGGGATTCGGTGCTCTTAAGGCAAATGTGATATAGAATAAAGGCTAGCCTGAGAGGCAGGAGGATTTTGGGCAGAACTTTGGAGAGCTTGTGGAATCTTACCGAGGAAAGAATTTTAGAGAGTTCCAGGTGACCAGATGGGCTCGTAGTATAGCTATGTAGAGAGTTAGGTTATTTTCTGACTCTTACTTTTACAAATGTTGTTTTCAGAAGAGAAGTAGAATAGATTGGATAAAATCAATTCATCTCTAACAAGGACTCTTTGCTCCACTTCATACACAGCTCAGCTATACCCACAGCATGTTGAAGTTTTCAGTCTGCTTTTGTGGAGAATCTGCATTTCTTCATTGTTGTAGGCAAGGTATAAGTCTGCTCTTGATTAGACGGTGTCCCTTCTTCCAGAATGCAGGCCCACAGCTCTCATGTGCTTGATGGCTCTGTCTGTCTGTCTCTGAGTTTACTTTAAATGAGACTCTTACAAGCCTTCTTGGCCTCTCCTCTGTCCAGATTGGATCAGGTATCAGTGTGTCATAGCAGCCTGCTCCCTGTCCACAGCCTTGGGGTTGCGCGATCACTCTTCTTTCTCCTCAGTTATATACATGCTTCTGGAGGGTGGGCATGAGCATCTGGGCTGAAGTTCATGTACTAGTTGAGAAATGAGCCACAGTGGTCTAGGGAAAATCATGCCTGACAAGAATCTTGACAGCGTTTGTCTGAAGAAAGAGCTAGTAGGTTTGAGTGTACACACGCCTGTACACACCCCTCTGTGAATGAGTGTAGAGTGAATGAATTTTGTAGCAGAGTGTAGGCCATATTAGAAGGTGCTTCCTAGATTTTGAGCCATATGTACTGGCACTGAGAAGCAAATATTAGAGAAAGATGATACAAAAGTATATGTGCACAGCCACATTGGAAACTTGGCGGCAAGGTTTAAAAGTAGTTCAGTACCTTTCTTTCTTCATGGCACTATCAGTGAGAGGACCCTGATGTTGAAGTGCATGGTGGGCAGTCTTCCTGGTGCAGGGCAAAATGGAAAATGGTGAGTGCAACTGGAGGGCTCTGGGGCAGGGGCAAGCTTCATTGAAGCAGCAGCCTTGCTTGACTGGGCTCAGTGTCCTTCTGTCCAGAGTAGTAACAGTGCCTTTTGGTTGGGTAGGATGAATCATAGCAAAAGAATTAGGAGAACTCTGTGTAGTGCTTGAGGTTGCCATGGGGAAGAGAAGGTATTTGAGGGTAGAAAGGGGAAGAGGATACATAGGGGCTAGGAAAGAATGGCCAGAGAGGCAACTGAACAGGAACCCAGGTCCAGGATCCCACGGTGTGAGACTTGGAGAGGGTCAGGAGAGAGAGAGTACTGTGGGCCTGGAGAGACGGCTCAGTGCTTCAGAGCACTTACTGGCTGCTCCTGCAGAAGACCAGGTTTGATTCTCAGCACCACATGGCAGGCCACAGCCTTCTGAAATGCCAGTTCCAGGAACCTAACACCCTCTTCTGTCTTTTGCATGCATCAAGCACATAAGTGATACACAGATACACTTGAGGGCAGAACTCGTACACATTAAGACATAAATTTTGTTGGTATATGCAGACAATTGAATGAAATGATAGTGAAATGATGGCTTAAAGAGAGAAACAAAAATGGGGCAGCTTTTAGTTGTTGGGCTGTGACCTGATAGTTAATTTGCTGATGCTGTAAAACATTACCACAAACTTCCCTCTTATTACACGACAGCTATTACTCTAGGGTTCTTTGTGGGTCTGGAGTTCAGAAGGACATGGCTAAGTTCTGCCTAGGGCCTCATGAACTTACCATTTCAGTGTTAGTCAGGACTTGTCTCTCATTCGAAGGTTCAGCTGGAGAAGAATTGGCTTCCAAGCTTCCAGGGTCATCTGAAAATTCACTTAGTGGGAGACTACCTTTAATGAGCCTCTCCCACTTGGCATTTTCCTTTATCAGCAAGTTAAGAAGACTGAGTAACAAGATGACAGAAGTCGCAATCTGTTTCACCCAGGAAATGAAACCTTACAGTGGTCTAAAGCAAGTATATGCTCACTTCATACAGCCTTCAGAGTGTGGGAAGATGTCAACATGATGAATTGTAGCAGGTCCATCAGGAAGTTTGCTTCCTACCGTAGGGAGGGAGGGACAATGTGAGTAGGAGACATTGGGGCAGTGCTGCAAGTGGAGGCCCTGTGGATGCAGATGGGATGCTTGCCGTGATGGGAGTTATGGAAGAGATGTGGCCATATGGTGATGCTTTTCAGGTAGCCTGTATCATCACACTAGGAGGAGTCAGCTTTCATGTCATTAATATTACCGTCTTATTACTGGCCCTGATGTGAATCTCCCTTGATAAAAATAGACTTGTTTACCTGACTAGTACAGGCGACGCCTTCTGTTTCTGGGTGCTGTTGATTAAATGAGTCAGTCCATTTGGATGTATTTTATATGTTAAACAAAGGGGTGAGACTGGTCTTTGATAATATGTAGAATGCATGGAGTTTATGACATCTCATTTGCTCATTTGGCTTCATTGTGATGGACATAGGTTATGGAACTGAGCTGTGAGTGCTACTGTGCTGTTTGGGGCCTTGTGAGTGGAGCCTTTACTTTTATGGCAGATGAATCCAAGCTGCTGTATCTTTCTAAGCCTTGTGTTCAGTTTTTATTGTTTTCAAAAACAAACAAAACCTGTCTTTGCTGTCTAGGCACTCTTGCTTCTGCTGATGTGTGGGATTTTAGTACTGTTTCTTTCCCTCTGATTTGCTGCCTCTGTTCTTCCCTGGGCTTGGCAGTCTGATAATTAAATGTGTTAGAACTTTGAGTAGTTTAATGGTAACCGTGCTAGGAATGTGGGTTGAGAGTCACTTTTCTCAGTGATGCAGGTGAGGCGATGCACACTGATTTTGTAAAAGCCTCCTTGGGTCTTCCCAGTGCCTGGCTTCCTTTCTAGCTCTGCTCTGTTCACATCAAGGTGCACGTCCATAATTCTACTGGAGTTGGGGCAGGCGAGTCTACCATTGTCCTGGTATGTGCCTCATTGCCTTTCTCTCCTTTAGCTTTAGTTGAATTTTAAGGACTGTAGTGTTAGGTGATAGGTGGTATTGTTCATGAGCCAGACAATGCTGAGAAGCTGTGAAGATCATAGACAGGTCAGCACTGAGGCACGCTTGGCGTTAGCCTGAGCTTCTTCCTGCCCTGACTCTGGGCACTTCTTAGTGGGGCAGCATTCCCAAGTTCCCTGGAGGCTAGGAACTCTGCTGGGAGCTTGTCTCCCTGCCAGTGATAGGGGTCAAGTGCCCAGACTTGTTCTCATTCTTTTTCTAGAATAGCCATACTGTCTGCTACTACTTGTAGGAGGAATAAACCAAGATTTTATGTGAGATGACACTTGTGATGATGTGGTGTTAGCTGGTGTCTTAGGGTATGTGTTGCTGCAACAAAATACCATGACCCCCCCCCCCCCCAAAAAAAAAAAAAGGTTGGAGAGGAAAGGGTTTATTTATTCAGCTTACACTTCCACATTGCTGTTCATCATTGAAGGAAGTCAGGACAGAAACTCAAGCAGGGCAGGAGCCTGGAGGCAGGAGCTGACGCAGGGGACATGGATGGGTGCTGCTTACTGGCTTGCTTCCCCTGATTTGCCAGGCTCTTTTCTTATAGAATCCAGAACCATCAGCCTTGGGATGGCATCACCTATAACCTTCCTCATTGATCACTATTGAGAAAATGCCTTATAGCTGGATTTCATGGAGGCATTTTCTCAACTGAGGCTCTTTTGTCTCTGATGACTCTAGCTTGTGTCAAGTTGACACAGAGTCACCCAGTACAGATGGAGGGCCTGGGTGATTCTGCTGATATTTTATCTCCGTCTCTGAGGAGTCACTAGCAACAGAGTCTAGGGCTCATATGGTTGTTTGCAGAACATGTGTATTGCAGCATGGACATTTGTACAGATGATGACACTTATTAAGCACTGTTTATTTTCAGATTGTTGAATATACTTTTGTCCTGGGAAAATTAAACTTAGAAAAATTATGACAATAGTTTGGTTCTTACCTGTAAAAATCCCTCCAAAAATTCTGAAGTTACTTTATACCCTACACACATCTCTGGTTATGGGGAATCAACTCTCTTTCCCTGGCTGTCTGTAAGGCTGGATGCTTTCCAGATGTGGTTCTGCAGCTTTGCCGTCTTTGTCCTAGCACTTGCTTGCCTGTAGATTCATCTCTTGGGAGTCTCTAAGTTCTCCAGCTACCTTAGCAGCTGGTGTCTCCTTGTTTTTGTTTTTTGCCTGCTGGGAAAAAGGAAGAACTGCCTTCTAGACTTGCCCCTTTTGGTGCAAGCATTTGCCTTGGTTTTGTCTCTGTTCTTCTGGAGTGTTGAGAGGGTTATGGTAGAGCCACAGCCCTTAGGGTATTTCAGGCTTTGTGAAAGGTTGTGAGATAAATAAGCTTAATGTATTTTTGTACAGACCTCCTCCCCTATTGGCCTTTTGTAGTTCAGGGAAAGGATAAAGCATCTTCAGTCTCTAAAGGTTCTTCAGTCTCAGATGTCATTAGCCTGGTTTCATGGAGTGTCTCCAAATGTGTATCTTTTGACAGACCTTGCACTTTTCTTATTTAACAAGCTTGTAGTGTAACCAAAAATTTAATATTGGCTCTTAGTGTCCGTGACAATTCATTTTGTCCAGTTTCTTGAATGAAGAGACAGGACTTGTTCTAAAAAAATATCCACAACATAACTGTACTGAGAGGGAGTTCATGGCTACTGATCTGCTCCTGAGTGGTACAGGAGTACTGAGGGACAGCACCTCAGAGTCATGTCTGATAACTACAGAGTGGACTGTGGCTGTGCTGTGCTAGCAGAGGCCCAGGGCCTTGAGTAAAGCCCAGGGCATTGCTCTTTCCTTTCCACGAACTCCTGGAAATAGTGTTCATTTATAAATGCCACAAAACACCTGAACTTCCTTTATGTGGCCTACTTTGAGTGAAGCATTGCAGACAATAGGGTGAGCAGGCTAGGCAGACATCCCTTCAAGGATGCCCTTGGTATGTAGTCAGATTTGAGTATGTTAGAAATGTTTACCAGAGAAGAAAAACGACTAGATTGGCTGTAGATGCACAGTGACCTAGGTGGTGTTTTTGGTTAGTTGAAGACATTCTAAAAGAAGTGGGTGTTCTGCAGTTACAGGCAGTTTACAGATGGTGCTATGCTGAGATGACAGTGGGTCTTGAGCCTGTTCCCTTTTCTGGGCCTTTCTCTGCTGCAGTTAGAAATGGCTTTGTGGTCAGTTCTCACCAGTGGAGTGAGCAGGGGAGTGAGCCTTCTGACTTGGCTCCTTGCATATGTGGGCATGAGCATGTGCTGTCCCATCTGTCCCAGTGCAGAGTAGCCCAGAGACCCAGGAAGTCCCTGCCATGGGATAGAAGGGGCATGGATGCCAGAGCTGCTGCTTGGAGGAGAATCTTCTGCAAACAGGGACGAACAACTGTCAGGGACTTTTGCATGTGCTAATGTAGATATAGCCAGTGTTTGAGCATATTAACATGCTCTGTGTTACTTTGTCTTACTCATGAGATACTATAACTAGAATGCCCCGGTCAGACTAGTGAGGTGCTAACAGTTAACTCTCTTTAATCTCATTTCTTATATGTCAGGACTGTGGGTTTTCAAGAACCAGCCCAAGTCTTGGTAGAGCAGGTGACAAAAATGTTTGATGTATCACTTGTAATTGGGACAAAGGTTTACTGCATTTAATATGGCTGCTTTCCCCTTTGATTTAATAAGCTTCGTAGACTAGCTTTAACATCCTCAGTGTTTACTGCAAAGACTGTGAAGAGCTTTCCTCCTTCTCCTTCTTTCTCTCAAGGCCTTTAGTCATTTAAAGACGTGTGTTGTGGGAGGAGTGCCTGTTTCTCACCCCTCCATCCCTAGCATGTCTACCCTGGGGCCAGAGGCTTCCTGAAGGCTGTCAACCTGGTAGAGCAGCAGGACACACACTGCTGTGGGAGGACTTGGATCCATACCTCTACTTTCCCATGCTACAGGGCTGTCCTTTTGGGGTTGATCTGTCCTGAATTGTCAGCAGTGAGTTGAGGAACCAAGAAAGTTGGGTGGCTCCAGCTTTGCAGACCTTGGAACTAGCAGGTCTTCCTTTGGCCAAGCCACTGCACTATTGCAGAGAGGCCTCGAGAGATATGGTGCTCATGTGGTCCTGTGAAAGTCCCTTGATTCTGGTCAAGGTGGCTGCCTCACGTTGTTCCCATTGTCTTGTGCCATGGCTTATGTGCTATGAGAATCTGGAGGTTTTGAAGTTAAGTGTCTGAACTCTGTGTTACCACTTTGTATTCCTTACTATTAGACTTGGAAGCTAGATGTGAAAACCCCATTGTTTGGAAGGCTATTTATATTTAGTGTGTCTCAACAGACACTTGTGATTTAGAAACCTTTGACTTGAGCCTGCTAAGATGTCCTGAGTAGTAGCTACACTTAAAAACAATGTTAATTGTTTTTAGTAATAGGCAGAAAATGTTACGCCTTGAATGGGAAACAGTTGTCTTTGTGTGGTTGGCATGCTTGCTTGGAGGCTGGCAGATGGAGAGGGAGATGCGGGGCTTTGCTTGCTTCACTTCTCCGTGTTTCCTGATGTCTTGTGATTGCTGTTGTGTGCTGGGCAGGTCTAACACGGGCCATATTCTTTCATTTGTAGGGATGGTTCTTGGATCTAGATGTTTGCAGAGATTGTCAGTGCAGATGCCGTCATAGGTTGCTGCTATTGGTTAAAGCAAGTGGAGGAGGATAGTGAAAGTCTTAAGAGAAGTTTCCAGACACTGAAGAGAAGAGCTAAGGAGCTGATAGCTGTTACAGGCTTAGGAGTTGTAGTATAGGGCAATTCCATTGTATTCACTTCTGAGACTCTGGATCTTCACAGCTGGGAGAGGAAAGGGAACATTCGTGAAAGTCATGTTTAGTCAGGAACTTCTTTACTCTTAGAAATGTTAAAGTTGTTAAAGATTATCCTTGCTAACATTGCAAGAGTGGTGTTTATAAAGGTGGTGGGATAGTTAAATTTCCTTACTTTGGAGAAGATAAGAGAGGGGAGTACTCTCATAGGAGGGAGTGTCATCTTGCCTTTCTCTGGTGACATATCACCTCTCTAGGCTTGGTTACTTCCCACGGACAGCTAGTGAGTGATGGAACTGTAGTCTTTGTACTTCACATGTAAACGCTATGGGTGTCTGTTTAACTTGAAACTTTGTTTCTCCAAGTGTAAAAATATGTGCTTTATGATATATGATAAATAATCTAAAATCTCATTTAGTATTGCAGCCAAACAAGAAGTTATTCTTAGGACTGAAAATAATTGACTGGAGAGACCCAAGTTCTTGGCAGCAAAGCCCATGTCTTCTGACTTCCTCCTCTTGTTCCTCCATGCCCTTTGGTCTCAGCTGAGACTTTTGTATGAGTTAGGTGTTGGGTGCATTGCTGGGATATGGTTAGTAATGTTGATATGGACTGCAGATAAGGATGTCACGGACATTGCTTTTTACATGTTAATTCTGTGCACAGTATATGTGCACTCTATTAATTATCATACAGATAATGTGTGTTCTTATATTTTCACATTTGTCTTAAGTTTCAAAGTGATCTTCAGCCTCCATGCAAAGCACTGTTATCTCAGAACCATTTGCAGATCAGATGCCAGTGTCTCCACCACTCCTAAATGCTGTGATGTGTATGTCTCACAAACAAGAACATTTTGATCCCCTAACTACAGTAGCTACAACCTGGAAATAAGCATTGAGACACTTCTAACATGTTCCCCCCAATCCTATTTCACTTTTGACCACTGTTAAAAACAATCCAGTCAGAATTCTGGGGCTCGTTCAGTAGCCTCTTCATTCTCCTGGGTCACAGATGGCTTTCAGTGGCTCTCAGTCTGTCTCACTTGTGAAACCTTGGCATGAGAGTTCCTAGGCCGGTCATTTTGTGGAATACCCACATTTGGATTTATCTGATGTTACCTCATGGTTAGATTCAGGTTTTGCATCTTTGGCAGGAATATCACAGAAGAGCCAGAATATGTCTCTTTCAAAGATTAGTTTTACATTTTATTTTCTGTTTCCTTAGAGCGTTTCCCAAAGTGTATTCTGCGGAACTAGCACCTACTGTGTTCTCAACACCGTGCCACCTATAGAAGGTAGGATTTGAAAAGCTTTTGACTTTCAGGTATGGGTGGGACCGGCAGCCAGAGTAACTCCTTCAAGTGCAGTGAAGACGGCCCTGGACCAGGAAGTCCTGGGCTTCTGCCTTTTGCTGTTGTGTGATCTTAGATGAGTTACTTGGTTCTTTCAGGCAACATAAACAGTGCTCAGCTTGTGAGCTTTCTGTGAGCAGTGGATTCAGCCACACAGAAAGGTCAGAGCCCCTCAGGGGCTGCTATTAGTACAGCACTTGTGTAACTGAGGTGTCTAGTACCAGATGCTGCAGAGAGGGTGAGGTGCTGTTGTGCAGGAGCCAAAGAGGAGTTTTGAATCCCAGTGGAGTTACTTACTCTCATGAGCATTAAACGAGATCCTAGTATACAGCTCTGTCTGGTGCCTGGCATGTTACCATCGCCCTCCAGGAGTGTCTTCCTCCTACTCAGAAATAGAACCTGTAACCTGTTGCTGAAGCTGGAGCTGAGGGAAATGGACAGGAGAGAGCCCCAGAGCCTAGGTGTCACTTAGTGCAAGGCGTCCATGCCTCTGCTTTGTCTGTTCCTGCCCCATAGTTTATATTGAAACGTCAACTGTAGAATGAATAGGAGTTTACAGAACCTGTCTTATGGATAATCTTAAACCTGGACCAGGAACATAGTGACATGGTTGAAGAAAACATGGTAACTCTAGGCTGCCTAAGACTAGGAAGGGTGAGAGTGGTACTCATACCTCCATGAAGACGGGAAAGAGAGGTTGTAAAATAACACTATTAATTTATTAACTGCTTTTTAACCATTGAGACTCCCGGGGAATTACAGATGGGTTTCATTTGCTTCATAGCACCCGCTCGGACCAGTGCTCTTTATGGAGTCAGTGCTTAGTCCCGCCTGTGTGACAGGAACTGGAAGGTTAGGTTAGTCATGGCAGTGTGTTGCTGTGAGTACTGTGTCACCTGGACTGCACCAGTGTGCTCTTGCTTCCCTGATCCCACTAATGAAATCTAAGCACATAAGACTTAGAGCCAACAGAACAGTGTGGAGCTTCCTTTTAATTCTCTCTCCGCACCGGCGAGCACATGCCCGCGCGAGAGTGAGCAGTAGGACTTGTGCTTCACCAGAGCATGCGTGCTGCTCTCTCTAGAGGCCTAGATCCCGATGAGTCTTCATTGCTCCACCTGAGGAAAGCTGTTCTCTGTGGCCATAGGCCCCGAACTGCCCCATTTGTATTCTAAATGAAAGACAATGGAGGTATCATTACCAGGCTAATCTAGTTAATATACTTATGCCTTAGCTTGCAGAAAACGGAGGACCCAGAAACAGGCCAAGTGCATTTATCTGGAGTTGAGTCAGAGATTTGGCAATGCAAATCTCAATTTTCAGAACCAAAACTGAAGGTTAGAATTCAGTTAGTTGAGTGAACATTTTTGTACATTTTCGAAAGATTTAGTTAAATTACACTATGAATCTAACATTATCATTTAGAAAATATTTGAAGGTTGACTAGAAAGGCTGGTTCATTCTCTAGAATTATAGCTGTCGGCCAAGCACACCATCTGTCAATTTCAGGAGCCCCACTGGTTACATTTTTATTGTGTGAAGTAGGTTAGGAAATTATATTGTGAAGTCATGTATCACACGTTTTTGCTAGATAACGATAATGAAGTGTGTGCCTGTCGTGTAGTTGATATTCCCACTTCGCAGTGTCAGAGTTGAACTGTTTGGCTTGAATATGGAGGGACAGTTGAAACCGGCTTATACCTTAGTTTTACTGTTAAGATACTGTTTGTTAGTGGGAGTTTAAAACTAGCAATATGTTCTGTTATTTAATCATTTACAGCTATTGTAAAAACATTAAACAGTAGCTTTTAATTAAGATTACATTTTTATGTGGTATTACTATGTGAACAGTTCTGTTCCAATATAAAGAACAGTTTTTTTTTTTTTTAATTTAGAAAAAAATTTTTATTGCCATACTTTAAACCAGAGGCACTGAAGTTGGATTATTTTTCCATGGTGCTGGGGCCTGAACTCAGGACCCTGTGTTTCTAGGCACATAGTCTACCACCATGCCAAACTTTGAATTATGAAGTGTGAGTTTAGTATTATCCCTTTTGAGTTCTAACTGCCTAGTATAAGCTGGGAGGGAGGGGTGATTTACCCATCATTATAGTTCCTGAGAGCACCTGGCTTATGTTCAGCCTGAACCTAGAATTCTGGGAATGGTGCAGGTTAAAAGCAGAGCAACCCTCAATGCATAGTCCTGTCGAGAGCGCTGGTGGATTGTGACAGTGACAGTGCTCACATGGCTCTATGCTCTCCTCCTTAAATGTTTGCCTTTGGGTCTGTCCACTTACCACTGTCTCAGCTAGTATTGGAGAGGAATCCTGCCTGGAGCTTTCCTCACGCAGGTGCACCATTGAGAGCTCTCGCTCTCTCTCTCTCTCATGAATATAAACTCTTTTACACACACACACACACACACACACACACACACACACACACACACACACACACACTCTCTCTCAACCTTCTCTTACACATAAACACACACAAAAACACACATACATACACATTCAACATTTTCTGTCCCAATTCACACTCAATGTTTTTCTTTTATACTTTAATTTATTTTTAAATTTTCTGTACTTTGGTGTTTTGTCTACATGTATGTCTGTTTGAAGGTGTTAGATCCCTTAGAATTGGAGTTAATGGACGGTTGTGAACTGCCATGTGGATGCTGGGACTTGAACCTGGATCCTCTGGGACAGTAGCCAGTTCCTGTAACTGGCAATCTATCTCTTTAGCTTCCAAGTTTCTGCCTCTCTTTTTTTTGTTTGTTTGTTTATTTTTTGTTTATTTGAGACAGGGTTTTTCTGTGTAGTCCTGGCTGTCCTGAAACTCCCTCTGTAGACCAGACTGGCCTCAAATTCACAGAAATTTGCCTCCCTAGTGCTGGAACTAAAGGCGTGCACCATCATTGCCTGGCTAGTCAACATTCTCTCACACACACTGACACACACTCAGCATTTCCCCTCTTAGGCACTCATACACTCAATATTCTCTTACATAATTCAACATTCTCACACGCTCATTTGACATTCTGTCTTACACCTATGTGCACTCAACATTCTGTCTCTGTCTTTGCATCTCTCTCTCTCTCTCTCTCTCTCTCTCTCTCACACACACACACACACACACACACACACACACACACTTACTTTACTGCTGGCAGCCAGGTTAGAGGCTAAAGGGACAGAAATTTAGCATTGGTTGTGACCACAAATAGAAGTAGAAACTAGAGTTTCTTTTCTGTTGTGCTTTAAGTGGCTTCTCAGGGAGGTGACTGTCCATACACAAGGCACACTTTATATTGACTCAGTCCTATCCTAGTGCTGTTTACATAAAGATGCCCCATGGCTATTGAATAGAATATAGATTTCATGATTTCACCTCTATGTTCAAAACTGTGTGCTTCACAGTTTTGTTTTGTTTTTTAAAAGAGAGACTGAACCCGCATTGGGGTAGAGAGCAGGACTCCTGTGATTGATTCTTCCTCATGTGCTTTAAGTCTTATGGCCTCCCTGATGAAGTGTTGGGAACATGCATGGACACATGAGACTACAAAGGTCTTACAGTTAGCAGTTAGTAGGAATGTCCTACCATCTTCCTATTAGTTGATTTCCTTTCTGTTTTAAGCAATATTTTAAAATTTAATCTTAATTTTGAATTAATCTTAGATTTCCTAAGAACAGTTTCCTAAGTTTTTCACTGCTACAGACACATAGTTGTGTTACAGTTCAATTGGCTGTGTATTTCATGGACCAAAAAAGAATTAGTAGGCTAAGACTCTCAAGTTAATTCCTAGAAAGCATTCTGTATGGTGTGGTATATTGTCTCAGACTAATCTTGATCTCAGTATTTATTTCTTTTGACCTTATCCATGAGAAGAAGAAACATGCTAATCAGATGAGAAATGTTTGGGAAAAAATATTGTGACCTTAGAAAAGTTTTGTTGTTTTATTTACCCCTCAAAAGACAGTTTTAACTAGAAGCTCAGAGATAACTGGACAGATAAATCTCTGTATATCACTGTTCATGTCATCACATGGCAGCTGGAGACCGTGAGGCTGCTGACTTAAAAGGCGAGCTGATGCTGAAGGGCCCTAAATTTTATAGAAATTTGTACTGGAGGGAGAATTAAATGATCTCTCATTCTCTAATTCATGATGTGGGAAAACTAGAGATACTAAGTAACTCACCTAAGGTCACACACAGAGAGGCAGAACCTGCATGGGTATGGGCTACAGACTCCGGGTGGGTGTTCTTACTGATGTCAGAGTGCTGATGAGCACAGGACTGGAGCAGCTTGAGTTAACATTGTAATAAGCAGTCCCCAGGACTCAGTGTACACGGCCCCTTAGGTGGAGACTGGAGATTTCAGTTAGCATAAAAAATTGGAGTGGGTAATTTGAAACTGACTGGAATTTACCACAACTGGCAATGAGTTTAGAGGCAGGGAATGGATTAGGAAGAGATTGCTTTACAGGAGTAGACAAGTAAGCAATGTGTAAATGAATAATGGAGGTAAATATAAAGAAAGGATCTGGGAAGGAAGCTTCAGGAAGTCAGACCTGCTGTGTTGTCTAATGCAGTGAATTCGCAGGCTCACTTAGCAGGAGCTACATTTGATGAACTGCATGACTTCTGCAGATGTGTTCATGGAAATCAACTTAAAGTGATCAGAAGAGCTTCCATGTTACCTGTTAGTCAACTCTACAGGCTTAAATTCTTCATGAGAGTTTGTGATTTCCTTTGCAAAGGGTAAATCTGATTTGTATTCTAGGGGACGGAGGAACATTTAGTTTATGAATAAAAGTCACATGTAATTATATTTCTTTGAACTTCAAAACCATGAAACTTTAAACTTGGTTAACACACAGTTTCTAGATTTTATGAGATTAAGTCATTTTGTAATTCTGAGGTTTTTTTTTTAAAGAAACCCTGGAAGAGTCTTTGAAGTAGCTTCTGGTGTGGGTGCTGCTGGGGTGCTTCCCCTCTGCTTGCTTGTGATGGGTGAAGCTCAGGCTGTTTGTGATGCTCACAGGCAGGCGCTTGCTGCTGTCCACCGGAGAGTGTAGGTGAGGAACTTAGAGGAGCGAGGCTCTCTGTGCTCTTGGTTTAAGCCCCACAGTAGAGCTGTTGCTTCTGCCCTTGACAGTATACTTAAAAGGAGGCGTTCTCTTTCTTTCTCTGAATTTATTGTTTTTTTCTTTATAGATGATCATGGGAACAGCAATAGTAGTCATGTAAAAATCTTTTTACCGAAAAAGCTGCTTGAATGTCTGCCGAAATGTTCAAGTTTACCCAAAGAGAGGCACCGCTGGAACACTAATGAGGTAGATACATTTCAATTTTTAAGAGTATATTATCTTATGGTTGGACTCGTTAGAATGTTTTACATAGAAGTACTTTATGCTAGCTTTAAATTCAACAGATGGAACAAAGAACCTGTCAATGAAAACAATTCCTGATCTTGAGTTGGCACAAATTAGCTTGTGTCTTGGCCAGTCTGGTGTGCTTGGCTTGCACTGGCAGTACAGTGTGAACGTGACTCCACTAACGCAGCATGAGGGTCGGTTGTGTTTTCTTGCCCTTAGCATCTTGCATTTGGTGGTTTCTTTCCCTCTATCTCAGGGCAGCATGGGTTCTACAGTCCCAGTGTGAGACAGAGAACAGTGCTCTGGAAATTCCAAGTCTGTAGAGTTGGGAATGAGCTTATCAGGCCGTTGGTGATGAAAGAGTTTGCTTCAAATACTGACTGCTTTGCCTTACTAATAGGAGTTTATTAGCACTGCAGGCTGGATTGTAGGCCACATACTTGATACCCAGATAGGTAGGTTTGGAGTAGATGGAAAGGAAGTTTGTCCTGGGCAGACTTTCCTCTTTGATCAATTGTAATGTGGGGATCTTAATATTAGTAGTGCATTGTTTTGCTCTCTAAAGTTTTAGTTTGAAATCTAAGTATTTAAGGTGGGGTAATAGCCAGTAGTGGTGATAGAAATTGGGTATTAGCCATTTCAATGTAAGGCGACTTTGATTACTGTGGTGGTGAGAACTGGGTGTGTGTTTATCAGTTTGTAAACTGCATTTCTTTAATTCACACGACTGGTTACTGCCATGCTAGCATAAATGTGTGGTTGGTTGACTGCTTCCTTGTAAGTTAGCATCCAGTGCAGCTCCCTCCTCCCTGCTGATGGATGCGAGAGGAGCAGTGATGTCTCTTCACCTGGACTCTGTTGGGAGTGGTGGGAGGCTGTGGGGATGAATCTCTCCATTTGCACAAACTACAGTTTTAAGTACCAGAACCTTCAGCTTCCTGCTTTGTCTCAAGGAGTAGTTCTTGGAGGTATGTGCTGCCCTTACTTGCATGGAGGTCTTTGCTCTCCAGGGAGAGCAGCTTCACCATGGACAGCATTAGCTTAGACTCCTCTAACTAGCATGCTTTACTTATTAAGGATTTCATATATTTTAGACCTGGGGAAAAAAAAGTAAATATGCTAAAATTGCATCTTAGTCATGGACTGTCTCTTGTCAACAGTACTGTAGAGTTTTGAAGCTTTGCAGGAATTCTCTCCTATGTTAGGTATTACACAGAAACTTAGTGCTTCTTGATGCCCCCTGAGACACAGATTTGACACCACATTTTTATGCTTTAGCCCAAGTTTATAATTGTCACAAAACATACAAAATTAAGCATGCTCTCCAGTTACATTCCATAGGAATAGGCACTGTGCGTGTGGGCTAGTGATGGTTGATGTTACAGACTACCTGACAGTGTGCTCAGAAGTCTCAGAAGTGACTGTGGCCGAGTCTGAAATTTAGCTGGCAGATACATTTACATCAATGCTGTAAACTTTTATGGAACTTTTAGGCAAATTCTTTGACATATTTATTTGCTTCTAAGTCTAACTTACTTACATGGCTCCACTTTCTAACATATTAGCTGTGTTATAAAACATCAATCAAGGACTTTGTGCATACAAGACTAGGTCATGATATGTTGTTCCAGCTTGGTCCTCCTGCCTTAGCCTTCCAACTGTTGCTATCATAGGCATGAGCCACCATGTCCAGCAGTGTTGAGAGAGGATGTGATTAATGAGTATGTTGTCTCCATACTCCAGCTGCTGTTGTTGACCCTCTTTCAGACAACTGAAGTATGAAACTGCAGGTCTAGAAGAGAAAAGATAGACTGTTTTGTGCAGGTGTGTGCAGCATCAAGCCCAGAGGGGAACATGTTGCTGAGGGTGATGGGCAGCTGGCAGGAGACCTCTCTAGCCATCATTTTTTACAGTGATTGGTCAGCTCAACACCGAGGCTCTGAGGAAAAATCTGGTTTAAAGATTGGCCTACAGTTTATTCACTCATGTGCATGCCCTGTCTCTCTCTCTCTCTCTCTCTCTCTCTCTCTCTCTCTCTCTCTCTCCCCCTGTCTCTCTCTCTCTGTGTGTGTGTCTCTCTCTCTGTCTCTCTCTCTCTCTCTCCCTGTCTCTCTCTCTGTGTGTGTGTCTCTCTCTCTCTGTCTCTCTCTCTTTCTTTCTCTCTCTCCTCTCTGTATTCCTCTTTATTTCTTGGCTTTAGAAGAACTAGAGGACTGCAGAGGGAAGGTGGAAGGCTTAGGTGGGAACATTTAATTCTAGGGTGCCCGTGGTGACAGCCCCGCACACCCTGTCTCTGTTGTGTTAAGAACCTGGCTTGGACTGCAGAGAGGAGGAAGTGGTCAGTAGTCATGGAGGCACCACTTCCTTGGTTTGGCTGTCTGGGCATTTCTTGAGTTCTTCCTTCTGTGGTCTTCATGGTGATCCCAAAACCTGAAGGCAAACTGGTTGGATGGACGTACCTCTCACTGGGACTTTGTGTTCCCAGGTGAGGGAAATCCTGTTGTCTACCTTGCCCATGAGGTCTCTGTACTGGCTCGTGGTGTGAGTGCTAAGATCCCATTTTCTTTCTAGAGTGGCCTAGATGGCCGTGATGGCTGAGAGCTGTGGGAAATAGTTGGCTTGTTGAGAAGCTTTTTGTACAAAGACTGCTTTTCTCTAGATCCCCTTCCTGGAACAAGGGGCTCATGCTAGAAAGGGATGTGGCCTGAGAGCAGCTGAGTGTCAGTGAGCTTGTGTCTCCATCTCACTCTATAGCCTGTGTACCCAGCCACCATGTTCTTCTATCCCACACCCTCCCCACAGTTGGACTCTGGGGGATAATGTGTGACTCACTTGACTTTTGAGAAATTCCTTTATTCATACTTGCTTTTAAACATTTGTGGTTTGAGAAACCCACTTTCATACTGTATGTGTTGGCTACAGGGAGAGTTAAGGCTGTCTCCACTAAGGTGTTGTTGACTACCAAGAACCTGCACTTTGCTAGTGATTGAGCCCAAATTATTTCTAAATCTTAGAATGTAAGGGGGATGGTATTTCCTTTTAGAGGTGAGGCAGTGTAGGTAGAAAAGGGCTGGGTAATTTAGTCAAGGCAGCACTCTTGTTCTATAGAGATTGTTTCTGAGTTTAATTTCTTAAACTTCCTTTCTTGTGTGTGTAATGTGTGCATATATGTGCACCCCTACCCCATGTTTGTGGAGAGAGAGAGATCAGCCTAGGTAGGGTTGTTCAGTTATCATCCTGGTTTTGAGACAGGGTTCCTTACTGGCCTGAAGTTTGTCAGGTAGAGTAGGTTAGTGGTTATTGAGCCCCTGGCACAGAGATTTTAAGCACCCCTTGATCAAGCCTAGCTTTTTTCTTAGTTTTTTTTTTTAATTTCATTTGTTTAGTGTGTGTACACCTGTGTGTGTTGTGTGTGTGTGTACATGCCACAATGCCCATACAGAAATCAGAGGACAGCTTTTGGGAATCAGTGTCTTCTTTTACTATGAGGGTTTTAGGATTGAATTCAGGCTGATAGGTGTGTAGCAGGCTCCTGGGACTGCAGAGCCGTTTAACTGGGTGTGTTGCAAGTACTGACTGGTCCATCTCTCCAGCCCACTGAGCTTTCTTTCTGGAGTTGGTCATTTTTGCAAAGAACTTTGTTCTGTCTTTACAATGTTGGGGAGATAACCCCAGAACTTGTACATGCCAGGCCCTGTGCAGTACCACTGAAATGTAGCCTATTGCTTGTCTTTGCTTTCATTGTAAGACCTCAAACTAAATGGCAGCCTCATCAAGCATTTTGTGGGCAGAACCATCTCCCCAGACCTTTCTTTTTAAAATACACTTAGCCGGGCGGTAGTGGCACACGCCTTTAATCCCAGCACTTGGGAGGCAGAGGCAGGTGGATTTCTGAGTTTGAGGCCAGCCTGGTCTACAGAGTGAGTTCCAGAACAGCCAGGACTATGCAGAGAGACCCTGTCTCAGAAAAAAAAAAAAAAAAAAAAAAGAAAGAAAGAAAGAAAAAGAAAACTTAAAAAAACCAACTAGCTAACTTACTTACTTTCTGTCTGTCTGTCTGTTCGTCGTCTTTATTATTTGACAGTATGTGTGCATGTATGTATAGATGATTAAGGAAGTGGTTCTCTGCTTCCACCATGTAGGTCCTAGGATCCTAGAGTCTTAGGTCAGGTTGCCACAGGCAAGTGTCTTTACCTACTGAGCGATCTCATTGGCTCCTTAAAAAACAATTTTGCTTTTAATTTGTTTTGAAACACTCATGTTGTGTAGTCTTGTTTGACCTGGTACTTGGCTCTGTAGTCTGGGATGGCTCCATATGTTTGTCCATCCTCTTGCCTCAGCCTCCTAAATTACAGGCATGTGTTACCACATGGTCACTTTGCCTCTTCATGATGAGTAGTTACAGTCTCCAGATAATGAAGAGGGGACATGGAAAGTAGAAGCTATACTTATGTGTCACTTGGTGGTAGGCCTGGCTCATACTCCAGGAAGTTGCAAAGGCCACAATGGATTTCTTACTTACTTAGATGGGGGCTACTTTGTAGCCCAGGCTGGCTTAACTTAGGGTGCCCCTGTCTCGGCCTACTCAGAGTTTGGGATGACAGGCATGCCCCAGCTTACCCTGCTGGAGTGTGCACTGTCCTGGAACCTAGTGTGTGGTAGTTGGTATTTGATGAACGACTACTACAGGATTTCTGCATTCTGAGTTAATAATTTTAAAGCCTAGAGTCAGAGATAATTATGCCAATGTAAGCTTCTGATGGCAGATGACTCCTTCATAATTACAGGTGTCACTGCTCTGTTGTGTTGTCCAGTATGGCATTGTTTTTGTTTAGTTATCACCTAACTGTTTGATTCAAAACTTAACCGTTGCTTTCTTTCTTTCTTTTTCTTTTTTCTTTTTGGTTTTTCGAGACAGGGTTTCTCTGTGTAGCCCTGGCTGTCCTGGAACTCACTCTGTAGACCAGGCTGGCCTCGAACTCAGAAATCTGCCTGCCTCTGCCTCCCAAGTGCTGGGATTAACTGTTGCTTTCTTAGAGCTAGGTCTCAGATGACATTCCTTCAGACATGGACTCACTGGCACCAACAGGTTTTTGTAGTGAAGTGTTCCCAGTCACATGATGGCACAGCTGTTTTTGAACTTATTAGTGTTCTATTTTCTGGAGTAAGCACACAATCCCTCTCTTTTCTGACTCAGCTCTTACGGCATCACACGATGTAGGCAGCGTCAAGATGTTCTGTGAAAGATGCATTTAAACAAAGATTTATTTTATATATGAGTGTTTTGCCTACATTTATATATGTATGTGTACTATGTATGTACCTGGTCCCTTAGGAGGCCAGAAGAGGGGGTGGGTCCTCTGGAACTGGGCTTAGGTATATTTGTGACCCACCATGTGGTGCTGGGAATCCAACCCAAGTTCTCTGCCAGAGCAGTTAGTTAATGCTATTTAAACCACTGAGCCAGCGCTCCAGTTCCTAAGGTGCATTTTTAGTGCTTTAAATGTGTGTGTGTGTGTTTTTAAATCTGTGATAGAAGCAAACAGCACAGCTACTGATGATATATTCCAAGCTGCCAACAGCTAGAGGAAACCAGAGTGCGCATCTCATGTTCTCATAGGAGAAGACCCTTTTAAGTTGTGTGCATCTTTCCTGGCTTTCTATATTTAGGTTTTGTTTGTTTTGTTTTGTTTTGAAAAAAGACCATGGGAATTACTATGTTTCATTTAGACTTTTAAATACAAACTGCTTTATTCTGTTAAAATTTCCATAATCGTTTTTGTGTGTAGGCATATAGTTTTTAGTACTTTTGTATTTTTAATTTTTTCTTTGCATATTTTTAAAAAGTTACAGCTTTGGGCTGCAGTTTTCAGTGATTGGCTTTGCTGGTCTATTATATAATGTTAGCTCTAAAGTTTGGAACCACAGTTTGGGGATTCTTTTAGGACTCTGGAAGCTTCCTGAATGTGAGCTCAGCTGGAACACAGTGTTCTAGTCGGGAAGGCCATGGAGATGTGTTGGCTTTGAGGACCTGGGAAGTCAGTTAGCCTTGAAGGAGGTGTTGTCTTGGGTATTTTTGTGACAAGAGGTAGTGACAGTTTCTGAATCTGGGCAGGCTGCTCTGGTTAAACAGAAGCATGAAATGTGGGTGTGAGCAGCAGGAGCAGAGCCAGGCTGTGAGAGGGACAACAGCTGATCCTGTCAGGTCAGGCCTGTGACAAGTGGGCTACCCAGTTCCCAGGACGCTGATGAGGCACAGATAGACAGGATCCATCACAGTGCCAGCAGAGTCAGCTCCACGGATGAGGAGAACAGGCAAGGAAAACTTACTGCTCATTTCGGGGGTTTGACTTTGAGGACTGGCAAGAGAGGCAGAGGGCAGTGCTTACAGAGTCTGAGTGGATGCTGAGGGCCCCGCTACAGGGCAGTCATTGCTGTCAGCCTCCCAGCTTAGGTTTAGCTACTTACTTCAGGGTGTGACGCCTAGAACAACATCTGGCCAGTAGCCACTGCTCAGTAAGTGCTCATCTGGGATGAATAGGATAGATATAACTAAATTCTTTAAGTTTTGGAGCTCAGCTTTGCAGTTGCATTTTAATTGTAATTTTTACTATTAATATAGTTTCAAGGTATATGACACTCCCAGAAACTTCAGAACCAACCAAGTGGATTTGAATGGTGCTGGTGGATGGGAGGGATGATGCCTTGCTAAATCTCTCTCTTGGGCTTGAGCATCTTACAGACTGGGCCATTCTCAGTTCTTTGGAACTTGGCATGTGGTACTGTTCTGTGCTAGACAGTTTTTCTACCTCCCTTCCTCATTGAGAAACTGGCTTTTGCACAGCGTTTCTGTAAATGTTAGACCCTGGTACAAATACATCATTTAGTTTTAAATTCACTTCTGTGATTTTTCTCATTAGCCCAACAAGAATTTAAATGACACTCTTGGGTACCAAGGCAAATATAATCACAAACCACAAACTTGAACAATGAATTTTTGTGTTAGAATATGTTTGTAATTGGTGTTACTGTTTCAGATGATAAATTAAGATGTGAAACATTTCAGACTCATAGACCCCTAGTAATGGTTTCACAGAATCTGAGCTGAGTAGCCCAGTGCAGTTGCAGAACTGGTGCACACGGCACTCTGCTCTTGGCACTGTGCTTGATCAGGTGTGTTACGTAAGACACTGGTCTGCCCAGCCTCCTCCAGCTGGAGGTGATAGTGTTCATTGACCTTTGAAGATTGCTCTTGAAAGTTACTATTGCTTTCAGAGTTTGGAGTGTGGGGCAGTTGGGAAGCTAGATAAAGCTCTGCTGTGGCATTGTAGTTGTGACTTTTACTGCTAATCATCCCTCATTTTTGTTTCTCAAGTGTGCAGTTTAGTGACTTTTACTATAATGACAAAGTTGTGCAGTCACCACTGCTTCAGTTTCCAGAATGTTTTCATCACCCACACTGCCTCTGGGCTCACTGTGGTCAGCACACTTAGGAGTTAATACCAGCTTCTTCAAGGTCATGAGTTCTTGGTCTTATTGTTAAGCTTTTGTGCCTGGTTCGCATTGGAAATGAAATTGTCTTTTAATCCCGGTCATAAGTTACCGGATTGTTTCCAGAGATTAAGAAACATTAGGGTACGAATCTCGCTTGGAGAAGTTGAAGAGCATGCAGGTGTAGTTGGGATAGAACACTCCACCCTTTTCAGTAGCCGAGGGACTTGGATAGCAGTGACTTCCAGAGTTTGAGAAACTGAAACCTGTAGGCAGTGGGCTGAGGTAGAGAGGGAAACTGCCTGGAGAAGTTGACATTCTCAGCTGCATGGCCTGAGTCTGGGATCCACTGCCTCTGTTTGGAATGTCTGCTCCTGTGTCCTGTGGATTGGACACATGGATTGGATCTAGCATGTGTTCAGGAGACGATGCTCAGTGTACAGATGTGTTCTAACTAGTGTGCCTTGACTGGAGACCCAGGTTTGCTGTTTACACCCCACTTGGGAACTTAGGATACAGGAAATGTGATGAAGCTTGCTAGAGTCTGTTTTTTGTTTTAGTAAGTATATAGATGATACTAAATGCAGTTTCTAAAACTTGGAGTGTTGTATATAGGAAGGTCTTTTAAAGTAAGAGTGATGGGGTCAGGAGTGTGAAGGCACGTTGTTCTGAGGAGGGGGCATGGAGGTAGTCTTCTCTCTGGTCTACGTGGCTGAAGGCAGCAGAGCTCTGAAGCCAAATATCATAACTTACCTTCTGATCCATCTACCTGCCACCAACCTACCAGATGCTGCCTAATTATGAGCCGGCTGAGGTCTGAAGAGAGCACCTAAAGTGTAACTCCCCGACCGACACACAAGGCCCTTCTGCTCTGAGACCCCAGGTGGGGCTGCTTTGAAGCTCAGTTGTTAAGAGTGTTTACCCTACACAAACAAGGCCCTGGGTTTGATCCCCAGCACCACGTAATCTGGGTGTGATGACTTTTACACAGAAGATTCAGAAGTTCAAGGTCATCTTTAGCAAGGGAGAGTTTGAGGCCGGAGATGCTCAAGACCTCATCTTGAGAAAAAGGAAACAAATAACAGAACCCCTGTGTGGGCTGTGGTGGATCAGAACGAGATGAGCTTGGGGCAGTTTTCTCTAGAAGGAAGGGCATTGTCAAAGGTCCATACTTGGATGGGTTTCTGTTAATCTCACCATGGATGTAGAATTGAAATAAAGGGAAAATTTAAGGTGCCTACAATTTGTATTTGAGGAGAAAAAGAAACTGGGAGGACATCAGCCTTTAGGTTGACCAAGGTCTGTGCAGTCCTCCAAGGGAGCCAAGTTCATTTAGCTCTGCTTTCATTTGATTGTAATTCCAAAGGGGTTTGTGAAGAAAAACGGCTCCCTCTGAAAGACAGTCTGAACAGTGAGGTGAGGACGGCCACCTGAAATGCCTGAGGGAAGGGAAGAGCTTGGGCAGAGGGGCCTCTCAGTGGGCATGGCTGGAGCAAGCTGAGACTGCTAAGAGAGGGGACTTTATCTTGTATCCCTCTCAAGGAGACCTTAGTGCAGTGAGAAGGCCAAGGCCAAGGGTGGAGAGAGCTTCTCATCTTGTATTCTGTGGCAGAGGGCAGACCATCGCCTGAAGCTGCCCCAGAGGGAAGCTTGTTCTGTTGCCAGGTGGGGTTCTTATTCAGAAAGCTGCAAGGGACTTCTTCAGACAGAACACATGGGAGAGAAGGCACATACATACCCCTGTCTTCATCAAAGTTAAGAAAAAGTAGAAGAACAGGAAAATGCCACCTGCTTCCCGTTCCTGAGGAAGCGTCCATTAGATGAGCTGGGGTGAAGCAAGAGTGGAAGAGAGGGACCCTCCATCTCCATGCTCCCTGACAGCTTGAAGCTCTCACAGGTTTTTTGTTAATGTGAGTGTTACAATTTCATTTTTGAACTTTTGAACAAAATGTAGGCTTCTTGATACAGTTATTTAAGAATTGTTTCTGTTACATGCTTTAGTTGTTACCAAACTTTTTATATAAGGATAAGGATAATTTCCAGTAAGTTTTTAATAATCCATTCTTCAAGCAAGCCAGAAAACCTGCTGTGTGTTTTTATTTCATAAATGAGGATAGTGATACTTAAGTGTTTGGAATTAGCACCTGCCATTATCTAATATATTATACTGCTTGCATCTTTAAAGAACGATTTACTTTTATTTTATGTCACGAATGTTTTGCCTGATATGCATTGTGTGTGAAGAGGCCATCACATCCTCTGGCTCTGGAGCTATAGATGCTGTGAGCTACCCTGTGGGTTATAGGAGACGAATGTAGGTGCTGAGCAAGAACAGCCAGTTATCTTAAGTACTAAACTCTTCCCAGCCCCAGCTTATAGCCTTGAGCTCTGGATCCTACTTGTGCTGGGTCTAGGTGGACCCCGGCATTCTCTGCTCATGGATGGAGCCTGAGCACTTAGAGCTGTGCTGAGCACCTTGGAGCCCTCATTGAACAAACGAGGAAGGAGCTCATGAGTGTGGTGCTGAGCTGTGTCAGGGCTGCTCTCACTTACCCTGGCTTAGACCACCTGGCTCACTAAAGCCATAGTAGAAACCAAAAGAGTTATCCTTGGCAAACTTGGAGAGGAGAGGATCCAAGTGCGCCCACCCTAGGTCCCAGCGGTTCTTAGGAGGAACTTACCTCTGTGTGTTAGCAGAGGCTATGTAGAGAGACGCTGCCTCAAAGGAAAGAAATGAGGGAGCCTCCAGTTCTCGGAAGGAAAGGCCGAGGCAGGCAGATGTCTCTGAGTTTGAGAGTAGCCTGGTGTACATAGTAGTCTCTAACAACTAGGGAGACATAGTGATACCCTGTCTTAAAACACCCAAAACCAACAACAAAAGACACCTCGGTTTCTTGTTTGCTGATGCAGCAGATTGTCACAGTTGTAGTGGCTTACAACATAGATGTTACTATCTGGCTCTGTATGCCAGGCATTGTATAACACTTATTGCTCTAGAATCAAGGTGTGAAAGGGCCATCTACCTTTCCTGAGGCTCTGTTGTTGCAGCAGCATTCTAGAGGCCGTTCACATTCTGTAGTCTATGAATCTTGTCTAGCTCCCCCTTCAGCCCTAAGCCTTGTCTGGGTCTGGCAAGTGTTCTGCCACTGAGCTCTGTCCCTCGCCTCCCCTTTTTCATCTCCAGAGTCAGCTTTCTTCTGTAGCCCTGCTTCTTTCTCTGTTAGACTTCTGCTGCTTCCCTCCTCCTGTTACTTTCAACACCATTTCCTCCTCCTCCTCTTCCTCCTTATAGTACTGGGGATGTGGTGGATGAGTGTAGCTCGGGAAAGCCACATTCCCAGTTTGGGAATCCTGAGCTCCCTTGGATAGTCCAGGGGACTCTCTCTGTTGTAAGACCAGTTTATTGCCAACCTAAATTGCCCCTGTTCCTTGATTGGTTTTACCATTTAGCATATGTACAGGATGTGGGGCCAGATGTAGCTGTCTGAGTGGCATTATTCCCTTGTACAGGCCGTAGATAAAGATAAAGGTTACAAGAAGTTGAGTTAAATAGGATGGGACATCATATTGGGCTTTGGCCACCTGGAGACTCTTGGTGACCTTGGGACATGGTGTCAGCAGAGCGTTGACCCATAGGCAGGGTGGGGTGGAATGAGGAGTGAGGAAGGACAGATGTGAGGCCACTGTGGTGATTTTTGATGGGAGTCCTGTGTGGATGAACATGAGGTGCAGGAGGTGCAAAGGAAAGACACAGGGAGCTCTGACGGTGAGAAGCCATGGAGAGAGAAACCGTGAAGCAGTTGGTAGAGACAGCAACATGAAGCCTGACTGAGTGTGAAGCACAGTGTCCTACCTCCTCTGCTTGCCCACATCACACACGCTTAGTGATTGCATGTGTACTTGCCTAGCCTTTGAGACCAGAGTCGTCTCCTCTTGGAGCCCAGAGCAGCTGTGGCCTGGGCACAGCTTGGTGCTGTTGAGTGCATCACACTCTGCAAAGCTCCATCCTTTGTTATCCCCCTCACTTCTCTGCTTCCTGCCTCAGTTTTTCTTCCATTGTCTCAGGGAGGTTTCAGCAGGTTTGATGGGGTGTTAGTCGCTGGGGTGTGATGTGGCGAAGCACGGGTATGTACCCTGTGGTGCTTGTGTTCCAGTTGGAACCTTCCCAAAGGAGGTAGGTTCTTCCAAGACTATCCCAGGAGACAAGGCATGGGGTTTGCCCTCCTAGGTGCCTGGCTGTCTAGCCTGCTTGCTGTCTGACTCCTTTATCTCATTATTGTGGCTTCCTGCTGATGCTGACCAGTGTTTCTTGCCATTGCCATCTGTCCTACCCTTTATCAGTTACCCACCACTACCCCTCACTTCTCCAGCTGGACAGCTCTGAGCCTCAGAGAAGTTGTGTGTTTCCTCCCTGTTCCTCCCTTTCTCTCTTTTGTCCCCTTTCCTTCCTCTATTCTTTCCCCCTTCCTCCATCCTTTGTCTCCACTCAGCCCTTCTGCCTCTTTTCCTTGCTTCCTTTTTTTCCCTTCCCTTCCCTTCCCCCTTCCCCTTTCCCCCTTCTTCCCCTTTCTTCCCCCCTCCCCTCCTTTCCCCTCCCGTCCCTTATCCCTCCCCCATCTGCCCCTTTGTTTTCTTTCATGTTTACTTGTATTTGTTTAATGCTGAATGTCTTTCCATGCCATAAAGATTGGCAGTGAGCCAATTCCTGAGTTTCTTTTTGGGAATCTTTTGGTGCAAGCTTCTCTTCTGGTTCAGAAACAATTTATTCCTTTTCAGTGAGGATCATCTTGGTGTGGCAGGGGGACACGTGTGGGTTCATCTAGTCCTGAGCTCTGTAAGCCTGGTGGTAATCTTGGGTGTTCACCTGATGTGTTTGATGACTAGAGAATGTGTGTAAATCCCTTCAGTCTTGCTCTCTGTATAAGCCTGTACAATAAAAACTCAGCAGTCTGAGCACTGACCCTGTGTCCAGCCCTCTTCTTTAGCATAGGCACAGTTACTGATTACATCATACCCCTTCAGTGGCACACACTCCTCTGTTAGGTGATGTCTGTAGATACCGGTGGCTTCTTAGAAGTGTGTGCCCTTGGTGGTCTGGACAGTTTCATAGGTGGTCATAAAGAACATGCAGTTAGTTTTTTTGTCACTGGCTTTTAAAATTTTTACTTACTATGTGCATATGCATTTAGGGTGGCAGTACATAGTCCACAGTGGGCAAGTGAAGGACAGAGGACAGGGACAGCTTTATGGAGTTGATTCTCTCCTACCTTTCTGTGAGTCCTGTGTATCAAATTCAGGTTGTCAGCTTTCTGTGTGTGACAAGGATTTTACCTGCTAAACTACCTTGCCTGTTTAATGTCATAATTTTTGAAAGGTGGGTAAAAACTTTAGGTTCGTGGGTAGATGTGTGTATGTTATGTAGACAGGTAAATCGCGTGTGCCTGATCATGCCCATGCTTGGGTGGATGCTGTAAGACACCCTTCTAGCAGTGTTTAGAACTCACTTCTCACATTGATGTGCATAGCCTCGTGTGTGATACCGAACTGGAGGAGTACACTTGTCTCTGGGGCTGGCAGCCTTTTCTACTGTCTGGGTGACCTGTGCTTCAAGACAGTTCCACTCACTTGAGTGTGGTTTTGAGCTAAGAGCTGTGACACAGACAGAACACACTGCTCACTGTACTGGTGCTGATCTGCGCAGTGGTAGCAAGACACAGAAAGCACAATTATAAGGTAAAAATTTAGAATATATTGGATTGCATTAACAGTGCTTCTCTCTGCTAAATGACCTCTTTGAATGAACGAAAAGTCAGGCCCCAGAGTGAGATTGGCTAACACAGGCCTATGTCAGAGTATTTAGGAGAAGAGATAACACAGGAAAGTGAACAGGACACTGGGCAGCACCACAGGTGGACAGTAAAACCAGATGATGCTAAGTGGCATGAGCCAGCAGGAAAGGGCAAAGTGGAACCACAGCAGGGGACTTGCATGTAAAGATGGCCAGACAGAAGAGGACAGCATCAGCTACTGGCAAGGAGCAGCCAGCATCTACATTAATGTAACCACTGTGGAAAGTTGAGAGAGACACAGCTTGCATCTTAGTAGTTCAGCTCCTTATATATGCTGTTAACAAAAGTGTGCTTGTGTGTGTGTATCCCAAAACACATAGGAAACCTTTTCAGGAACTGTATTCCTAGTTCTCACAATCCGAAAGCAGCCCCAATACCCAACAATACAACACAAACTTGGTTGTAGTGTGCCTGTGTAATACAGCACTGCAAAGCAGTCAAGGTGAGTGGACTTCTGCTTCATCCGGGAATGACGTGCTTAACAAGCATGGTTGTTGATGCAACGAAAGCAGTGCACTCAGAATGAAGTATTGTGATGCCGTACATAAGTTAAAAACGTTTGAAAATAGGTGAAATGAATTTATGGATTAGGTGTGAGGTGTAGTTACCTTTGGAGAGTGGGGAGGGTGTAGACCAGCTTCTGGGCTGCTGGCAGTGTTTTGTTTTATGGGCTTTGGTGTGATACATCTATATACACACAGCCTTGGTGTGATACATCTATATAAACACAGATAGACTTTGGATTTACAGGGTTTTCAGTTTGCATATAATATTTTAATAGTTAGGCCATTAAAATGGTATATGGTTTAAAATAGATGGCAGAACATAGCTGCACACAGAAGAGTCTCATAGAATGTAGCCGCCCGAGACAGTTGTAAGGTTTTCATGTGAGTATGGCAGACAGCGCCCACCATGCGGGCTGCAGAACCAGGGACTGTTTATGACAGGGATAAGCTGGTGACTCTCAGGAGACACTGGAAACAAGTGCCAGGGGACGGGGGACAGGATCAGGAAGTTCACGGCACCTTCTCCTGAGGCGCCTGGAAGGGGAGCAGCGTACGCAGCTGCTAGCTAGCACGGGCGGCAGCCACAGTCTGTTGAGAAAGTCAGCTACCATTTCCTTAGGCCTGCTGCTGAGCCTCTGGTGGTGGCCAGCTGCTGTTGGCTGGCAAGCCTGGCCATGGAGGAGAAAAGCTTGTAGTGAAGGAAGAGTCAGTGAACAGGTAGGTGGCCTGTTAGCTCTTGTCATGTCTGTTTCCAGCTCGTTGGAAAGCATGGGTTGTCTCCTCCATTTCTGGGTGTCACCACCTCTAGCGGCTTGGGCCTTGTCTCCGTGGTTGTCTTTTAAGTCTAGTGTAAATCCACAGAAGGGAGCCCTAGATTTCCCAAGTCTTTTGTGCTAAAAGCTTCTATACTGATGATTGCATAACTTTGTGAATATTCTAAGAATACTCCTAAGTGGGTGTACTTTAAGGTATGTGAATAACATCTCAGGAAAGCTGCTCCTTAAACAATGGCTACAGGTGAAACATACAGAAAGAAAAGCACGGGGATTGAAAAAGTTAGACCCGTGCGTGCCTCTGGCAGAGGATGTGCTTGGGAAGGGAAGGAGGCTCCTTGGATAGAGGTGGAGTGGGGGGGGGGGTCTACAATGTTTGTTTTATTACCATCCTATCTTCTGTAAATAGGACTGCAGGAAACAGAAAAGACAAAAAATGCAGCCCAGTGGTGGCAGATAGTGTCCAGTGTGGTGATGGGTTGTGTTCAGTGGTGGCATGTGGTTTCTAGTGTGATAGCATATAGTGTCCTGTGGTGGCAGGTGATGGCAGTATGGTGGCAGGTAGTTTGTAGAGTCTAGCCAGTGTTATTTGTTAGCTGTCTACGGTTCAAAGATGTATGATTTTGGGGCCCTTTTCTGTAATTTGGATTTGAGGTTAGGAATTGCTTCTTACTTATAGAGTCTGTAGAGAGCAGGAAGGAAGGAGCTGGGGCTTGTTAGGCCTCCTGATGAGAGGAACCCAAGTTGTAGGACTTGTACCATGGGAGGAGCTTGTCACCGCGCTCTGGCCGTGCATTCTGTACTGAAACATTTTGTACATAACAAACTCCTATATCAAAAATCCATTTTGCTAATCTGAGGAATTAGAACACTTTCATCCTCCGCACTTGGCAGAAATCGCTCTTTTCTACTTTTCATGCACAGGGAGCCATGGCTTGTGTTGCTTCTGTGTCCAGGGCTGCAGTTGTGCCACAGTTAGAGATAGAAGCCTCAGCCGAACAGTGTTTGGTCTCACTGTCACGTGACGGGGAATGATGGAGATTTCTGATACTCTGGGTCACAACAGAGAAAGGTGCCGTTGCTGCTGCTGAGTGAGACTAATTCTGCATACTTTGAGTTTATGATAATAAAGCTGCTGTATAATTGCATATTGCACTTTAGGGTTACGGGTTTTTTTGTTTGTTTGTTTTTGTTTTTGCATAATGAGATTCTTCTAATTCTGTGGTTTAAGTCAAATGTTACTTTCCTGCTTTTCCATTGAGCAGTCTTTGGATGTGTTCTTAAGCATCATATCTGTTAGTCTGTTTCAGTGGTAGTTTTGAGTGCCTGTTGTGTACTTCTGTAGAAGAAATCGCTCAGCACACTTGTTCAAGCAGCAAGGTAGACTGTTGAGGTAGCACAGCAGTGAGGTTTTGCAGTGGGCAGAATGGGCCCAAGTCTGCCCTCACACAGGGCAAGGAGCTAGGGGGAAGGAGGGAGGGGTGCAGGTGGAAAGTTACCAAGAAGAAACTATTGGTTTCGGGGTTCTGACTAAACCAACCTATGAGATTCTTGCAAAGGCATACCCAAGAGGGTCTGGTGGAGGACAGGGATCCAGTACTCAGAATAGTCAGGTACGAGGGTAGAGTTCTGGCCACATCCCCTTGGTAGGATGTATGCCAACACTGGGCTCTAAGCCTGTCTCCTATGGCCACCGAAGAGAGTAATTCGGAGGAATCGGAACCAAGTTTGGACAGGAGGCATTCTGTCAGTAGAAATCCTCGATCTGAGGCAATCCCTAGGACATAAAAGAGGCTCTTCTGTCTTCTAGGGGTGTGGAGCTCAGTTGCATCATGATGTGCTAAGAGTGTCAGGAGATTGCATGTATCAGGTGAGTAGGAGACACTGTGTGGACACAAAATACTGGAGTACATTTTGAAGGTATTAGGAGTTTATCAGGCAGGCAGGATTAGTGAGCAAACATGACATTACTGCATGTACAAGTAGTGAGTGGGAGAAGAGCAGGCCCTGAGCACTGTGTGCTGGTGGATTGGCTCTACATTTCACACTGAGGTAAGATTTCAGTCAGTGACCGATTAGGTCTTCATCTTGCACAGTTACTGTAGATAGTCGAAAGCACTGGCTTTCAACCTATGTGTCATGGCCCCTTTCACAGGGGCCACATATCAGATATACTGTGTATCAGATATTTGCATTGTGATTCATAAGAATAGCATAATTGTAGTTGTGAAGTAGTAATGAAAATAATTTTATTTTGGGGGGTCAACACAGCAGGAGGAACTGTATTAAGGGTCCCAGCACTAGGAAGGTTGAGAACCACTGTTCTAGAGAGTGGTGTGGAAAAAAGCTGGAATTGGATGAGGACTCCAAACTATAGCAATTCATTTAGTCCTGTTTCTGGGCTGTGGCCATAGAGAAGATTCTGATCTTTGAACCAGTACCAGTAGGGTCTAAAGTGGGTGACGTGCACATGGATACGTGGTGCATGCTTATTTCAGGGCATTTACAGAGAACTGTAATAGGAAAGAGCCAGACGTTGAGCCATCCCACTACATTAATAGAATAGGTAAAGAGGAGGCATCTGCAGGAAAACACACAAGCTTTGGGAGAGAAGGGCTTTGGAGTGGAGATATGAGGGCCTGTGGCTTGTGTTGTCTTGGCTGTCTTCTTGCCTGAGACAGTTTGAGCTGTTCCAGGGGATGGGGTTAATGACAGTTGAATTATTTGGAGATCTTTGGGGGAGATTTTGCTTATAGGAAGATAAAGGATTTCAGAATTTATATTTTCAGCCTAAAATATACTTTTTATGCTTAGTGAGTTAATTCTGAGCTTCTGCTGGTGGAGCAGAGGAGACTGAGCAAGTGGCTGGAGTGAGATGGAACCACAAAGAACAGAATATACTACAGGTGCAGCATGTCGAGTTCATGGTTTATAGTGGAGCGTGGAGCATAAGCCAGCCACTGAAGCAGACACTCTTGGGATCTCTAGGTGGCAGGTTCAGGGAAAAGCCAAGGAAGACAAGAGTACTAGCTGAGCTTTCTTAGAGGAGTGGGGTGAGTGGGCAAAGAAAGAAGCCCTGGAGAGGAGCTAGAGTCAGAAAGGAAAGGAGACTGGGATGGAGTAGCTGAAGGGTTGGGAAGAAAATGATCTCACTGAGGAGCTGAAGATGAGAACTGCAGAGTTATGGAGTCTTTCCTGTTGTAGGCAGAAGGGGCTGACAGCAAACAGAAACAGGTGAGACCAAGAAATAGCAGAGGAATGAACATTGAGTGTAGCCATGAGGAGGGCAGGGTGCTGAGCATCCTCAGCCGTGTCTTTTGGGACTCACTAGATCTTGAGGTTTACATAGGGAAGGTGCGGAGGTGGGAGTGAGAAACATGCTTTTAGTCAGGCTGTCGTGATCAAACTGTGGCCCGCTCGGCCATGTGCAGCCACAGACAGAGGGTTACTGCTGTCGGGGGAATTTCAACTGATTGTACACACACACACACACACACACACACACACACACACACACACACGATCACACGGCTGTTTTTTGAGCATTGTATCTCTTCAAACCTTGGAAACCCTTACTCATACCTTTGTGCCCCAAGCCTTGGTGGGGTGGGGATGACTGCCATCTTTAGACAAGCGTTTCTCAAGTGATCAGTGTGTCTGCTGAAGAGTTAGTTGAGTAGCATTCTGACCCAGAGCAAGGCAAGGGCAGAGATGCCCTGCTTTTATCCTGTGGTTGTGCCCAGGCCCAGAAATGGTGCTATTAGCAAAGCAGCCTCCAAGTCCCTGCTTACCACCAAGGGAGGCTGGAGAAGCAGGGAGCATGCAGGATTGATGAGTGGTGCTGGGCTTGCAGGATCCATTTATACTGAACATATATTTTTACATTTTGTGTATGATATCAAGTACTATCTTGAGGAAGGGCTGGAAAGTTATTTAATTGAATTTAGAACAGTTGGTTTATCCCTTAAAACTATTAAGTCATTGTTTCATATCTTATGACAAGATAAATCTTAAAAATTAAATGTAAAAGTTAGAGTGCTAAAAATACTAGGAGAAAATGAGTCAATATTTACATGTTGTTGACATGCTAAAGGCCATTCTAGTCATGATGCTAGAACCAGAAAGAAAAAGCTGATCAATTTGACTAGCAAAAAAAAAAAAAAAAAAATCAATTTGACTACATGTAAATTTAGGTTTTCTATGTGTTATAAAAAGTCCATAAAGTTTAAATGTAACTGGAGAGAAGATTTTGGTACATACTTGGAAGAGGGTTACTATTTCTTTTTTATCTCATAGTGCAAAGAAAGGAAAGACTCATTGAATATTGAGAATTGTGTGTGTGTGTGTGTGTGTGTGTGGTTAGAGAGACACTTTTAGCAAGTTGGTGTGTGTGGTGTGTGGTTAGACACTCTTAGCAAGTTGTGTGTGTGTGTGGTTAGAGAGACAAGACACCTTTAGCAAGTTGGTGTGTGTGTGTGTGGGGGGGGGAGTTAAGAGAGACACTTTTAGCAAGTTGGTTCACTTCCTCTACCTCATGGATTCCAGGGATCTCCTCAGGCTGTGATGCTTGCAGGATAACCTGCTGAGCCATTTCACTGGCCTGAAGATGTTCTTGTTTCCTCTTGCTTCCAAAAAATTGATAAAATGCCAGAAGGGAAACCTGCAGAGTTTAAACAAAAGAATGGGAATGGGGTGGATTTTGTTTTGCTGGTGGAAGGCCACGTGCTTGGGTCCTTGTTCCTGGTGTACTTGTAGAAAACTTTACAGAGGCGAGTGGTCAGAAGACAGGGGAATGGAGGTTCAAATTGATACAGAGCAGGTAAACTACCATGGGATAATTCTGCTCAACAAAACCATGGTTTAAAAGAGGGGACAAAATGAGAACCTTTACAGATAAATGGAAGTTTGTTATTGGGTAGTGACTGAGCCTGTAAGGATGCAGAGATTCTGAGTTAGATAATGAAGGTTTGTGACTAACTAGGTCTCAGTGAATGGGTTTATCAGCAGATTAGATACAGTGGAACCGGGAAGTGGTGCATTGAAAAGAACAAATGCTAAAAATGCAGCACAGTGGAACATGAATAAATATGTTGCTACTCACAGGCATTGGCTGTACATTGTTCTCAGGTGCATAAAGAACATTAATTTGAACTTGAAAAATTCAAGACACTAAAGTTAAAATATCAGATTTACTAAGAGACAGATTCATTATTCAAAAAATTGATTGGTCTAGATCACTACTCTAATAGAGTAAATTCCACAATTGTGATAGTGTGAACACATACAGAACTACCTGAGAGAAGCTGTCCAGCAGTGCCAGGTTACTGGTGAGAGTGGCACTGTCCTCTCCAGCCTGGTGAGGGCACACGTTACTCATCGGCAGCACGCACATCTGTTTATGTGTTACTGATGTTTCCCTGAGTTCAGAACCATAAGAGAAGAGTTTAGAAATTGAAATAGAAGGAATATGTCTGTTTGAATATATACCACTATCTTTATAACACTAGTAATAAGTAATTATTACTAATTAGTTCCAGTTACAACTGTAGTTCTGCACAGATAACTAACAGAAAGTGTAGTAAAGCCGGCTATTTGCCATAGTAGAAAAGCACATTATTTAGAAGAAAATTTGAAGCAGTACAATCCATGCCAGAGAAGCAAACAGCAGGATATACCGTATTTATTAACTAGAAAATGCACTTTTTAAAGATGTTGACTGTTTGCAAACTCTATGCATTTGACATAGTATCAGGCAATGCCATCAGACTTTTCGGGGGACAATGGAGTGGTTGAAATTGACAAATGGATGTTAAAATGTCTGTGGAGATAGAAAAGGCTAGGCTGAGCTTATGAAGAACAAAGTATATAGACTTATGCTTCAGGATAGCAAGACTTGCTATAAACTAGTGAAAATATGACCTAGTAAGGAGAACAGTAGTCCACTGGACAAAGTGATCTCTAAAGAGATCCACACACCTGCACAGAAACTAGAATGATCACACGGGTGTCCTGCAGTGCAGCAGAGAAAGAACACACTGCAGTAAATGGTGTTGGGTTGGTGATGTAGCTCATGTGTGGAACCTCGTCTAGCATGTATAAGGCTCAGGCTTGATCTTTAGAATTGCAAAAATAAATAAGTAAATTTGTGAGTAAATAATCAAAAAGAATGTTTGGTTAGTTGGTTACTTGGGATAAAGCAAAATGTGACTCCAGTCTTGCGCTGCATACAATTTCAGATTCCTGTCAGTCTGGATCCAGCCAAGGAAGAAGAGCTAATAATTTTAAAGAAGATTTTAGTATGAAGGGTTACTAACTATAAACAAGGGACTGAAGTGTCAAGGAGTGCCTAGTTATAAGTGAAGCTGACTGAAGAATATGAGGAGTAGTACACGCATGAACAGCTGATGGGCCCTTGTAGAGATTCAGATCATACCCAGAGAGCAGGCCTCTAGTTTATTGTACGGCAAAGATGTCCCTAGACACATGCTGCTGAGAATTGCCAGCCATGTGGTACAATCTCCAAGCCACAAGGCAGAGTGGCTGCACCTGCTGTAGGAGCTTGGATGTTGGAGAACAACTCACTAATAGCATGAACCCTCAGAAGGCTAGACCTATTAAGATGGCGAGTGGGTACAATGGGCAGATAGGACTGTGGTGACCCTAGACATTATGTATTAATTCAGTAACATGCTCTTCATGTGCCAGACTAGGCATCCAAGAGCAGACCACAGAGCAGACGCTGAATATAACTGTAGAGGTGAGTGAAGCCTGCTAACAGGGGCCAGCCAGTAACTTGACCAGTATTGACTAGTCTCTGGGAGGTATATGTCTGATAAGATAGAGTCGTCACCGAGGGGTCATCAGAGGGGAAGACGTGTATTTAGAAAGCCATTCAAAGGGATGCGAAGCCATTGAAGCTGTGAGGCATTAGCTCTGTGAGATGACTGATCCAGATAGAGGAAGCTTGTGGGGAGGCAGGGCTACAGTGTGGGAGAGCTTGTCCCATGTGGGCAAGAAGGGAGCATGGGACGTTAGAAAATAGAACCGAGTTGAACTGTGGCGGAATGGTCAGCAGCTCCTGGCCTTAAGCTACTGGAGGAACGGGATGTCCTACAGCAGGTCCCTACGATGGAGGGGTAGAGCTTTGCACTCTGCTTTAGGTGCTTCACTACCACTTGGCTGGCTTCCAGAGGCTGGAATACATTTGCAGGGATCTAGGGAAAACTGGCATGCTGGTACCAAGATGTCAGCATTGAAGCTAGGCATAACTGGATGCAACTGGGGATAGGATTTAGATATAGATTCCTGTAGCCCTGAAGTAGAAGTATGGCGCCTTGGAAGGGAGGGAGCTGTTGATGTTCCAAGTTTCGACTTCAGTTTTAGAGAGTGTGATGCTGGGTTTTCAGTGACCTTCTGTGGTGACGGTAAGTTACTTGTTCAAGCCAAAAAAATTAAAAATTAAAAAAAAAAAGGAAGAAGAAGGAATTTGGATTTGGAGCTGAAGAGCAAATAAAACTGAACCAGTTACAAAGGGAGCTAGAGGCAAGGAAATGATGAGAGTGCAGACCAAGGTACTTCCACAGGGCCTATGGGACAAAGCCTGTGTTTTCTTGGACAAATAGGAGATGTAACCAACCAGAAAAGAGGACATTCATTGGCTGAGCAAATATTTGAACCTTGTAGGCTAGGTATTATTCTGAGCCTTTGTGATATACAAGGCACAAACTCATTTCTGAAGGGGGAAACAGACAATAGGTAACCTGTTCAGTAGTTCGAGGAGGTGAACTCAGCAGCCTGAGTAGCATGGGAGACATATCAGGCTGGAGTTATACTCACTGTCTCCAGGCTCAGTAGAGCCTAGTGTGTGTTCTCTGTAGACAGTTATGGGAACAGTTAATGATACGTGGTCCCAGGAAATAGTTAAGAAGGAGATGTAGAGGAAAGAAAGGACGATTGTGAATGAGCATGCTGTTGTAGGGATATTCATACTGATGCCCAGAATGCCAGTCATGGCTAGGAGCCAGCAAGATGTGTCAGCAGGCTAAAACCCTTGTGTGTGAGCCTCATGAGAGAGTTCAATCCCAGGACTCCATAAAGGAGGAAGGTGAGAACGGACCCCACATCATTATCTCCCCCCCCACCCCCATATACACACAGCAATGTAAATAAACTTAGAAGAAGTGTAACTCCGTTTGTTCTGGATGGATCTAAGTGTCCATATGTGCTTTGGGTTTCAGGCATTCTTATTTCATGGCCCTGGCTTTATCTTCTGTTAGGCACTCTAGTGAAATGTCCAGATCTCACATTCTAGTGCTCCTTGAGGACCTTGCCTAACAGAGAGGTGGCTTTTCAGTAATTTAAACATGAAACTGCTCTTACATATTAAGGATCTTTATACCCTGTGTTGCTTATAACATTATTCTGCTTTGTGTGTGTGTGTGTGTGTGTGTGTGTGTGTGTGTGTGTGTGTGTGTATGCATACATGTTGTGCTTATTTTGTGGCAATTAAACTGTTTTAAGCTGCTTTTGAACTGTGGTGACTATATATTGACGTCACTCTTTAGATCAGTTAATAATCTATTTCTGTAGTGCGTATCTTCGTAGGCCTTTGCTGAGTTGAGCCTATGGGTGCTCTTTGCTTGAATGTATTGGAAGGCCATAATTCTTTTGAATTTAGGCAAGCTTGAGAAGGATTGTCTTTTATTTGCTGATGCTTTTCATGTGGAGATTGCACAATGCCCCGCATGACTTGACTGTAGCCTGAGACAGTCTGCTTCTGGCTGCTTATGCAGAATACTCTCTAGGCTGGGAGATTTTGGTGTTCATGTAAGGACTAGTAAGTCTTAGCTAAGAAGACTCCATGTTGTGTAAAAGGGAACCCATGGATCAGTCTGTTCTTTGCCACAGATTTTCTCTTTACTTCCTGAGACTGCTTTATTACATTTCATGATGTAAGGCCACTCACATGTGTGAGTGACTGGGGTGGAGGCCAATCATCAGAAACCCTAGCACACAGAGCTGTGGAGCCGCACACACTGACACTCTCTCGGATGACTGCACTTCCTAGTCCACTGTGTGAAATTTGATTTTGGGAAAGTTTATTCTAATTTTCTGTTACTGTAGTAAAATGCCTAAGGCTAGGAACTTTACAGTAAGAGTTCTTTAACTTACAGTTTGGGAGGCTAACAGTTTAAGATCAGATGGCTTCCTGGCTTAGCCTCTGGTGAGAGTCTGATGGTTGATTTCAGGAGTACATGTGGAGGAGAAACTGGGTCTCAAAATAAGCCAGAGAGGCTGGGCTAGTCCAAGAACCCACCAGGATCTCTTTATAGGTATGCTGATTGTTGCTCCAGGGACCTGTCTGGCTCTAATCCAAGGACTTTGTTCTAGGTTCCACCTCACAGAGGCTACACACCGTTACCCCTGAGAGCCAGACTTGTGATACAGAGCTTTTGGGGGGAGAGTTTAAAACATATCTAAGCCATAATAATGCCCTTTTGGGGATTTAAGTGATGCTTGAGTAAGTCCTGTGTGCTCCTGTGGCACACAAGTTCGTACACACACACACACACACACACACACACACACCCCTACCTTGACTGGTTTCTCCTTATAACACAGAATATTATGGCCATTTTCCATGTTGCTACATATGTGTGGCTATGAATATGCATAATTGCAGAACAAGGATGTCCACAAAAACTTAGCAATCTCTATTTTGTTCTTACATCATGTTGGTTTGGATTTTTACCCTTAGATGTTTAATATAGCTGAGCCTTTTAAAAATAGCGCACTTAACATTCTGGTTCACATATTTTTGCATACTTCTGTAGTTAGGACAGATGTGCTTGTCAGAGGATAAATATTTGCCATGTAAAAATTTAACTCTCAGGAGTCAGATGTGAGGGTACAGGTTCCATGTGTCCTTAAGCACAACTGTGCTCTCCCTCAGGAGTCCTGCAGTCTGTTGGTGAGCGACTCCTACTTCCTTTGTTACCAGGAGACAGGGTCCCTCCGTGTAGCTCAGGCTGGCCTTGAACTCACAACCTCCTGCCTCAGCTTCGCAAGAGCTGGAATTATAGGTATGTGCCACTATGCCCGACTCCTTGTTTCCTTTAAATTTCATTTGTTTTTATGTTCTTGTGACTTAGCATTTTGGAACGGCTTGTGTAACTTGATATTATTTCCCTGAAGTTGGCTCTTCATTTTTCTTCCACAGTCCTTGCTTTCTAAGTGTTTTTCTTTAAGAAATATATATATGTATGTATGTATGTATGTATGTATGTATGTATGTATGTATATATACACACATACATATACACGCACACACACACGCGCGCAAACATGTATAGTTTTTCTTGTGCAAAGCACTTGTAGTTAATTGTTAGCTTTCTTAACGTGCTGGGTGCCAGCCCTGTGAACAGTGTACACTAACTTTGGCTCTTTCTGACTTTGGAAGCTAGCAGAAGGACTGCCTTGTAATGTGATTGGGTCATCTCTGCAGAGCCTCTCTTCTGTTTTCTCCTTAGGTGTTTAATGTACCTAAGCTCTTGAGAAGCCACATGAGCAGGGGGAGGCAGAGTTGTGATTTCATTTTCCTCCCAGACTACTACTTGTGCTGAGTTGTTGATTTTTCCCAGTCGACTTGAAATGCTGCAGTTACCTGTGCTGCTGTGCAGCCCTGGGCTCTGTGTGGACTGTCATCTGTGATCTGTTTACTTTGAGCTTCATGATGCTGTTTTCTTCCCTTACATAGTGACCCTCCCCTTTATTCTAACATAGAAAATTACTGGTCATTCTGCTTAGATACCTGTCAAAAAGAGAACATAGCTTTACAGTGTATATTCATTTTTTTGAATGAGTTCTAAGTTCCAGTAAATGAGCTCAAATGATCTTAGAAACTGTATTGTTGAGGAAAACTGAATTTAAAGCGGGTCTTGGCACTGATGAGAGGACTGGGTAGTTTCTGTCTTTGTTTCTATAGCCATCACTTCATTGCCTCTCACATCTTGCATATCACAAATATTGTTAGGTCTTGTGACGGCTGAAGGAATGTCCTTGGTCTAGTCTGGCTGCCTGGTTCCTCGTGAGGGTTTGAGGGAGGCACCAGCACCCACAGTCTCTCTGCTTAAACCATGCTCTCGTCCATGTACTCCTCTCCGAGTTCTGTTGTACAGAGATGGTCATGATGACCTGAGAGCTGTTCTGATGCTCAGACAGGCAGGTGTCTTTACATTTACACAACAGAAAATGTAGCGTCTTACCTGTTTCTGTGTACAGTACAGTATTTCAAAGTTCATTTTTATTGTGCAACCACCATCATCATCCAACTTTAGAAACTGAAACTCTGTCCTCATCACACATCCTGTCCTGTCCTGTCCCTGACACCTTCCATTCTGTCATCTGTGCATTTGCTGTTCCAGTGACCTTGTAAAGGGAATCAGGCAGTGTTATCTTTTTGTGTGTGACTGGTATAATGCTCTCAAAGTTTCTCCACCTTGTAGCATATGTTAGCATCCCTTTCCCTTCTGGCTTTAAAGATGTACTTTTATTCTTAATTGTGTATTTATTTTGAACTATTTGACCATGGGTTTGTGCACATGGGTGCAGGAGCCTGCAGAGGCCAGAAGAGATCATTAGTCCCCATCAGCTGCATATGTTAGCATCCCTTTCCCTTCTGGCTTTAAAGATGTACTTTTATTTTTAATTGTGTATTTATTTTGAACTATTTGACCATGGGTTTGTGCACATGGGTGCAGGAGCCTGCAGAGGCCAGAAGAGATCATTAGTCCCCATCAGCTGGACTTAGAGGTGGTTGTGAGCTGCTGTACAGGGTGCTGGGACCTGACTTGGGTCTTTTATAAGAACAATTTGTGCTCTTAACTTCTGAGGCATCTCTCCAGACTCCTTCCTTTTTAAAACCGAGTGGCATTCTATTATGTAGATAACGCATGGTGCCTCTGTATGGTTTCTATAATGCTGCTATGAACATGGGTTTGCAAATTTGAGATCCAGACTTCTTGCTACGCTAACTTCTCATTTTTCATTTGTAATTCAAGCATTTCAGTTTGAACCTAGCTTCCGTTATTCTGTAGCACCTTCTTTCTTGGATCATTAGTGATCCAGAGTTCTAACAAGCCAGGCATGTGATTTACACCTGTGAGCCCAGTCCCTGAGGAGTTGGAGGTAGGAGGATTGTTGTGAGTTCTAGGCCAACATGGGCTATGTAGCAAACTTGGGTCTCAGCAACTGTAACAACAATAACCTCACCACAGGTCTCAGATCAAATTGCCACCAACACCATCTTAACTCCAAGAGCAGCAGCCGAGTTCCATACCAGGAACAAAGCACAGTGCTCACACCAGCCCTCCCAGCTCTTGGATGGTTTGCCCTTTTCTGTTCTTTGCTGGATGCTCCTCTTACTCTCTTCTTCCTGGATTTAAAGATGGAATTTTCTCAGGTCTTGACTGTATGCCTTTTGTCTGGTACTATTAAATGTGGACATTACTTGCTGCCTCCCTCCACCCCAAAAAAGAGAGCCAAGGAGATTTTATCAAGTAGGCTAGTTTCATTTTATGTAAATAAGATACCTTTGATTTAAAAAAGGGATCATAAAGAGGCCAAGAACATAGGTTGTATGAGTGACACTGATTTAAAGGGTGTGACACACTGTGATGTATAATTGGTAATACTGTACGCATGGCAGGCCAAGGTGTGACGGCTCAGCGTGTGTACAGTGTATAACAATGAGCACAGTGAGCGTGCGCTGGGCATGCCTGCATGTCTGTTGGGGAGGTGACTTTTAGCAACTTTAAATAAGCAGTGTAATATTGTTAGCTGGTACCAGCAGGATGTGCACTGAGTTCCCAGAGCTCACTCCTGTTACAGCTGGAAGTCTGTACTCTTTGGCCAGCATCTCCTCACCACAGTCAGCCCTGACAGCCATTGCTGTTCTGTCTGCTTTATGAGTTTGGACCGACCTTCCTTCCTTCCTTCCTTCCTTCCTTCCTTCCTTCCTTCCTTCCTTCCTTCCTTCCCCTCTCTTTCCCCTCCACTTCTATAGTGCTGTGCTGGTGATACACCTACCTCCTGGGCGCTCCCTTTCTTCTTCCTTATTGCCCTGCATAATCCCAGCTTGCCAAGGACTCTACCTAGAGAGATCTGCAGCAGAGCTACCTCACTGAGGTCTCCTCTGGAATTGTGCTGGAGACTCCTGCTTAGTTGTTGAAGTAGAGCTAGCAGTTTCCTCCCGAGTCCTGTTCAGAAAAGACCCTCAGCCTCCAGCTCTAGTCAAATCTCAGGGTCAGATTTAAGGCAAGTCTTTTATGTTAGGAGAGTTGTGCAGTGTACTGAGCTCTGCCCTGCGTCTGGCTCTGGTTATTACGTGCTGGCTCAGTGGTCCCCAGTGAACTGCTGCCATCAGAACCTGTGCTACACACTTCCTTAACCCTCTGTCCTCCCACTTTGCTGTTCCAGGACCCAGTCTGATATACCACACTAACTAGTTGTCGTCTCTCCTTAGACTTCATCCAACTGTCACCTTTTTGTCTTGGTGGTGTTGACCTTGACAGGAGAAATATTTTGTGTGATGTTGTCAGGTTTGGGTTTGTTATGTTGACTTTCCTCATGACTAGATGGGGGTTATGGATGGTTGAAAAGAAAAGAACCATCCTTAACAAATTAGGTCAAAGATACCTGTTCTCAGCATGAGCTATTAACCATTGCTATTAGTATCAGCCAAATCTGTCCTCGGTATGGCCACAGTTTTGTTTCCATTGAGGGTCATTTGGAACACTTTGCCCTTCTTTTGTTCTGTATTGCACATTGCCCACGTTTTCCTGGCTTTTTCTATTCTTTATGCCCACCCACTCCCTTCAGATGGAAAAGGTCCTTGAGCCCTAGACTGTTTTGGGGTTCTTCAGAACCTATGTCTCCTGTAGCATAGCCTTTAATTTGGTCTCCATCCAGAGTAGTCTTTAGAAATGCTTTTTCCTCAGGACTTTGTACCCTCCACAGGACCGAGGCCTGGCTGCTGGCTACCTCTACGCTAGCTCTTCTACAGTCCTTTCTTGCTTGGATTGGTGTTCACTCTCTCCACTTTGTTTCCCTCAGATCTCTAGTTCCCCTGCAGGGTCAATGAGATGCCCTTGCTGGGAGTTTTTATAGTATCCTACATCTTTTCAGTATACCCATGCTGTCTGAAATTTCTTGATCTTGGTCTGAGTTGTTCCTGGATCACTATGGTAGATCAAACTAGGACTTTTGCTCCTTTCTCTGTATCTATCCTTGTTACCCACTCCTGAGGTCTGCCCCAAGGTAGGCATGCTTGATAAATGTTTGCCCATTGGGTTAATTTTTGTCAAAAAGCAAACACTCTTTACTTTGAGCTAATAAACAAGTTCTTGGATATGGATATATCCATCCATCCATCCATCCATCCATCCATCCATATCCATGGCTAGAAAGAAGCCTGCTTCCTGTCCTATGTACTCCATAAGGAGCAGTGAGTGGATGAGTGTCAGGTCAAGAAGTGTGCACTCAGCCTTCTTGATGCTTCACTCATTTTCTTACTGAGTACAGAATTGGGAGCCTCTGCACTGCAGTGCCCTGTGCAGAGTGTGGTCTGTGGAGTGTGTATGAATCAGTTGGGCATGGAGGAAATCCCCACAGACCAGCCCTTTAGAATTTTAGCTATGTACCCTGAATTCCAACTTTAAGATTTACCATCTTGAATCTGTATCCTCTACCCCCCAATGAGTGTGCCCCTTTTAAGCTGGAGAGTCAGACAAGATATTAGAAGGCCAGCTGTGTCATGCTGGAACAGAGCTAACGCATACTGTCCTTGCTTGAGTAAGGTGTTACAGGGCAGCTGTGTCGTGCTGCCACAGAGCTAACATTTACTGTCCTCCGCTTGGGTGCTGATAGTGCTTTTATCACTTCAGCTACTTCTCACAGCAACCTTGTGATGCAGGGATAATATTTTCATGTTATAAATGAAGAATAAAAGGCATAGTTGAAAATGAAGTAATACCCCAAGGTCACAAAAGGAAGAAACGGCAGACTTTCCTGGTTCACCTCTGCATTGAAGAGAATCCTTAAGTTGTATAGCTGGCCACCCCACCTTTGCAGTATTGTTCTTTGTGTTTTAAAGACTTAAAAAAATATTCTTTGAGAATTTGATCAGTCAACTTCCTTCCCCCAGTTCTTCCCAGATCTACCCTTGCTTTCTAAATCAACTTTATTTGAGAAAATGATCCAGGAGGAATTGGGTGTTTTTGTCATCCTTTGCCCCCACCCCCGCCCCCGCCACCAGTTTGTATTGCCCGAATATTCTCGACGTGTTACATATTGTCAACTTGTCCAGGGGCAGTGATTGTAGAGAAAATGGACCCTTCCTCTCCCAGCAGCTTAACTTGCCAGTAACTTCCCTGCAAAGGATGAAACTTCATGTCCTACTCCTCTCTCCATGCTGGGATTCAGTGTAGCTTTGGCTTGCTTAGGTCTTACACATGTTGTGACAACTGCTGTGAGTTCATAGAAGCAGGTGCCCTGCTGTTTCCCTTGTAGCCATCCCTGCCTCTGCCTCTTACTAAATTCCTCTGCCCCCTCCTACTCAGTGATTTCTGGGCCTTTGGAGGAGGGAGTGCATATGTATGTCCATTTAGGGCTGACTACTCTCCAGTCTCTGATTTTCTGCACCGTGGCCAGTTGTAGGTCTCTATGTTGATCATCATTTACATATATAGAAGTATCTCTCATGAAGATTGAGAATGACTTAAGTCTATGGGTGTAATGTTAACTCACTAGGAGCTGGTTTAACACCATCTTTATTTCTTAGAGTAACAGTGGGTTCCCTCCTGGTATCTGTAATCTGTGTAGCCAAAGGTTCTCAGGCCTCATAATAGTGTCCATGCCTTACCAGGCTGTCTTTCTTGTAGCTTGCAGGGTCACAGCTGAGTAAGCTGGATGGCCTTTCTTCTCTGGTAGCGAGCATCGCCCCTTCCAGCGCTATGGAAGTTAGCCGGGAGAGATGGTGCTTCCATGTTGGTACTAGGTTGATACCTCTTTTTATGTGATCAGTGTGTGGTGTTTTCATTTATACGGTCTGAAAATTAGCAAGTTCTGGAAGGTAACCCAATAGCATTGGCAATACCCTGTAATGTTTGGGGTTCTTTGGGGATCTCACTGACCTCCAACTCCCCCAAAAGTAACCTGTTCCTGGAGCTGGTTTGTTTGTTTAGTTTCTTTTTAATTAGCCTCTAGTATCTAGTAAGGGTGTTGTTGGCCCATTGTAAGACAACTCCATTTTAACTCTTTGTATGTATGCATGTAGTTAGATCTGAGGAGGCTTCTACAGTCGTAGGTTTCCATGTAATATTGTCAGAAAGTAAGCTTTGTTGCTTTTCCTTCTTAGTGGCTGTCTTCTCCTCTGCCCTCCCCCTCCACTCCACTTCAGACACCATCCTCTTGAGCTTTTAAAAACTGAAGGCATTTTTAGGTGCCTAAGAGCTTTGAGTCTTGGTAGAGTGAAACCACTAATACACTGTGTTTGCATTTTCATTCTTTTAAAAAAACAAAAACAAGTTTGTGGCACCAGCAAGTATATAGAGTATGTGGATGACTCCTGCCCTGTCTCTGTGTGGCTAAGCTGGAGCGTGCGTGTTCTGTCTCTTCTGTCTTGCTTTTGGAGCACTGGGGTTACAGACGTGTGCTCTCACACCTGGGATTACAGATGTGTGCTTCCACACCTACTTTACATGGTTTCTTGCCATCTGAACACAGGTCTTCATGCTTGAATGACAAGCATTTCACTTAAGAAGCTCTTTTTCCAGCCTTGAATTCTTTTAAACCTAGCATTTTAGCAGCTTTGCCACTTAATGGCTCGTTACCTCAGGAGGCCAGTAGGTCCAGCCTCCCTGGGTCCCATTCCAGAGGAAGGGTTGTGGACTGCCCAGACTCACCCAAGCCTTGCCAGGAAGGCAGGCTCCTTAGTCATTTGTTTGGTGTCTAGAGTTGCAGTTTCCTGCTGTTGGAGCTTGAGATACTGTTTAGGTGTGATGGATGGTTTAGATGCCAGCATCTCACCCAGTCCGAAAATATAGCTGAGCACTGGTGTATGTTGCTAAGAAATCTGCAAACAAGGAATTTGATGAAGCCAGCGTGGTGAATTTGTTTTCTTTTCTATTTACTTCTTTTACATTTATATTTGGGGGAACTTGTGTATTTTGCCAACCCTTACCATGGGAATAACTCTAGAAAGGAGTGGGTCTTGACTATACCAAGGGTTACTCAATTTTATAAAGTTAGTAGGCCAATCGATTTTGGTCATGGGATAATTTCAGGTATGCAGCCAGTATGGGTAACCAAGATGAAGAAAATTTAAGTATACAGCATCTGTGTGTGTCCTTATTCATGAACAGGAAGTGGTAATAGACAGGCAGCAAAGAGCTCAGGAGTAGTAGCTTCTAGGGCCTGCCTCTCCAGAAGTCTGTTGACTTTCTCTGCATAGGCAGTCCTGGCATGGCCTGGTTCCTAGAGTGAGTATGAGGCTACGTCCGTGCCTGTGCTCCCGCTAAGCATCCTCATCCACATACCACTTTCTTTATTGAGGAAGTGGCATATGGGAAATAATTCCCTCTTTAAAATAGCTGTTTATTTAGACAGTCTCATGTAGCCCTGTTAACCTGGATTTTGTGTAACATAGCTGAGGATGGTCTGGAGTATCTGATCTGATCCTTCTGTGTGTCCTCTGTGGGGATTGCAGACGTTTTCCACTGCACCCTGGTTATGTGTTTCTGGGATCAAACCCAAGGTCTGGTACATGTTAGACAAGCATATTAACAACTTACTACAGCCATATTGATTGATCAAATTATTTATTGCGTTTGATGTGTCTTTTCGGAAGGACAGTGTTCAAGCACATGTTGTAGATCAGAGGGCAGCATTAGGTGTCATCTTTAACTTCTACCCTGTTTGACGTTTGACGCAAGATTTTTTGCTCATTGCTTCTACAGCTGGCTAGCTGGTGAGTCTCTGGAGGTTTTCTTGTTTCTACACCTTATCTTGTAGAATTACAGATGGGTGCAACCACTTACATATTTACACAGGTCCTATGGCTCCCAAATTTGATTCTTTGTATGACAAGTGTTTTGTCCATGGACCATCTCCCGAGCCTTTCTATTTTTATTATTTTTTTTTTGTTTTTGTTTTTTCGAGACAGGGTTTTTCTGTGTAGCCCTGGCTGTCCTGGAACTCACTTTGTAGACCAGGCTGGCCTCGAACTCAGAAATCCACCTGCCTCTGCCTCCCGAGTGCTGGGATTAAAGGCGTGCGCCACCACGCCCGGCTTCTATTTTTGTTTTTAATTGATAGTAATTACATATTTATAGGATGTATTACAGTGTTTTAATATACTTATTCAGTGTACGAAATAAGAAATATTGATTGGCATATCTGTTAACTTGAGGGTGTGTGTGTGTGTGTGTATTGAGACTATTCAGAATCTTTTCTAGTTATTTTGAAATATATAATTGTTGTTCACCATTTACTCCTCTGTTACAGAACATTAGAAGTTACTCCTTCTAGCCAAGCTCATGTCTATAACATTCCAGTATATGGGGAGGCTGAAGTAGTAGGATTATCATGAGTTTGAGACCAGCCTGGGCCAACGTGAGATACAAGAGCCTGTCTCAGAGTGATGAATGCACACTGTCCCCCTTTCCCTGCACCATATTTTATTTTTGGCTCCCAACTAAAACCATGGATTCTGATAACCACTATTCTTCTACGTTAACTGTTTTTTTTGTTTGTTTGTTTTTTTGTTTTTTTTTAATTTGGTTTTTTGAGACAGAGTTTCTCTGTATATTCCTTGTTGTCCTAGAACTCACTCTGTAGACCAGGCTGGCCTCGAACTCAGAAACCTGCCTGCCTCTGCCTCCCAAGTGCTGGGATTAAAGGTATGTGCCACCACTGCAGGGCACTATGTTAACTTTTTGAGGTTGACTTGTTTAGTTCTTGCATGTGAGACCATGTGATACTACTTTGTACAGTGGTGGGCGTGTGTGTGTGTGTGCCTCTGTGTGTGAAAACTGTACAGTACATGCTGCCATGAACAGCCTCAATGCCATGGGCACGGCTGTCTCTCGAAGTCTTCTGGTTCCTCTCACAGTTCCTCCCCCAATTGTCTTTATCCTCTGTGAACAAGTCTAAACCAGCAGAAAGAATGGTTACATTTATTGTTCAAGGTAAATGTCTTAGGTTGTCTCTTCTGCCTCCCTCTAAATCATCCTTTTACTCTTGACTGCCTTTTTATTTCATTTTCTTACCTTATTGCACAGTCCATCTTGGCCCACATCTCTAAATCCTCTTACCACAAACTTGCTTAATTTTGGGGTTACAGGTGTGTGCTACTGTACCTCCCACAATGGAATATAGTAGGGCTGAGTGTGGTAGCAGACATTTTTAATCCCAGGACTTGGGAGGCATAGACAGCTAGCCTGATCTATATATGAGTTCCAGACTAGCTAGAGCTACATAGTAAGAAAAAGACTATAATAAGAATACTGTGGCTGTAGTTATAGAGTGTGCTATCATGACTGTAGTAAGTACTGTGGCTGTAGGTGTAGAGTGTTCTATCATTCATAAAAAGGTTTGGAGAAAATAGACATCTTAGTTCATCTTAGAGACATGAAACAGAAGATTGGTGCTTTGAAAACTTGGAAAACCAGAAGAAATGGTGATGTTTGACAAAGGAAAGGAGGCTATCTATACCATGTGTTGGGTCTAACACAGGGCCTATGAACATGGGGACTGCAGACACAGGACCTGTGAATGTGGGGACTGCAGACACAGAAGCCAACCATTTATCTTTCTGGTGTTTGTAGTGGGTTCCATTTCTACCATGCAGGGCAAACTAATATAGACCATATCATGAACTAATAACAGAATTGTAGCCTCTGCTTTAACTGGAAAGCTGGATATAACTCAGGTACCTTTGATGCTACGCAATTGCACAGGGATTTATGTATTTATAGTTATAGATTAAAAACAATAAAATTTGCCCTATCACCTTAATCAGCTTTTTGCAGATTGTCTCTTTACACTCTACACCTACAGCCACAGTACTTAACTACAGTCATGATAGCACACTCTACACCTATAGTTCAAGTGCTTCCTGTACTTTATGTCTGCTGCAGAAAGCATTACACAACAGAGTTAATAGCCACTTTGCAAAGAGCCAGAAAAATGTCTAGGGCTCTATTTCTATGGGTGTCTTCAGTCCTCTCATACTCTCCCTCATTCTGAATTTCTTGAGTTCTTTATTGTACATTTTTTCCCAATTCTTCTGTGTTTGTTACTTCAGAAGTTAACGTCTAAGGGAAACATGGCAACACTTCTTTCCTTCATCAGGTCTTTGCTCTGAGGAGTGAGCTTCTCATAGATTCCTCTTGCTCATAGATTTGTAGAGAAAAGGAATTGAATTTGCTCATCATGTCCCCGACAGTCGGCTGAGAGTCCCTGGGGCATCCTGCTAGCAGTAGGATAGATTTAGATCAAGGACACACAGAAGGCTTTGGAGGCTGGTTAGAGGTTCTGAGCATTTACTGTTTAATTCTCTTACTAGTTGTAGAAGGAGACAAACTGTAGCTTTGTAAAGTTTCTCTGAGATGGTCTAGAGCTCTGTCCCGGCTTGATAAAAAAATTCCCCATGGTTCCATAGCTGGGGGTATGTTCTAGTCTGTAGCAACTCCTAAGTCCATTTTCTGTTACTTTGGTGAGGTCTTTATCACTAGCTGACTGTGGCTTTAGTGAAGGCAAGGGAGGCTTCTGGAGAAGAAAAGGAAGATGGGTATTTTTGGTTTATGAGGTCTACTGCTGCCTGAGGCCTGGGAATACTCTAAAAGGCAGAAAATTCCAAAGGGACTAGCACTAGCTCCTTATATGAAGAGTGCAGCTATCAAGCTCTGAACCTTATAGAGCTTGTGTTCCAGAATAATGGTGTTGGGTCAAGTAGGTACTTAGCAGACCTGTTCTCTAGAGCACCGCTTGAGGGTATCCCATGCTGGCCTCAGCAGGTCCAGTGGTCTTAGCGCTGCTCTCTACATCTTGGATCTAGTGCTGAGTCTTTGCTGGCACTGCTAGTGTGGACTCTACTTTCCTGAGTGCTGATTAGTTACTTGTTAGAATCTTAGTAAACTCCCTCGGTCTTACCTTCTTCCCAAACCAGAAAACACTAGTTAACATTTTTTAATTGATTGTTATTTTAAAAACCATCTGGATTGTTGTCACCAAAGGCGCAGTTGCATTCAAGGGCTGTCAGAACTGCCATGTGTTAGAGTGTTTAGATAGGAAGCACAAGTCCACTCCCATGGAAGGTCAGGATGTGCTAGGGAGCATCTGTCAACTTAGAAGTCACATTGGCCTTGGGTGGTCTGGCCTAACACTTCTGGCTGGGACTCGTGAATAATAGCCAGAAATTTGGGGAGCTATTTCTGTAAGGTATGGAATTTTAAGAATGATTTAGAAGACTTTTAAAAAAGCATCTAGAAGTCATTGTCAAGAAGATGTTATGAATAGATGTTTAATAGTGGATGTGTTACACACAATACTTGATCTGAACAGGTCTGGTGCTTCTTTTTAATATGAAATAGTCTAGGAAAACAAAACTTGAGTTAACGCCACACTGCTAGCTTTTTGCCTTTTGTTACAAACATGCTGAAATGGTCTCAATAATGATGCTACTAAAGCACCGTGTGCATTGTTTTGATGGGGTATTGATTCCTTCTGCAGTGTTCAACGTTGCCTGCATGCCTTCCAGCAGCAAATGTGTGTGTGCCAGGCTGTGGGAGATGAGTGTTCCAAATGGAATGCTAGTTTACTTTTCATAGCTGTGCAGCTTAAGGGAGAGCAGTGGTGTTAGAGATGAGGCCTTATGGCACTGACTAACACACTGGGATCCAGTGCATGCATGCGATCTACAGTTATTTTAACAAAACCTAATCAGAGGAAGCAAAAACTGGCATTCATAGGATCGTTTTATTGTCTGCCATAAGCCACTAGAAGGAATATCTTATTCTTTTTAATAATCCTTTTGACAATTGTCTATGTTTTAAAATATAAGGTTATGGGGAGGTGAGTTCAGCGGGGTTAACTCAAGCTTCAGATGTGGCGGCATGAGACTAAGGTGGGGGGAGAGTGGAAGTGCTGGTCAGATGGGATGCTCAGGAGTGCTCACCACACCGAGTTCCCTCTGCTAGCTGCTCCACCTGCCTCAGGCGGCAGCTACTGCACACAGGGCTTCTTAGGCACGCTCTGGTCTGCATAAGGACCCTGGATCCCGAATGAGGAAACAACCTGCTCAGGCTTAGTTTTCAAAGTAAAGGCAGTGAGGACAATTGTCTGTGCTGATCAATTTTCAGGAAGTGAGCATTTACTGTGATGTCACTACTCACTTGTTGTGGCCGTCAGCTACTGCCACAACTAGGTGGTAGGTAAATGTCAAAGCCTCGGCTCTCCTATTCTTTGTAGGAACATGAATGAGTTTGTTAATGGAACTGAGTAAGTATAACGCTGGTTGAGAAATGAAGCCTGTCAGATCCCTCCTCACTCCCTGGTTCTTCCTCATGTCAGGCTCCTGTTAACTGTGTGATTCCAACAGACATAGCAAGCTGTTATTTTGCTTAAAATGTCCTTTCCCTTGTGCAGTGAAAGTTGAATGTGGGAACAGACTTAATAGGTATAGTTATACAGTTTATTTTATCATGTATCACTTTATTGCTGTCTTCTAGAACATTGTTATACTAAATGTTTCAATAATGGGAATTTTATGCAGCTACTTCAAATGAAAGAAATTTGCAAAAACTCAATTTTGGAACTCATTCCTTGAGGAGAAGGAAAAAAAAAAAAAGAAAGAAAATCAACTCACCATGCTGTGACCAAATTAGATTCCTGATATGTTGGCAACTTATCAAGCATTGTCATGTCCAGAAAACAGGGTCTGGATTCCGACTGGAATGAAATGCCAGCATTCCTAGCCACTTCCAATTGGAAACATTTGAGGCTTCAATATGATTGGTTAAATATTTGTTTTCTTTTTTGGTTGGTAATACATGATTAAAATTTGGTTTTGTACCGGAATAAAAATGGCTCTCCATGGAATCAGGGAGGACTGTTGAGTTTCAGGGAGAGCCGCGTGAGCTTTGCTTGTTGTCTGGGAGATGCTGCTTGTACTTACTGGAGCTCCTTTGTTTTGCAGAGATCATGATGCAGCCGCCCTTTTGGATTTCTTTTTAATAATGTGTGACCCTTCACCTTTGATCCCCTGACCTGCATTACCTTGGTAACCATTTCATTTTTTAATTTAATTTCATTTTTAATTTGGTGTACAAGCTGTAACATTTCATCTCTCCAATTGCAGCACACTGATTTCCTCAAGTAGAGATTCTCTTTTGAGTGATAAAGTTGCAAAATGCTGTCTTCATTTTCTGTATTTAAATTCATTTTGATTTTTAAGAATAAAGTGTAATCTGTGTTTTCATCTTTTTAAAATTTAAGTTTAATGAGTACATTTCCCCATGTAGGGTTATTTCCTTTTCTGTCCATGTTTTGCAAAAACTACGACTTAGCTGTTGCTCACATGACGCTCACATACACATGCTCAGAAATCTCCCACAGATGCCTGAAGTCTCCCTTCCCATTCCACCCTTCCCATGCACACGCACACTCACATCTACTTACCCACACTCTTCCTCACATCCTCACACAGCTGTTGCCACCTTCCCCTAAGAAAGAGCAGCAGTTTCAATTGTTTTCTTCAGTGCCATATTTTGAATTATGTTTTGTGTTCTCAAGTTTTACTGAGAGAAAAAGTTTAAGCTTATGTCATTAAAAGGATAGAAGAATACAGTTATCTCATTAAGTTTCACCTCTCCCCATTCTGTAATAATCTAGTTCTTTTAAACATAAAGGAAATCAATGGTTTACCTGATCCACAATGTTTTTTGTCTTTGCTGAAATCTGGTCAGCTCTGGTGGACCCTATACCAGGTTGATTTATGCCATTTTTCAAGTTAATACGGGTTGTTTTTTGTTTGTTTGTTTTTGTGTTTGTATTTATCTAAAAAATAAAGCAGGACAAGCTTAATTCTTGGAACTGATAAAACACCACTCCCTAGATGTAATCTCTTAGCATGCCCAGGGAGCACAGATGAACACAGAACGCACTTTAGTTCTAGACGAGCATTGAAGTTCAGTCCTTTCCGAGCCTCTGAGCATGGTTTTTGCAGGTTACACCTACATCCCTGCAACACTGCCTCTGGCCTGCCCGCCGGGTTTCTTGTCACAGAATTGCAGAACACTAGAGTTAAGAACTAGATGAAGGCTCCTGGGACTGTGCCTGTGCTGGGAGTCGGGGACTGAACCTGACTCTTCTTGTGATTAAAACAGTTCTCATCATAGTGCACTGCACAGTTGAGCAGGGGTATTTTTCTTCTCCCCAAAGTCCCCCCGGCCCCGTCTTAGTTGTGTCTTTGTTTTTTGGGTGCCGTGTCCTCCAGCAGCAAAGCAATGCCCTTGATATAAGAGTTGGTGGACTCAGAGTGGCAGGTGATGGTGCTGTCACCCCCTCTCCTCTCAGCTGCCTGATGGTACCCAAGGGAGTCCCAGGCTCTCTGTTGACAGAGTTGGCTCTCTAGAGTCTCGTACTTTATTCATAAATCTAGTAGGAGCGAGGACACATTAGTAGATGCAGAAGTGAAATGTTTTCACTGTCACTGTGATTAAATAAATTAGATTTTTCTCTAAAGCTAACAGCTTAGTACATTTTGAAGATAACCTATTTTTGTCTCAGAGAGCTAGTAACTTATGTTTCAACAAAATAATGTTGGGTTGGCACTTAGGACTTGTACCAGGTTGTGAACCCTATGGATATTGTTTATGTAATTGTGGCTCTCTGAAAGGATCGGTGTCTGAGTGAGAGTCTGCTCTGTACTATGAAGGCCTGGACATGCTATGCGTGTCTATTAAGGCAGTTTGCAGAGCTAAAAAAAACTCCATCACAAAGACTTCAGAAGACGTGAGTTTGGGTTGAAACCAGTGAGTTAGGAGCTTGGCTGCGCAGGCAGGAGTTTGTAAGCCATTTTCTTGCTGCTCCCATTGTAATGTGTATGAAATACAGATGCTGTATGTCTCCTACTTGCTTTTTTAGGGTTGTTGGGAGGATAAATGAAACACTGAGAACTCAGAAGAAAGGTGCTTTTGAAACCACCTCATCCTATGGCTGTGCCAAGAGGCAGTGGTAGTGAACCCCGTGGTGAAGGGCCAGGACCATGGCTGTGGAGCCAGGCTGCTGAGGTTCGAATCCCACCTTGGCCTCTTGCAAGTGTTCTGACTGCAGCACATTACATAGCCGCCCTATTCCTGAGTTTTTGCCTCTTTAATGGGGTGACAGTGATAGCACGCACTCACAGGATCATGGTGAGTTCTAGCAGCCGGAGTGTGTGAGGTCTGTAGGGCAGTGCTAAGGGCAGATGTTCATGCTGTGGGCCCCAGCCCTCACCCCACCCCTCATCAGTCCCAACAGAAGACCCACAGACATGGTGAGTAAGGACAGAGGCAAGCTCAGGGCAGAGCTACTCCACTTCCTCATCTCTCAGAGTCCCGCTACCAGGAGCGGCCTCACCTACTACTGTTACTTTTTTTAAAGGTTCTTTTATTTACCTATTTTGGACTTTGAAGATTAAAGACGAGTAAAGAGGCAATCACTGTTTGCCTGGTTAGCTGCACTTGCCCTTCACTCTCCCTTGGTAAGCCCTGCAGCCAGCATATTGGGAGTCAGGGTGTTGAGCAGCCCAGTGTTTTTCTCAACTGCATATGTCTTCAGTGTCCTCTTAAGTCAAGGGATGTGACCTGCCTGCCACCATGTGTAAGAATCTGTATCACATGTTCTTCCCAGTACTGTCTACACATTTTAATCGTCAGATTTACCCAGGAGGTAGGCGGCCTGCAGGACTGTGCTGGTGCTCAGGTAGGTCTCCACACTCCCAGGCTTATGGCCCTGGTGCTCCAGAGCTGCCACTCGGGAGCAGCTGTCACTGACACTTGCTGCCTTGCACAGGACAGCTTTGCTATTTTGGCTGCAGGGCCTCAGCTGGGTTCATCTCTCCCCTCAGTCATCAGACAGTAACAGAACTGCCCTAAGCTTAGTAAGGCTTCACTGGAAACAGTGGCTTCTTTAATCCTGGCTGTGTGCTGAAGAGTCCCTTGCATAATTGGTTAAAACTTGGATAAATGGTCTACCCTTGTTCTGATCCTTTCCTAGCTGGGAACTACTGATCAGAAATCCTGGACGTTTACTTTATAAAGAAAGAGAAAAGCAGGTAAATGATGTGCACACATGGAAATGTGTCTGTCTGGAATATCTGGGCCAGTGCTGTTCCTTCCAGAGCAGATTACACTGAAAACTAAAATGGCTCTCTCTGCTGGTTTAGATGTTCAACCAACACTAGCCAGTGCCTGGAGCCTCTGCCATTGCTCTGCGAAATAGCCCTGAGTGAGAAGCCATCAGAGAAGCCAGCATTGTGCTTACGTTCTGAGGTTCCTGAGTAGAGGTCTCTGGTTCCATTTCGGTTGCTATGATATAAAACCAAAAAACTTACAGAAATCATCTTAGGGGGAAAAGTGTTTATTTTAGCTTAAAACTTGCAGCTGTAGTCCAGCACTGTGGGGAAGTCCTAGCAGAGCTTGAGCCAGCTGGTCACATCAGGTCACATCAGGTCCTCACTAGAGCTTCGAGCAGCACACCCTGAACCTAGTGCTAAGCCGGCGCTGGTACTTAAGAGTCAGGGACTGAGCTACCCGCTTGCAGGCTGGGTCTTTCATATTAATTAAGGTATCAAGACAGTCCCTGACCAGTGTACTCACAAGACAACCCGGTCTAGAGAGTTCCTCGTCAAGACCATCCTCCTAAGTGCTAGGCTGTATTAAACAACTAGAACTAAGCACCAAGGGCCATTCTTGTTTCCTCGTTCTGCCACCTTTCTTTTCTCTCATGTCTTCAACATTTAATTTTCCTTTCTCCTTTCTTCCTCCATAGCTCTGCACTGTCTCCCCCGACCCCCCAGTAAATCCCTGATGTTTACAGTGTATCTATCATCACAGTGTAATATATTTACAAATCCTCCAAGGGGGTCCCAGCACATAGTAGATGTTCCAGTGGGCTTTTAAAAGTATGTTTTGGTATTTTTTTTAAAGGAGTAGGTACCACCCTTCATTAGTCTGAGTATCCTTAGGCTGTGTTTACGGTCATCTATCCTGATTTCGTTCATCTTGAGGACTTTGGTAATTTGCCACATGGCTTTATTCAGTAGGCTGAGAAACACCATGCTTTAAGTCACCAACCAGTGTCACTTAGGCACTAGGATAAGCTGGTGTTGTTTTGGCGGCTTCTTACCTTGGGCTTCTGTATAGCTGCTGTGTAAGCTTTTAAACTGCAAGGAAGCTGATCACCCCTTGATGCTGGTGATGAGGAGTCTGCTGTGGAGAGGGAAAGGCCTTCACACCCACTGCCTCTTCTGCTGCCCCACCAGTCCTGTTAGGGTGGAGCAGCAAACATGGCAGCACCGAAGCTAGCCATTAACTGCCTGCCTCCAGCAGAGTTGGTAGAGTCGTCAGAGTAATTAATCTTCTGCTTTCCCTCCACAAGAGCGAGTGACTTAAGGTTAGGGTGGTTCTGAGGGAAGCAGAGGCCTCGGGCTGGAGTGTGGTGGCTCTGTGCGAGTCTCTAGAGCTGAGTATTTGGCCTAGGTGCCACCTGGTGACCTTGGCGGCCCTCCTGATGACCTTTGCCCTTGTGGCTGTGGGAAGTGCTCTGTGTCATTCCCCATGAAATTCTGCCTAAGCTGAAGGGTGTTGATAAAGAAGATGGCGTCAGACTTAGGGGGATGTCATGGAAACAGCAGCATCTTGTAGTTCTCATCCCCAGTTACTGACTCCACCAGAAGATGATGGCCATAGTCCTGTGGGAGTGGCTGACCCCTTACTTCCAGTCCTCTTCTGTCTCCTGTGCAGATTCTGTTTCTTATTCCTTCATCTTTCTAGAGATGGTGCCAAGAGGACAGGTCGAGGAACAGGTGAAATTCCTGGCCCAAGTCTTGTCTCTGGGTCTCGCCTGCTGGGCTCCGGCTCCCCTTAGGCCTCTGGCACACGTTCCTGCACATAGTAGACACTCAGCGAATACAAGCTCTTCATTTCTCATTAGTGCAGGTAATTAAGAGCAGGAGCTGATAGACTACACATATCTGTGCAGAGATATATCTGTAATTAAAGTTTTAATTAAAGAAATACCAGGCCAGGCAGATGGTTCTTATCCCCACATCCTGTAAACCTAAGAGCTGTGTCGTCTCGATCCTGCAGACAAAGGCAAGAGCAGCAGCCTCCATGGTGGTACCAGAGGGGAGAGGGAGTCTCACTAGCTGGCCGTAATCTAATTTTGGTAGCACTCTATGTGATGACACTTCTGGGGGTAATCATTGCAGTCTGATATGGAAAGACAATACATCACAGGGACGTCCTGACCAGAGCTTTTAAGCCTCCAGTCAAGGGCATTACCGCAGCCAGCTGGTGGATCACAAGGCATGTGGTCTGTGCCGGGTTACAAAAGCTGACAGAGGGTTATTTAGGATCATCAGCTAAATACAGTGCTAAAGTAGAGCAGCGGCGTCCTGGTGCTTTAGGTGCTGCCGCGGTAGAGCAGTGCAGAGTTGAGATGTGACTTACGCTGCCTGCCACACAGCAGGCCTCTGCTATGTCACTGTGACCTTAATGGTTAATCAAGTATAGAATTTAACACACACAACAACCACAACGGCTAACAGAAAAGATCTGTCTAGATCTTACTACTATTCAAGACCTCCCAGTGACCTCCATCTGCTCCCATGACCATCACAAGAAGCCAGAGCCGTACAGGGAAGTCCTGTGTAGGGTGCACGGCATCTTACTGTGACCTCTTGGGCCTCTGCTGCTAGGTTTCATGTACTCAGTCTGGCACGGGGCTGAAGGCATCATTGCAGGTGTGGCAGTTCTGTACAGCACTGCTCCACTCATGCCTCATTTGCTGCTGTGCAGCACCAGTCCTGAAGACTTGTACTTCACAGGCTTAGCTCAGAGCTTAGAAGCCTTGTCCTACCTTTGCTGAGCACTGGGTCACTCCCCCTCTGCCATCCCTTCTGTATGGCTTCCCCCAGAAAGAGCCATATGTAGTGTATTATTTATCTCAGGATGGTAAAACTTGATTTGACTTAACTTGTCAATACCATCTATAAACAACTGTCAGTTAGCCTGGGAGAAATACAATGTGTGTAGATGTAAGACAGGCTGGACCCACAGGACCTGGGGTATCCTTTGAACACAGTGTTTTTGTCTCGGAGCTGGTGGGAAATTCATCTGCCTCTGCTTGGGAGACTTCAGTATTTGGTGAGTTGTTCTGTGGTGTTTGTTCAGATCATGGTAGTATCCAGAAATGTCACATGACCTTTGTAGGGCAGTGCTGGTGATTTCAGTCAGCTTTGTACATTTGTGAATTTGAACCTGGCAGACTGAACAAAAAATTTTTTTTTAAGATTTATTTTATATATATGAATACACTGCAGCTGTCTTCAGACACACCAGAAGAGGGCATCAGGTCCCATCACAGATGGTTTTGAGCCACCATGTGGTTGCTGGGAATTGAACTCAAGACCTCTAGAAGAGTGGTCAGTGCTCTTAACCACTGAGCCATCTTACCACTCTCAATTTTTTTTTTTAAACTTTGGAGCACATAGTTTACGATTATAGAGGCCTCAAGTTTGTAAAGTTAACTTTTGCTACTTGGAAAGTAGTGCATGTGTCTTGCTTCAAGGTAGCAAAGACACTCATTTCTTCAGTGAGGGACAGCATCTACAAAACTACCCACAATTGTGTTCTTTTTGCTTTTTGCTTTTTTTTTTAAGGTAATGGATAAAATCTCGCTCCTTGATTCAAGCTGATGTTCTATTTGTACCCATGTCCTGCCTTAGCCTCCTGAGTGCTAGAGTTACAGGCATGAGCCAGGTCCCAAGCTCAAGAGTAGCCTTTTCTTTCTGCCACAGATTGGGAGAACGCTTTTGCACCCTCCTGACCCTTCTGCCCAACTGCAGGGCAGGGCAGGGTCGATGTACAGTATACAGCCAACAAGCTCAAATGGCGTTCCCATTTTTAAATAGGGTGAAGAACATGAGTGATACTCTTCCACATTACAATTCCGGTTTACTTGTAGTCCTGTTGGGAGAGAGCCCCGCTACCTCATGCATCTATCTCAGCCACCCAGTGACCAGCAGGACAGCTCTCACTAAGGAAGGGCTGTCGGGCACTGTGTTTGAGCTGTGTAGCCCAGCCCAGCAGACCATGTAGCTGCCTCAGGTACTTTTTAGAAAGCTTGCCTACTCATTGACTTAAAGAGACTGGAAGCAGGCAGCCCAGTAAGGGAAGAGCTGAAAGTGGCTTAGGCATAGTCAGGAGTAACTGGGTATTAGGAGCTCCTCTGTGAGAGCTGAAAAATGGCATCCTCTTGGAGCTGTGATGTGTGTGTTGAATTGGACTCAGAGAAACTGTAAGCATGCAGTTCTTTCAACTGGGAAGACTGTGGGAATAGGGTGAAGAAGAGGGACAGGGAGGGTGCCTGAGGTGTGATTTGGACAAATGAGCTTTAAAGTTGTCTGCTGTAGGTGTTAGAGGCATGTTCGGCTCAGGGGAGAGGCCTCACTCGGCCAGAGCCAGACAGTGGAGTAGCATTAGCATTACTCGAGTGCCTGGAAGTGATAAGGCTGTAGAGTGGGGAGTCCTACAGGGAGGAACCATGGATGGACAGGTCTGAGCATGGACTCCTGAGCCAGCGGTGTCAAGGAGGAGGGAGAGCGAAGAAACAAGCAGAGAAGGTATACAAGAAGGCCTTAGAAACAGTATGGTCATCTGTCAGGTTCTGCTCAGGTCTAAAATGGATGGCGGCAGTGCAGGTTATGGCTGGTTCAGAGCTGTCGGGAAAACCCAGTACCAGCAGCTTCAGATGGAAGTAAGGGTAGAAAGCTGAGCATTAGTTTTGGGTTCTGTTTTCAGGAGCTAAGTGCAGGCCCGGCCAGGACTGGAGTATACGTGAATTAACCTGAGATGAGGCTGCTGTGAGTTGTGTTCAGTGGGGGAGCTGAGTGTTCCACACATGCTGAGGACTGAAGAGGAAGGAGCAGGCAGAGGCAGGAAGCGCTGGAGTTCCTTGGCACTCAGAGTGGTACTTGAAGCTGGACCTATGGAGGGGTAACTGTGCTCATACATAGACCTCAGGCAGACTGTCTACCAGCAGTGTCAAGGGAGCTGCTGTAAAGAAGTCAGGATGAAATGAGCTTTAGTAGACTGCACTACCTTCCACCCTGTATGTGTGATGTCTCTGAATGGGTGTTTTAGGGGCCCTGCTTTAAGCTTCTGCTGTGGGGTGAGTCTGTACATCCATGTGATCTGAGGGCTAGTCTTCCCCACTGAAATTCTGGGCTCAGAATTTCTCGTAGTAACACCAGAAACAGAGGCCATCATTTCTGAAGGCTCTTCCTTACATGGTGGCTTTCTGGTGCCCTCTGTCTGCTTTTATTCTGGCAAGGCCTTCCTGGAGCAGCTAATAAAGGTGTTGCCCTTGTGAGTGTTTCCCACAGTTCTCCCAAGGGGAGAGGAGCCTTTGGAGTCTTGTCTTTATTTCCATGTATCTTTAGATGCCGATCTTTATTTTGGCATAATCCTCAAATCCCTCAAATTCAGTTAGTAATACTTAGCTCAACAGTCTTGAAGGTGCTTGAATCCCCACAGAAGCCGGCGTTTGAGCAGCTTCAGGGCATTTCTGTGCGGTGCAGACAGTGTACACTGTCTTTGTCCTTTCTGTTCCTCTTGACAAGGCCCAGGTCAGCTTTCTGCCACAAAGCTTAACCACTAGATAGTTTATATCTGCATGGGCACAAATTAGTGTATTTGTATATTTGTGTTGCTTTGACCCACACTGAGTCTTTGAAGATTAATAAAAATCGATTCAGCCTTGAATCTTTTAGTCTTAAAAGCTTGGAAAAGGTGAGAGTATGCAGGTTCGCCCTGGCTCACTCTATTGCTGCTTTTCATGGCAGCTGTGATGCAGACTTAGTCTGAGGCCACTCCTTATCAACCATGAGGTTACCTTAGACTCCCTTTTGTTTTTTTCTCTACAATATTAAGATTAACTAGGAATCCCTTTCAAGATCTTCTGAGCACAGTATTTAGGAAGAGCCCATTTTGAGCCCTGTATGTTATATGGTCTTTAGTAGCAACTTGTGTGAAAAGAGAGGGAGGGATACACAGGTCTGCAGGCTGTCAAGGCCTGTGCTCCAGTGTTGGTGGAGAACTGTAGGTTTCCAAGTGTATTCTTGCATTTTTTTTTTTAAAAGCTCAAGCATGTTTTGGAAATAATGAAACTTCACTCCTTCACTCCTACATCAGCGCTCTCAGACTCTCTTTCCCCTAGGGAGAGAGTGAGGGAGGGATGGGAGCACCAGGAGCCAGTTGGAGACATGGTAGGAGACAGCACTGATGGTGGCCTCACTGCAGCTTGTTCAGGTCCTTCCTCACCACCAAGACGGTTTTGCTTAGAGACTCACCTCTTCATGCGTAAACCTTGAAGAGAAGTACACCTCAGCGGCCCCGCAGAGGACGGGCTGCCTTCTCTGTCACTTGTAAGTCAGGCTTTGAAAGGCAGTGTCAGCACAGTTACTTAAGTGGCATGCATGGAACTGTAGTCTTGGAAGTGAGGTCAGCTTGTCTAGACTGGGAAAGTGAGTGATCCTTGTTCAGTGTTTTTAATTTAGATCTGGGCTACTAGAGTGTTTAAAAACAACAACAACAAAGAAATTCGGGTATAACATTTAAACTTGTGATTTGTTTTTAAAAACTTGCTGGTGTTTGCTCTTCTTTACGCAGGTCCCTGCCCATCCCTTGTCTTCATCAGAGAGTTCATGTACACACCTGAGAACCAAACCCTGGCCCCTGACAGTGTGTCCCCACCCAGTGGCACCTTGCTTGCCTCTTGATCCCCCCACCCCCTTCTGTTCTGCTTTCTGTTAGCTGCACCGGCCCATCCCTCTCCTCCTCCTCCTCTTCCTCCTCCTCCTCTTCCTCCTCCTCTTCTTCCTCCTCCTCCTCTTCCTCCTCCTCCTCCTCTTCTTCCTCCTCCTCCTCTTTTTCCTCCTCCTCCTCTTCCTCCTCCTCTTCTGCAGGCCAGCTGGGATCCCCTTCTCATGAACCCTTTTCTCAGGCTCTGTTCAGTGCAGTTGACTCCAGTTTACTGTTCCTGCAGGTGTGGCCCCAGTATGATGGCCCGTACCACAGTGTATTGTCACAGTCTCTTTCATGCAGTGAGTTAGCTCTCTGGAGTTGGTGCTGGGCCTCCCTCTTCCTGTTTCCTAGAGCCTAGCCTGGCACCAGCATGTGGTGGTGAGAGAAGGAATCAGGGTTGGGGGTGGGAGAAACGATGGGGTGAGGTCCCTCAGGTAAGAGTAAACTTCACAACTCTGTGGAGAAGAGAAGAATAAATGCTGTTTTTGTTTATGCAGGTCTTAAGATTTTTGTAGCAGAAAGCAAATGTGCAGAGAGCAATGGAAATAAGTCAGAAGCTGCTGTTTGACACAGAGATGTCACAGTATATGTACATGCGATTTATGCTGAAATCTTCAATTTATCCTGATAGCTCGAGTTGCTCACTTAGTTGAATAACACCTGGGTTTCGGGCATGAGGCCTTTGATCTGCAGACGGCCATGGATCCTCTTCATACTCAGGCCCATGGTACACTTAGCAGAGCCTGGAACTGTGGTCCTTGGACTCCCCTCAAGCCCTGAACGACACTGTCCAACACTGTCCTGCGTACAGTGTGCTGATGTGAGGGCTGAGAGGCAGCCATGCCCGCACCTTTCACTCCCATGTCTGTGACTAGCAAGCCTAATGCTCTCCCCTTCGCTGTCTGCCGCTCAGTGCTGCCCACTCCTAAGCAAGGGAGGCATGGGCCGCTGGCTTCCCTCCTGCACTTTCGTGCTCTGTGGTAGATTCAGGGTCACAGTGGAAGTCTCTGGCAGCTTGTTAAGACCTTACATTGATTAAAAAGTGTCCTTGACTTAAGCCTTCAGCATCCCTTAGAAATACTATATTTTTCGAATCTGGGAAACTGGCCTGTGGTGCTGAGCTGGAGGTGCTGGGAGTTAAGCCGGCCTTCTCAGTGCTGTGCATCACAGACACACTCTAGCACACTCTCAAGGTGTCGCCTGCTCTATCAGTATGTACTTAGACATGTTAATCTGAATTAGAGAGCTCATTGTGCCTAACGGCTCCCCTGGGACGCCATGTCAGAAAAACACAAAAACTCCAGGAGTGTGCTGAATATGCAGAGTAAGAACCGTCTGTAAAATTAGTGTTAATTGAGCTTGGACCTTGATTTTTTTTTAACTTTTAACTTCTAATTTGATTTTTTAAAAGTTTTGTGGTCTCTCAGAGTTATAGTTTAATAAAAGTTATACTGTAACATTGTCAAAAAGATATTTACATAAGGCCCAATTTTGACTTACCTTAGGGAAATAGGTCATGTGTGGGGTAGAGACACATGTACATGTACACACTCATGTGTGTATAAAATATACTTTAGTTGGCCTTTATTCCCATGTTCTCTTCTTTCTCTGCCTCTGGAAGTGGGGCACATTTTCTTCAGTTAAAAACAGAAATAGAAGCGACGGTCTTGACCCATTTCACACCTGTTTATTTCAGGCTCTCAGCACACACTTGTTCATGGGCGCAGCAAGAAGAGGGGCCCACAGAGCTGGAGCCCTGAGGGCTGACACATGGGGCGGAAGCCAGCAGAGCGCATAGGGGGAGCGCGCTGCCCTGCCAGCTCCTGATTGTCTCAGGACAGTTCTGTTAGTGAGTTAACTGTACTTTAAACCCCAAGTTTACATGAACTGAATGTTACTAAGAATGAAAGAGATTTGAGTGACCTATTAAACTTCATCCAGAGTGACTGTGAAAGAGTACAGCAGCCACTTACCTTGGGGAGTGGCCTGCACCATGTATTCCCTGTGCCCCTGTTCCCCCCAGCAAACTTCCCTTTCTTATTACCACAGCAATGACCTGTTTATGTGTTGATTACTGCCTCCCAAAGAATGGAAGCTCCGTGAGAGCAGGGCCTGTTGCTGTCTCTGTCGCCAGCATACAGGCAGCTCCTGTTACATCAATAAATGCTGTTCAGTGAACGAGTGGGCCACTAGTGTTGCGTTTTTCTCAGTCTTTAACTTGCTGTTATGGGCTGTATGCCATTGAAAATTACCATGTAGGAAGTCTTGTTTTGCAGCTAGTTCAGGGAGGGACGAGAAGCCAGAGTATCCAAGATGATGGGATCATGAATCGCAGAGCCACTGTGAGTGTGGTGTTTATGGTGCAGCAGCAGACAGATGGAATGTGAGTCACTGCACTGGCGTGGCGTAGTATCACCGTCACTGAGGAGAGTCCAGGGACATGGAAAAGCCAGCAGAGGCCCTGAGTAGTCTTCAGTTACCCAGTGATCGCAGTGACTGACAGTTCCCAGTGCCCAGTTCTTCAGTTACCCAGTAATCCCAGTGCCCACGCGCTGTCTAGTGAGCAGGTGTTAGCCAGGACAAGTGGGGCTGGAGGGAACGACATCTTGGCCATCAGTAGCTGCCTCATGAGAGTTTAGGACTTCGTGGTCCCAGGACTGGCTTAGTGTATGGGATAGGTGTACTCTGTGGTATTCCTATGTTGCCCAGAGCACTCATGGGCCAGTTGTTATGCTTGCAAGTCCACATATAGAGAATGACAACAAAAGTCCTGGCCCAGCAGCCTTCACTCTCCATCTTTGCCCTTTGTGTATTCTCGGTGGTCACTCCTGCAACTCTTTAGTTTTTGTTTTGTAACAAAGACTGTGATGTGGGCCATTATCTCAAGGTGAGTCTGTAGTGATGGTGCCTTCTGATGACAAGTCTGCAGCGTCAAACTTCTCCAGGGTAGTGCATTTCACCTGTCAGCTTTGTGCATCTCAATTGTAAACTTTGCTTATTACACACAGAAGCAGTCCACTAAAACCAGGACAAAGAGCCAATCAAACCCAAGTTGTCCTCACTTGGGAAGTGTCTAATAGCTTCGATCAAACCAGACATAGCCATTTTTAAGGAACACGAAGTCCAAACCTTTGTGTGTCACACAACAAACCCAGAGGGTAAAGCTGTGGTAGTGGTGCTGCCTGCACCAGGCATGTCACTGAGTGGCCTTTCCCTCCGGTGGAAGCGCATGAAGAAGTATAGGTTTTGAGCTGAGAATGTAATTGCAGGAAGTGGCTAACGAGGCAGAGCTCACAGACCCCTCAGAATTGTGTGCGTGAGTAAATCCTGGTGCAGGGTAACACGTGGTAATCCTGGTAAGGGTGTGGTAACTTGCTTGGAACAGCAACCCAGGACATAGTGAACACAACTGCATGCTCTTTATTCTTAGAGGGGTTGAAGCTCCGCTTAATAAAGTGCACTATGACTTTGTTACAGTCAACGTCTCCTTCCTGATTCATCAAGCACGGCTTCTTATATTAAGAAATCAACTAGTCTTTCTTGGTTGGTGTTCCTGTTGTGTGCCTATGTGAAAGGAGCTGGCAGAGGTGGACCAGGTTACAGATCGCTCAGGCCAAAGATGGAAGAGAAGTCAAGTTCTTCATGTCTGCTTTTAGTTTGAAATGTCTTTTTATCACTCTAAAGATCTGATTGGCTTGCTGTTGTTTACATACATATATATGCTTCTGCTGTGTGTATGTGTGTGTACCTTTAAGTTTTATGGGGTTCAGTGAAACGGATTGTTTTAAGTCACGGTTAAAATCGCATATTTAGCACGTCATCCATTTAAAGTCTAGTTCTCATTCAGTGTTCCTGTAGTTTGTATTACATATCATAAGCTTTTCAAGAGTGATTGCATGAGTTAGTGCCCTCTGCTGGTACACAGAGGACATCAGGCAGAGGAACTTTGACCCAGGAGCCTTTAAAGAGGAGTCACTTTACATGGAGATTTTTGCCAGCCTTTCCTTGTGATTTTGAAGGCCCCTTGGTTGCTGATTTACACCCACTTGAATTTTGTCTTTTTTCTTGTGTTTCATGCCTGCCAGTTAGTTACTCCACTAAGCCTGGGCCATGGGGTTGACTTAGCAACAGCTTCAGTCAAGTTGAAAGCAGTGCTCTGAGTGGGGGGCTTCTCAGATGGGCTTGCTGCCATTTAGATTTCCCAGGGGGATCTATGAAATGATTTCAGATGCATTCCTTACTCTGCCTTTTTGAGATGGGGCATTGCTGTCAGTTCCTGGATTAAGAAAAGGTCCTGCCTGCTAGCTTTGTGTGATTTACAGGCACAGCTTGGCCCCAACTCAGTGGGTAGGTAGGTCTTGATGACCTTATGTGCTCCCTGGTGTTCTCTGTAGCCAGCTTTCCCTCCGAGGTACCCTGGCCAGATTCTAGTACTTTGGATTTTGGCATCAGGTAAAGCAGACACTGAATCTGTCTCTAGCTCTACAGCTTTAGGGCCTGGGGACATGGCTCTGCCTTATGTGGCCATTGTGAAGTAGGGAGGGAGCCTAGCCTGTGTGTGAGACCCTGAAGAGAATGAAGGTAAAAGATGAGCTCAAGGGCCAACGACAGATGAACCTTCCTGGATGGCTGCTAAAAGAAAGTCGTGTTTCCTCTGCTTAACAGCAAGCCCTGCCTTTGGTACATAAAAAAAAAAAAAAAAAAAAAAAAAAAAGAAAGAAAGAAAGAAAGAAAAGAAAAAAAAGCCACCTTTATTTTGGGTTAGCTTCATAATTTAACAACAAAGTTACAAAGATGAGACTGAGTTTACACATACTGCTTTGATACTGCCGGGTTTTCTTGAAGAGTGTCTTTATAATCAATGCACCTGGATCAAATCGGGTGTAGGTGTCCACTTAGCATTTTGCTGAAGACTGAAATGTTTGCCTTCAGTATGTGAGTTTCCACTGCAGGTAGACCTGGCACTTGTCCCAGACCACCTTCTGTTTTGGCTTCGTTCCATGTCTCTGGCTATTTGATGTTAGAAACACTTTCTGCGCTTTTCCAGCATCATAATGTGTAAGTATTCTCCCTATTTGTATACTTACCGCTGTGTGCAGCCTGAAGAGAGAGAGGGGGCAGTCCATGGCATTGTGTTTCAGCTCTGCAGTTTTGTAATCTCGTAGCTGCTTCTCATACACTTAGACTGAAGACAATGTACTACTGTCTGTCTGTCTGTCTGTCTGCTTTCACAGTGAGTAAGGGATCCCCAGATGTTCCTTTAGAACGGCAGAACTCCAGTTCAGACCCCTCTAACGCACATCTTCATCTAGTCTGCCAGCTACTGTTAAGTACAGTTATTGAAATACACGGAAGCTCCTTGAGGTTCATGTACTTCAGTTTAAGAAAGTGACATGCCGGGCTGGTGAGATGGCTCAGTGGGTTAGAGCACCTGACTGCTCTTCCGAAGGTCCAGAGTTCAAATCCCAGCAACCACATGGTGGCTAACAACCATCCGTAACAAGATCTGACTCCCTCTTCTGGAGTGTCTGAAGACAGCTACAGTGTACTTACATATAATAAATAAATAAATCTTAAAAAAAAAAAAAAAAAAAAAAAAAAAAAAAAAAGAAAGTGACATGCCAGACACTTGTCACCTTGCTTCTTTATGCTGAGGATGAGAAGGGAGAACACTGTCCCTTTTTCATGAGCTAGATGATGTAAGAGGATCAAGGGTTGATCTAGTGGAGGGTCCCAGTGAGAACACAGACCCTGGTCCTAACCATTCTGCAAGCAGCCCAGCACCTCTAGCACACAGCTCCTGTAACATGCCCGTTTGAAAAGGCTGCTGTCCTCTGCACTGAGAGGACTTGTGCTGACATCGGGCTGTTCATGCATAATAATTCTTTGATACCCCGTAGACAGTTCCCTTCTTCTAGACCTTTATCAGCTGTTCTGGAGTTGACATTGTTAGGCCTGAAGAAACCAGGGCTCAGGCAGCATGGGCTCATCTGTAAGTGATGACTGCCTTGACTACATTGGCACCATAATGGCTCCCGAGTAACTGGGACTGCTTCTGTGAGGCTTAGTGACTGCGCTCTGGGTGCATGCTGTGCTGCAGATAAACCTTGGCGGCAGAGAGATGTGCAGCATTTTTTTCTAAGTGCCGCTGAGCTATTTGAAAGAGATCCTCGGTAAGGGCAAGTTCTTGAGAAGATAGCAGAATGCCTTACAGAAACGTCGGACTGTGGATGGAAACAGCAGAGCGTCTTCAGAGAAGACGTTGGCGTGTGTGACGGAGGTGGCTGTATATTAGATAATACCCATTCCTGTCCTATGAAAGTTAAATAGCGGTGGTCGTGTACCTTGCTCGTCTTTGCTTTTGGTTCATGTCCATTTCTCAGAGCAGCTGAGCTGAGTCCCCTGCACTGGTGGTTGTGGTAACAGCGCTCTAGGCTTCAAGCATCAGCCACTTTGGTGAGTTTGGTAGGTAGCATCTGCTGCTTTCCCCTTCTGCCCCTTTGAGACTTGACTCCAGCTGGTTTTCTAGCTGCAGTATAGCCGAGGACAGTCTTTCGTTTCTGATCCCCTCCCTTCTCTTCCTGAGTGCCACCTTGTATGTTTATTTTGAGAGCGTGTCTTTGTACCCCGGCTGTCTTGGAAACTCACCGTGTAGACCAGGCCTTGAACTCAGAGTTCTTCCTGCCACTGCCTCCGGAGTGCTACAGATGTGTGCCATGAGGACCTTTTCGGTTGTTAGTAAAGGTGACTCTGCAAAGACGAACGGATTGAGATAAGTTTTGAGCCTCTGAAAGCCCAACAGCTTCATTAAAGCCGAAAACATGTCTGAACTGTTGTCTGTTGTAGTCTGGCACCAGAGGTTCAGGAGAGCTGTCCCGAGCCTCTTTTCTGGTGGCTGTCCTTAAAATTTCTAGTGTCTGTTGTGCAAATCGTGGTTGTCGGTTTGCTTGCCCTCTTTGTAAAACATCGGACAGTCTGGCTGTGATCCATAAACCTTGAACTCTGTAATCCTGTCAGCAGAGGCAATCTCAGGTTGGCAAAATCCAGGGTGAAGATGTTGTTCCTAGTGGAGTTTTACATCACCGTGAATTATTTTTCTCTTGAGCCCACATGAATGGCCATAGTGCTTGGCTACTTTGGCAGAATGAGCTGTCCTGTCTACTGTTTGAGGTACTTAGCACTTCCCCGTCTCTTGTGTTGGACTCCGTAACCCACTTACTGATCCTAACTGCAAGAGTGATTATGATTTCAGTTTGTATAAAAATTCCAAACCATCAGGCCTACTCCTCACTTACCAAGAACTAGTTATCCAAATAGTGAAACCACAGGTCTCTCAGCCGCAGGTGGTGCTTGGCTACACTTCTGCCACCTTTCCCACCACAGAGAAACCGAAAAATGAGCTGCCCGGTGCCTGCGGCAAAGACAGGGAAACAGCTGGGTTGGTAGCTTCTGTGAAGGTTGGTGGGACGTGGGATCGAGCCTGTCTTTTCAGTACCTGCGTGACTGCCCTGCAGTGGCAGGGGCCTTTAAAGTAGGTTTTGCATTTTAAGTTTAGTTTTGAGAACCAGCTATTTATTGTGTAAGCTAAGTTGCTGGGAAGTTTGTTTTAAAGATGCGGGCACCCTCTATTTCAGTGAACCCAGTAAAAATAGCATGGAATAAAATTTAATTATGCTGTACTGAATATTTCATGTGGAATTAAGGGGCAAAGCTGCCTTTAAAAAGCATTAGGTTTGGGAAGAAGAAAGGCTTTGTAGGTTCTTTGGAAGATGCTATAATTAAAAGATTTGCTCAAATGTATTTTCTCCCTTTTTGAAGAGTTTAAAGAAATCCATCCATCCTTTCCTAAATTGATTCTTTCTCCAATGTCATTGCTGTCTGGCAGTCAGTGTGCTGCCATGGTGCTGATTTGATGGCCGCTTTCTGTCAAATGTAAAGTAGTTTGTTTTTTAATCCTCTGATTTAGACATTTAATAGAAAGCAAATGTTTGGCTTACTTTGGTTTCTGCTGAACCTGTATTTAAACCCGCAAACAGTTTGAATAAAGCGAAGGCACCACTGGACTAGCTATTTTAAACATCTCAGGATGTAAGAATGCTAAATGGGGTTCCCTTTTAAAAATAGAAATGGCTGCTTGCATTTACATAATTACTGCTAACTAGCACAACGTTTTAAACAGTGATAAACTCAAGCTAGAGAAAGTACCTGTTTTTAAAAGCCCGGTGATAGGAAGTTGTTCTGTGAGTGGTGCTGCTGATGGAGGGCCTCAGAGCCAGGCTCTTCAGGAAGGAGGGGGGCTGGGAAGAGAGGGGTGGCTCCGGCAGGTCCTGGTTTGATGCGCTGCAGTCTGCATCCGAGTTAGAAGCTGCTGAGGGCTGAAGTCAGTGTGGGCGAAAGAGCATGGAAGAGAGTGAAGATGAAGGGTAAGCTGGGCCGGGCCACACCTGCAGTCCCTGCACTGGGGAGACTGAGGCCAGCCTGGGCTGAGTACGCCCCGTCTCATAGAACATAAACAGTTTATACAAACTCGTTGGTTAAAGCCAGAGCTCTGAGTGTCCATGGTTTTGCCTTTCCCCATCCCAAACATCTGATCCATCTGTCTGTTTCCTTCTAACCTGGATCAGACTGGATGTCTCCACCCAGCACCAGGTCTCCTCCTTTTTTGCTGGACAGCTGTTCCCATTTCCTCCTTGGACGCCCTGCCTCTCTTTGCCTCCCTGTTCAGTAGCCATGGTATCTGCCCAGAAGTGAGAGTGGCAGTTGCCTTGTCATCCTCCCCATTCCCCTCCCCCCTCCAGGTTGTTTACTTGTTTACAGGTTGTTTACTTGGCCTCTGGTTACTGAAGCTGTCCACACCTGGAGCACATCAGACATGGTTCTCTTAGGCTCCTCTGTTTTGTCTACCTAGCAAGCTTTCCCGTCAGCCCATTCCCACTTGTATGTACTGGCTCCTCTGTACCAGCCAGGGCTCCTTCCGAGGATCATCTCCTCAGACGATGCCACTGCCGTATTCAGTCTGCGTCATTCACACTGCATCTTTTGTTTATTAGTCAAGCAGTTATTTCCTTATCTCGGCTCCTGTCTCTTCCCCCACCACAGGAGCGCTCTCAGGTCTGTGTCCCTCAGCTGTGTTCCTAGCAGTCAAGCGCCTGGAGAGTACAGGTAGTTGTTGACTGAGTGTGTGGGAGAGGAGCTTGTGTGGGAGGAGACTGCCCCCACACCCCCGGGGACAACTAAGCCCCTCTCAGGCATCATGAAACCCTCAGAGGACATGTCCTATGTGGATGCTCGACTCCAGACGGGATGGAGAGCTAATGTCCTGGTTCTTGGCTATAGTATGAGCTCGATAGGTGGTTGACTTCCTGACTGGGGCCAGAGAGCTGGCATGGCCTGACTGCAGAGGGCCACTCCTGAGAGAGGCAGAAGCTATCTCCTGTGGCTTCTGTGACATCTCTCTGTCGAGTATGATAAGGACACTCCAGGTTTAGCAGTCACTCTGGCCTGGAAATAGATCTGTTAATATACAGGTATTGGCAAAAATCTAGACCTCAGCTAGCAGCATCTGACTTTTTAGTTCCCCCCCTGACCATACTAGATCTGGGGAGAAAATATAGACAGCTGTTGATATTGCAAAAGTGAGGGTTCTCACGGAGCTAGTTGGACCTCTTACACAAAACTTCCTTAGGGAAGACAAGAATTACATTTCCAACTTAGAGTTTTGGATATATCCTGCCTCTCCAAACTGTCTGTTGAAGTACTCACTCTGGTCTTGAATGTGCTAGTTGGGGACTGGGTTGTGAAACTCAGGAGACCTGACTGCTGAGCAAAAGCTCCCGGTGGGACTTTCCATTCTTGCTGCTGTCTTGCTGTTTTGTAGTGGTTGGGTTGTAAACAGTGACTCCTCTGTTAAACTATAGTGAAATGGACTCTTTAACAAACAAACCCCGAGACGTGGTTACTGCTCCTTGGATACTCCACTTTTGATGGAATGCCATTTTATCAGCCTAGGTTGCTGAAGATCTCTTCTGTTTGATTGGAGCCTAATGCCATGGAGATACAGGTGCTATAACTGCCCAACTAGGAACCAGGTTGGACTTAGAACAAACAAGGTGGGAACAGAGCAGCTGGCCTTTTCTGACCACTGGGTGCTGGGTCTGAGCGAAGGGATTAGTCAAGGCTGTTGTTGACCACTGTTGGAAGAGCAGCCGCGGGTTTCCCTGGCAGTGAGCGGATGTGTTTAGATCAGCAGGGTGTGGGGAGGACAGTTGGCCTCCACTGGTCTCTGGTATTTTCGTTCCTAATGAACTTTCCCTTTTACTGGAAAATCTTATCACTTCATGCCATCAAATCCTGTCCCTTGGGACTGGACCGATGGTTGATGGTGTTTGAAGTTAACGAGGTGGCTTAGTTTCTAACAGAAGGTTGCAGCCGTATTCTTGTACACACCTGGCTGCTGCTGGTCAGGGACCCTGGGGTTGAAAGGTCACGGGACTCCTACATATATTGTTAGAAGTTGTGTGTACAGTGAATTTGATGCTGTCTAACAAACAGGAGTGATAAAGTCATGAGGTCATGGGATTGGTGCTTTTGGGCATGCTGATTGGAGTTGGTGGGCCATGAGTTGTTATCCTTGGACAGCTCCCACTCCCAGTCTTAGAAGAGTCAGAAGAGTTTCCTGCTAGAAAGGGCTGTGTCCTTCTAGCCTTTCTTTCCATGGCTAGGGTACTTGCATTGATTTCTGGGTAACTACGTGTCTGTAATTTCTCTCTCCTTTGAAGAGTCATGTTTAGAGGTTTCTAAAAACACCCATGACTCTGATGTTGTTACCTAGCAGGCTCCAGAGGTTCAGTTCCTGAGCAGGGCTCACACTCTGGTTTTGCTACCATGGTTGGCTGACTGTTTCCTAAAATTGGTTGAGGAGATTAAATATTTGTTAAACTTCTCGTGTGCCCTGACTGAGAGAACCAGGCACTGTGCTCATTTAGTAGGGTCCGTCTGCTGCTCATGCCTCCGGTTTATTGGTAGTGTATTGTCTTCCATGCAGGCGGACAGGTTGAAGTTCACAGGAGGCACTGAGTGGTGGGATTGCTGTAGGATTGGTGCATGAGTCGGCCCCTGAAGATGGTACAGATGGTTTCCCAGGGGCTGCTCAGGAAAGGCACTGGGAGGGCTCTCCTGAGCTGTGGCTCAGTTTGCTGAACTAACCTGATTTCTACAAGTACCTGTAGCCAGGAGGAGGCCCCTGGTTAATGTGAAGCCATGGCCTTTCTTGTTCCAACACACCACTTTTTAAAAATATAGAAGTGGATCATGTCCATCCAGCATCAAGGCAGCCTGACTATCCTCTTCCTCTGTGTCCACAGGCTTATGTTGAAACTCAGGTCCATCCGTCTCTAGGGTCTGCGAGGTCATCTGACCTTGGGCACAGCTCTCAAGCAGGGAGCTTTGCTGCCCATGGCAGGTGTGCGCCATTGTGGGCATGCACCCAGTCTGCTCATCTACCTTGGATGCATGTGGATGATAAATAGTCACCAAGGCCCCATGATAGCTGAAAGGCACACTCCAGCCAGTGTGTGCTGGGCTTAGGGGTTCCTGATGGATGGCGCCTATTCTGGGAAGCAGCTTATTGTCTCACGTGAACAGGCCTTCTAAAATAAATGACTGCTTTCTTAATGTTTTGAATCATTTTCCTCAGCACATGTTTTGTTGCCGTGGTTTGAAAGCTTGCCAAATATATGCTTTTGCACAACTCCCTGCAGGGCTGGGTCTGCAATCAGTGCAAACAGTGATTTAAGGTTGAGCATAATTGGGAACTCAGCAATCACTTGCCTCGAGTTTGATCGAATGGCAGTGGAATGCTGGAGACTTACTCCTCTGTTAAAAGTTGTATACATCTAAGTTGAGACACTTGAGACACAGCTCCACTGCCTCATAGGAATGAAGTCGGTGTGTGAGGCACCGGGTGAGAGCCTGGGCGTGGTGGAGGGGCAGCTTCTGTGGTGGAGGCTGTAATTAACTCTGAAGAAGTCCTTAGCAGATGCCACCACAGATGCAACTGAGGACCATAGTCAGATCGTGTAACTGCAGGAGGGACAGAAACAGTCACACGGCAGGAATGCCGTGTTTCATCTGATTCCGTTTCATCTGATGATCTGCCCTATGTCGGTAATTGTACCAGGAACTTGGTGATTGGTGTGGCCTCTTGCTAATCTGGGGCCTGTGGTTTTTTTTCCCCATTTCAAACCCTGCTGTGTTTTTAGTTGGTTATTCAGTTATCTGTGATTGAGACCCGTCTTGTGGATCGCTGTTGGGGAGAGCACTGTTCACAGCAGCTCACTCTCAGGAGCTCTGAAGAGGATGAGAGGGAGAGCTCTGCAGGTCGGGCGTGAGCCCCACCCTTACCCCCACCCCCTGCTTCCCAGGATGAGGTCCTGGTACTGCACACAGAGTAATACTGGGTGTGTGTGGAGAGGTCTCTGCTCCTTGCTGCCTGACTGCATGCTGTGCCTACAGGGTCCTGCTCTGCTGTGTGGTATGGCAGGTTCCCATTGGCCCCACAAGAGAGTGAGTGCATCGGTAACAGAAGACAACGGAGGCTCTGACGGCTGCATTTTGTCACCTTATGTGATCCAAATCTAGAAAGTAAGCTTTCTCTTGAGTTTTGTTCTGGCTTTTTGTTTGTTTTGTTTGGTTGGGTTTGGTTTTGGTTTTTCAAGTCAGGATTTCCCTGTGTAGCCCTGGCTCTCCTGGAACTCTGTAGACCAGGCTGGCCTCAAATCTACAGAGATCCACCTGCCTCTGCCTCCCAAGTGCCGGAAGTAAAGGTGTGCGCCAGCACACCCGGTTGTTCTGTACACTTTGTAGTTGTTGAAAACAACCTGTTGTCTGGAGTTTCAGACAGTCAGTGGAGCGCCAAATTTTAACCTTTATTTTAAAAAAAAAAAAAACATAATTAGGAAAAACTACAATAAACTGCATTTATCCAAACAAAGCAAAACATTACCTATGTGAGTATTTGCGTTTGATGGGGTATCTATCAACAACTAAGATCAAGATTTGAAAACAATATTGACTATGGTTAGCATCCCTCACATAAACACTTTAAAGAAAATGTGTGTGACTGTGACCTCAGAACTTCAATAGCCAAGTAAGAGGAGGGAGGGCACTATGTCAGATGGTTTGGTAACGGTCATGGTACCTGTTGGTTCTGAATCAGTGTCATTCTCATCCAGATTTAGCTGGCTGCCTGTTGGCGTTTATGTGGAAACACAGAGGACATAGGAAAACAATTCAATTTTGAGAATAAAGCTAGAAGATTACCCTTGCCTGGTTTCCAGACTTCCTACCTATACAGCTCTAGCAATCAAGCCGGTGAGTGGTACTGCAGAAGGGTAGGCATGGAGATCAGTGGGGCAAATGTGAGAGTCCACAGATAGACTTGGTCAGTTGGTCTTGACAGAGGTGCAAAGGTAGTTCAATGGAGGGAGCTTCCAACAAATTGTAATCAGAGTCATGCGCCTGGACTTCCATGTAAGAGAGGAGGAAGCCTGGTCTTCACCCTCGACTGTGCAGAAGATACTCAAGATGGCTGTAGATGCCGTTCATGTTACAGGATGGTGCAACCTGAGGGAAAGACCAAAGGCTTGGGTTAGAAGAGACTGCTTGATTCGGTACATTCTGTAAGAAGTGAATGTCAGATTTCACAGAAATTAAAAAGACAGGATCATGGAACCCAAGGCACACCTGGAAGGCACACTGAGCAGAGCGGGTTCTCCCAGGACTGTGTATGATGCCCAGACAACTCTTAGGCCACGGGAATACTAAGACCCAATGGGAAGACAGGCAAGAGACTGGAATATACACTTGACGATACACAGAGAGCTGTGATATGCATGGAGGATGCTTGTCAATAGTCACCAGGGAAATTACACCACAAGGAAATACCAGTACACACTTACTGTCTTCACCGAAACACGGGAAGTGTGGCCAAGTGGTGAAGATTCAGAGCACCTGAAACTCAGCTCGGTGGTAGAAATGAATACGCAGGCCACACCTTGAATCAAGCCTGGTTTGGTTTGGTTTAAAAATAAATCTATACGTTAAGAAAATCTAGTAAACTGTTCCTTATTATATGACCCAGCAGCTCCTCTTCAAGGTATAACTAAGAGAAGATGCTGTGTTGATAGAAACATCTTTATGAACACTTTCTGTGGTTCTTCTCATGATCTCTAGATCTAAAAGCAGCCCAAATGTCATTCAACAGGAGAGTGGAGACAGCAGTGAGGCCCAACAGAAAGTGGATGACTTTCAAATGTCTTAAGTTCAGAAAAAGACTAGAACCAGAAGGCTTTTGATGGGAAAGGAGTCAGGCTGCAGAGGATTGTGGGTAGTTCACCGCTGCAAAGGCCCAGGAGCTCTGGGATGATAGAAGTCTCCCATATCTTGGCTGTGGCTGTGGGTACATGTTTGTGTGTTGTTAAGAGTGTTAGCCATGAATGTCTGAAACAGGAGTTATTCAAAGGAAGGTCTTCAGATAATAAGTGTGGTGAAATCATGCTGCATACCAGGAACCCGGGAAAATGCAGTGTCCATTAGGGGGTCAGTGAGGGAACGGCTGCTGAAAAGCAGAGGCTGCTGAAGTGAGGGAAGATGCTCAGCAGCTGTGAGCGCTTCCTGCTCTCAGAGTTCTATCCTAGCACTCAAAACTAATCCCAGGGGACCCAGTGTCCTCTTCTGTCCTTCACAGCCACATGTACACTTGGCACACGCAGATGCACATACATAAAAGTGGAAAAAAATAAAAGAATTACAGTCTCTGAGGTTTTACATGATTTTCCTCTGCAATCTATATTATGGCCCAGCAATTCCCCTGTTAAGTAATTACCTTAAAGAAATAAATATGAAAGCTCCCTTAAAGGACTTGGACAATCATGTTTATATGAAACCCCAAACTGGGAACAACCCACATCTATCAGCTGGCAAACATTTAATGGAGTATTACAGAACTGCTGATAGCTACCGCGGGCGGGCGGCGAAACTCCAGAATGAGACGTGTTTACTCAGCACTTGCATAAGGACATGAATGCCAAGGAAACCTGCCAGTGGTGACCATGAGACAGAAGGGAAGTGGCCAGGAGGAGACCTGAGTTCCCGTCTGTACCTCTGACTGCACTATGCCTGGTGTATGAGGCCTTTTATGTACACTTGAATCCCAGGTTGCAATAGCGATCTGTTTGCTTGACTGCTGTTGGATGAATCCTTCATACCTTAGTTTCTGGGTGGTGCACATTGTTGGTCTGCCGAGGCAAGAGCAAACAGGTCAGCTGCTGACTGACCCATGGCTCTGGGATCTTGCCAGTTGTCCATCTATAGAAACCCTGTATTACTCCCGTATTATCCCCATATTAGGAATATCTGGGGGACTTGCATGTGCCCAGCCATAGAGCGGGCCTTGAAAGCCAAGGCAGCTGCAGCTCAGACACATTGGGAAGGAGGGGTGTGGATGATGGTGGAGGTGGGCCCTTGGCCTGGCCTTCTTTGAACCCTACTGCTCTTGCTTTGGTCTATCCAAGCACTTCTTAAGGGTGGTGTCATCCATCATGTCTAGACAGTTCCCCAGTTACCTGAGTGTACCCTGCTGCTGAATTCAGACCGCTTGTCTAGACAGAGCTGACCACTGCTCACCACCTCTGCTCAGACTTGTTCTGTCTCAAGTGAAATTTCACCCAGATTGCACTACTGTTTATGCTGTGTCTGCCTCCCTGCCACACTGAGTAGGTCTTTCTTTGGGGATTCACTGACAACTTTTTTTTTTTTTTGGACAAGGTTTAATTCTATCTGGCAGGTTGGCCTCACACTTAGCCTTCCTCTGCCTGAGCTGCAAGGGCTGCACTTGCAGGCAGTGTGCCACTACTGGCTCTGCTTGAAACTCTCAGTTACCAATCCATGGTCTGGTTTCTGCCTCTGTGTTCTGGAGTGCCTGAACATTTTTTTTTTCTGATGTCCATTGTCCCTTTCATTCAGGGCACTGTCCTCCTGCTCCATTCCTCAGTCCCTCCTGTTTCCTGGCCAGCCTTCCCTCTTGGCCTTCTCTCTGGGCTGCCTTCCCATCTAGAGGAACACATATCCATTTACCTGTGATGGTATCTGCCTCCTTGTTCTTAGCCTTATCTCCTTTATTTATATTACACATTATGCTGCTAAAGCCACTGTCCCCATGCTGAGGACCCGGAGTTCTCAGGTGAATGGGGATGAGCTTTTCCAGGGAACCCTGCCCCTGACCTGCTCTGTGCTTGCTGCACCTGAGTAAGGAAGTACGTGGGAGCCTAACCCTGCCATTGCCATCCCCTGGCATCCCTGGGGACAGCACCTGCATCTCTCACTTGCATCTTCTGGGGCCACACAGCCTTGTACCTACTATCATAGAGGCTGGTGGTGCCACCACTTCACCACTGGGTTTGAGTCTCACACAGACGAGATGTCCCCAAGGGACATGCCCTTGGCCAGTCTGTTGGAATGCCTGAGCTCTGGTCACAGGAGTCCAGTGCCTTTCTGTAATCCTGAACCTCTGTGTTGCCCAAAATATACTGTGGTGAGCCAGAAGGACCACTGTTTGATGTGCAGGCTTTCCATCTAAGGTCAGAGGAGGGGGGAACTTCTTCTCTTTTGGGTCCTAATAATCCTCCCAGTAGTTTTCCCAAGATGGTCTTCTCGGCAAAGAGGGGAGAAGAGAAATGGGAACAGAGCCCTGTCAAGGGACCCTGGGAGACAGAACTGCCAGCCTACTAAAAAGGAACTCTCCCAAGCTTTGTGCTTTGGCTGAGCCTGAGCTACTGAAGTCAGTTGGAGGGGCAGAGGTAACTTGTGGCGTATCTGCCTCTGTCCTCTAGTAGGGCAGTTGGCAGCAGCCCTTCCTCCAGCCTTAAACAGCCAGAGAAAAGGTGGTATTTTAGATGCTTCTACTCTGCTGCCATAGCAAGTGAGGGTGGTGGGAGGCATGCCAGAGACCTTGGCCGTGGGAACACTGGAGCTAGCCACCCTTAATTGATGCCTTTAATACTTACTGTTTACACAGCAGAAGGCACAGTGAGATTGTTTCAGAGGCAGACCAGAGCTGTGAGTTTGGAGGTCGGCTCTGAGACACATTCCTCCTTTTCCCACTCTGTAGCTGTTCCTTCGATGTGTTTTTTATTTAATTTTCCCTCCCCCTCACTTCTGAGTGCAGCAGTCTTCTCCCTGAAGGGAGTAAGAGGGGAAGGTGCTAAATGAAATATTCTCATGCAGTTATTATTTGCCTGGGGCCAGTTTGAGTTTCTTGAGTAAATCAAAATATGCATTTTAGCTAAGTTTAAGACCTTGCTTCCTGAGCCCCGTGGGCAGCAGAGGAGGAATGGTGTTGACCGGCCAGAGAGCTGCAGGCTGCAGCATGCTCCTTGACAAGCCTGCCTTTCTCCTGAGGGACCCCAGGGGATGAAGAGGAAACTCCACCTTCCAGGTAGCCAGCACTTAAGGCTTCTGTCTGCAGATGCTTTCGTTTTGTCTGTTCTAATTTTTTCAGTCTGTTTGCTTTTTTAAATCCGGTGTGTGGTTTCCACCCTGTCCTTGAGTTGGGAAAACAGGGAGAGTTACAGGGCATCCTGGAGCCAGGCGGCAGTGTCAACACTTGCTATCTGCTGAGTCGCCAGACTTCTGGGCTCAGGGATGGATGGTGGGACGCAGTCCCTGACCTCAAGGAACTCTACTGTAAGGAGACTGGACAGATGAAATTGCTGCCTCAGCAGCTGCCCTCCTCAGTGCCCCTCTCTGTCCTGCCCCACAACCTCCCACCTTTCTGGGAGGCTTGAGGGGGAGTGGTTGCAGTTTGATGCAGGCATGCTTCCAAGTGAGATGGGCTGTGGGTTAGGTTCAGATGAAGGCAGTCAGGAGCTCTGAGCGTGGTCAGACCACATGCAGCACTGTGACCTTCAGTGAACCAAGGTGTCTGACAGGACTGCATGTAACTGGCTGTCAGTGAGTTTGCTGTCCCTTGGGCTGATTGTCCCTTCCTATGAGACACCAGTGAGCATCTGGTACTGGGCTAGCCCACCTTGGGAGTAAGAGCTCCTTGGCCTGGGAAGACTGCCTTCAGCCACCCCAGAACTGTTCACAGACATAATCCACGAGCCAGGCAGACCTTAGTGATTCTTCCTGGGAGCCAGCACAGTCCTCCAGCCCCCTGTGCCTTTCTGGGCTCTCAGAAATCTCCCTTGTGACCTCTCTCCCTCAAGTCTTTTTCCCCTTGTTTTCTGGATCATAGTGGCCACTTGCTTTCCCCCAGATACCTAAGCAATTGCCATTTCGATCCCTGTTCCTTCTTCCAGAGACCCTCACCACAGTTCTGCTTAAGTCCTCTGTTTTCCTTTCTGAGTATACCCCCATTCTCTACTTTTCTAATTTTCTTGGAGGTATGTCCCACAGTCAGAGGCTACCCCTGGTCAGCACCACGGTCAGCTCCCAGGCCTTCCACTCTGTCCTACCCCTGGAGGCTGCCTACATCTACTTGTCTCTTCACGCCTGTATGACTCGGAGGGAGCCCCTAGCACTCTGTAGCCCTGAAGCACAGGCCTGGTGGCTGCATGCACCAGCGGTGCTCAGGGTACACAGCCAGTCAGAGCTCACCTCACTCTCAACAGCTGGCCTCGGACAAGCTTGCTTTCCTCAGAAGAGGGATTTGTGTTGCAGGCTTCTGGTTTGATGAAGTACAGCCCTCCTTCATTTTATATTTTTGGGGTGGAGAGTTGAGAAGACCAAAAACACAGCTGAGGGTCACCTTGGACAGTGTGGGGTGTGAACTCCAGCCTAGGGCGGCTGTGGGTGTCGCTGTTCCCTCCTTTTGCTGCTCTGGGGCAATCCACCCTTTCACCAGAACTTTCTACTGACAGGTGAGCTTGGTATCCCACTGTCTTCAGAACCACACGAACACTGCGGGCCCACTGCTGGAGCCGCGTGATCAATTTTATCATGTAACAAAAGGCATCATGCCATGATAACAGGTGAAGGACATAATAACACAAGCACCCTGGCCGTGTTACATCCAGTGCTCTGCAGTGGAGGAACAAGGGTTTCTTGGCCTCTGAGAGACAACTGTCTGCTGTGGTCATCTGAAGTGGTTGGTGTGAACAGGATAGTTTTAAGAACTTTTAATAATTGAGGTGAAAGGGCAAACAAAGTGGTTTACACTCTGTAGTGTTTAGATAGGTTATATTTGAATTAATTCAAAATACTCCTGGGAAGCTAGTTTGTCTTCTTATCCAGCTGTACTTGAAAACAAACCTAGAGAGTGTCTAAGCAACACCATCTAAGCATGCTGGCTGCCAGGTCCTGATACTGGTGCTGCCATAATCTGGGAAGCTTCATTTTGGGCTGGTGGGTTTGGAGGTTCTGTTGCAGGGTGCAGTTCTCTGGTGCTTAGGTTCCCTACCCTGAGAGGAGCACTGGAGAAGACCCAGGCAGATAGATTCAGCTCAGGGCAGAGTTGAACTGGCAGGATGCAGAACTGCCTTGTTAGGAGGGGAAGCTCCAGGGAGCGTGGCTATGGCCAGGCTCATAAACCCAGGGCGTCGCACATGCTCCCACTGAGCCAAAACCCACCTGCCAGTTTTCATGGTGACTCTAGCTTAGGGACAGGAGTAAGTCCCAATACATGGAAGTCCTGGTGTGTTCACCCATAACCTTGGGCTGATTGTGTGGCCTAGCAATATCTGTGTGAGGAAGGCTTTTGTGAAACACCTTGCACAAACGTTACAGTTCTCAACTATTCTTGTCTCAGATTCAACTCCGAAGAGGAGTGGAGTGGGATCAATGGCCTCTCACTAAAGCATTAGCCTACAGCCAAGGAATGTTTCCTCCTAGTGTCTTTTCTCCAACCAGTCAGCCCGCACAAACTCCAGAGCAGCACACTGTCCAGTCTCCTGTTCCTGGAGGTCAGCTGGCCTGTCAGAGCTCTCCTGAAACTCAAGAGCTCTGCTTTTCAGCCTTTGCTGCTCTGGGATCAAACAAAGCCCTTGCTGCCCTTCCAGAGCTGAGGTGATGCGACCTGTCAGGCTCTGGTGGCTGCACAGCGATCCAAGGGACTTCTTGTTAATCCACGTCTGCCAGGCCGAGTTCAAGATCCAGATGAGCCCAGCCTGCTCCAGCTCCCCAGGAATACCTGACTGGGTAGAAGAGAAAAGCCTTCACCTGAAACTCATACAGCTTACATAGAGTAGCTGTCTCAGCTGGGCAGAGGCAGCTGTGACAACCCAAGGGCAACAGTACCAGCCCAGCCTGTTAGCATTCCCTCAGGGGGGTGCGGTGGGGGAGGGCCATGAAGTTCAGGAGAGCTTTGCTCTACCTCCCTCCCCCTACTATTTAGGAAGTCAGTGACAGACTGGCTGGGCTGTCGGTGGTGGTGGAGATGCCTTCCGCGTGCTTGTTCTGCTTCTCCTGTGAGTGACCCCACCTGGACGAGGCCCTCGAGCCTCGGTGCCTTCTCTCCCCTAGGTTATGTCTCCCTAGGAAAAGCCATGCAAAGTTATTCTGGTTTTTTTCCCAGTGTATGCCAGGGCTCCTCTACTTTCTTTGGGGCACAGTTACTCAGGAGGCTCAGCACCCCAAGGAGGCTCTCTAAAAGCCAGTCTAGGATGGAATTTTGAGGGGTTAATTCACTGCATAGACATTTCTGAGGCTCCTAAGACAAGGCCAGCTGAGGAAGTGTCCTTTGTTTTTGTTTTTGATAGGGAAATGCTAGTGTAAATTCTGACAGAACTTTATGTGCCCTGGAACTGCTGGGGAGCCGTCCTCTGCACCTTGAATCCCAATGTGTCACTGTTGAGGAAGATTGCTGTGTCCTTGAAGCCCATCTTGTACCATATCTGTTTATAGAGCACAGTCAACATGGTCACACTGAATATTTAATGAGAAAATACTTTTAAAGGCTGAGGTGTGTGTTCCTGTTACCTCACAGGTCTGTATGTGGGACTTCTGGTGGCTGGGCCTGGACCCTACACACCCCAGAACCATATCACAGGGCTTCCTCAGAACTTCAGAGCCTTCTGCTGGGAGTGCTTTGCTCATAACCACTCAACAGTGAGGAAATTAAAGTGGCGGTGAGGTGGGGACCTGCAGGGGAGCACATGTCCCCATCGCTGTCCTCCAGGTTGTCATCCTAAATTGCAGTCCATCTGCTAATGAGGAGACAAGGTGTTACCTTCCATTTGGAGCGGCTGCAGTAATTAGACCCTCTCAGACATCCCCTGTGCCTACCACTTCTGGCCAGTTTCCTGGGTTTTAAATTAATAGACCAAGTTAGAGGGAGCTGGGGAGGGAGTCCCTGGAGGGCTAGTGCCCTCTGCTTCTTGGACAGACAGGAAGAGGAACTTAGCCTTAGACCCAGAGCCAGTGTGGATAAACTGCAGTTTGGCTCTGAGGCCATGCTGGGAAGTTTGGGGCCCAAGAGGCCACTCCTCTTGTCGCCTCTGACTGAGCTTGGCCCTGTCGGGGAGGAGGCCTCTTTCTGTCTGCTGGCAATTGTCATGAGCACCTCTGTGCCTTAGGCTGCCTTTGTAAGTTATCTCAAGATGGGTAAAGCAGCGTGGGGTATGGGAGTCCTATGGCCTGGATAGAGCTTGCACCAGGCCCTTGCCAGCATAGAGAAGAGACCCCCCACATATACCATGCTTGCAGAGCTCATCCGGGACATGGGAATGTTGGTAGCTACCTCCCCCACCACCCGAAGGACTGCTGTGAAGCACAGACTAAGAACTTAAGTCAGTTGCTGTAGGTGTCTTCGTTGAAGGTCTGCAGGTTGCAGCTGTGTGTCTGGCATCAGCACATTCCTGGCCCCTCGCTATGTGCACAATCAATATTTGTTGAGCAAATGAATGTGACAGTGGTCTACACAAGTGAGAGCTGAGGGTCCTCCCTCTGTCCTCTGAATCCTGGCTTCTATGCCCTCCTCTTCCTTTCAGGCTCTAATAGGGTAGGAATGGGGGCAGGTCTCGGTGGTCGGAGTTTAGGATCTCCCCCCCCCCCCCCCCCAGCTGACAGCCGCTGTCCTGCCCTGTGCCTGGAGATGAGCTCAGCTCAAGAGCCCTAGGAAAGGCCTTTCATTCCTCTCCAGCCCAGCTTTTAGATTCACCTCGGATTCGCAGGGTTGTAGGCCCCTGTCTGGAAGTGCTCGAATGCTGGCTCTCATTGGCTTGAGCAGCCATCACCCTGGAGGTCCAGTCCTGTCTGACTGGCTGCTTCAGGGTGCTCAGCAGGCTAGCAGGGTGAGAGTTGGTGGCACCGTCTGTTAGTTTCAGAATGAAGTAATATTCCCAAGAAGTCATCAAGTGTGAAGATGTGTGTTGTGTTGCTAATGGGACACTGATGAAATATTAATATTCTCCATCTCTTCTGTCAGTGTCCAGGTTCTCAACATTTTTCTACCTTTACATCAAGAATTGCAGACACTAACATTCCTTAGCACTTTCCAGATAACTGTGCTGTCTCTGGTGAAATAGGCAAGTTTGGTCATTTGCATTTGGTGACTATCCAGTGGGGGTTGTGAAGCCTTGTCACTTTGTGGGTGTTGGGGTGGTATTTTGGATGACATTCTTGGCGACTTGCTCTTGGACTGGCACCTACCAGATTAGATGTGACTTTGACCCCACTCCCAATAGAAGGCTTTGCCTCAGTCTGTAGGAAGCTACTGTCACAGCCAACAAGGACCAAGCTTGGGCCGGGAGCCCGCACGTTGCCAGCCTCTATGCCTGTTGCTGAGCTCTACAGCTGGCACCCAAAGAAGGGACCCTGCAACCAGTTACAGGGACGGAAGTTTAGGCCCAGACTATGAGGCCTGTTCAAAGGCACTAGCCAGTACACCACAGAGGCAGGGTGTGAACCCAGCCTCCACACCTGGAGCTATAGTGACAGGACAAATTGCTACCTGTACCCTCTTTCCTTGGTTCTAGGACCCCAGGCTTCCATCCTTGCTTGTGGCCTGGACTGATTGACATCCCTGCTTCATTCAGTTCCATTTTCTGGAAGGAAGTACTGTATGTCCTCATCCTATGTGTGTGGTGTGTGTCCTCATCCTGTGTGTGATGTGTGTCCTCATCCTATGAGTGTGACTGGCTTTTCTCCTGGGCTCAAAACCAGGCCAGCTTCTGTGCCTGGAAGTGTGGGAGGTTGAAGTGGCTATCTCCCTGGCTGCTCTGACCCAGTGTGGCTATGCCACGTGGCCTGAGTGCCCTCCTTGGACTGCTCAGCATGGCCCAGAACTGCAGTGCAACAGCCTCCTAGATCTGCCCCTGGTGGTCAGCACCATGGTCAGCTCTTAGGCCACCAATTGTCCTAAACCACTGTCAGCTTGGAGTGGGTGGGGGACCCCAAGTTTCCAGTGCTTGCTTTCCTGTTCTCAGGCTCCAAAAGAAGCTTTTGGTGAGCCTTGGCCTTGCCTTGGGTACTTCCGCCCCCTGAGTTTCCAGCCCAAACTCCTCCTCAAGGGCCCAGGACTCTGATCTCCTTTCCTTAGTGTCTCCTGTGGTTTTGTGCGTGGCATTTGTATTTAGCCACTCTAGCTATGCCCCACCAGGCTCTGTGCTAAGAGAAAATCAGTGGGAGGAGCTGGGGAAGAGCCCCAGAGGCTTTGCAGCACAAGTAGTGTCGGCTTGGGTCTCCAGGCGGGCTGGGGGCTTCAGGAGGAGAGAGTAAGACCGCAGGCAAAGTAAGTGTCCTTTTGGTCTGGAGCACAGAGCCTCGAGTGCATTAGTGTCCTGATCCGAGGTGCAGGAGGCCATGTTGATCCTCACTGCATCTCACAGTGCCATGGGGATTCTGGGCACAATGACGAGTTATTTGTGGGATCCATATGATATTGACTTCATCCACATGAGTGTAGGCGTCAAAAGGAGAGGCTGGTCTCTGACATTGTTGCTGTTCTCTGGAGCGTGAGTACTGCCCGAGGTTTGCACATGTGAATGTGCACTCGAAACCAAGCACATTCAGACACACGTGTGCACACACATGTAACAACAGACTGCTCTGGCTAGTGGCCACACTACAGCCATCACTGTGGCCTCTGACCAGTAGGAGGCAGCACGGGGCACCATTTGCATGGACAAAACCTCTCCCAGAGCGGACACTCAGGAGTGGGAGGCGAAGCTACTGCATGTGGCTGGGAAGATGGAGGCCGCACACCGGCTGGGAGCTGCTGAGGCTTACTGGCTCACTCTGGGCGTGCGCCGCTGCTTTCTCTCTCCTCTCTAGAAACACCTTTTTCCCATCTCACCTGCTTTTTATCTTGATTTGTGTGCCTACTGTAGCCCCAATGAAGACATACTGTACTGCCTGCGAAGAGCAGCTCGGCTGAATTCTAATTCTGTGCAGCTCGCTCGCTCGCTTGCAGGCAGGCTTTTGGCCACAGCTGCTTCAGGAGTGAGCAGAGAGGAGACACGGTCCTGTTTGGTTCTGCAGCTCATCAGGACGCTCCCCTTGCCTGGCTCGGTCTCATTGGTCTTGGGCTTAATTAATTTCAAGCCATTATTTTCTGAAAAAGAAGCAGCTTTAACAGGAGCTTTAAAGCCAGGACTCTCCATTGTCAGGCAAACGGGGGCTCCTTTAAGTAGTTTGAGCTTTCAAAAAGGATATATTTATGAAATTTTTAAAGATTATACTTTTTTTTTCTCCAAGAACGTAGGCACCACCCCTATGTCTGTGTACCACTTACAGGTGTAGTGTACTGGGGAGGCCAGAAGAGGACATCATATCTCCTGGGACTGGAGTTCCAGAAGGTTATGAACCACCATGTGGGTGCTGAGAATTGATCTCGGGTCCTCCAGAAAAGCAACCCCTAGAAATGCAGTAACTTTTAAGTGCTCTGAATTCCTGTGCTTTATAATTTCCCTCTCCTGGCCTGTACTGTCACATCCTGGGGGCTTTAGCAGTCAGCCATAACCATCTGTCTCTGCTCTAAGGGTGGAGCCCAGGCTGTAGTCAAGAGCCTTGATGGCCAAGGAGGCCATTGCAGGCCTTCAGGAGAGCCACGTCCACACTTCTCCTTAGAGGGAACGGTTTGCAAAGGCCAGAGTCCCTAGTCTGAGGGCATGGAACACAGCAGAGCCAGAACGGGAGGGTGATCTGGAGGAAGCAACCCCTGGATTTTGGAGTCCACCTTTGGCAACCATGGCCACTCACATGGGGAGCAAGGTGCAGTCACTGGGTTAGTGGCACTAGGAAGATCACAGTGGAGCTGGAGATATAGCTCAGTTGGTACAGTGCTTATCCAGCATGCCTGAAGCTCTGAGCACCAGTCCTAGCACTGCATAAAACTGGGCAAATGGTGTGGTCACTATGTCTGCAGTCCAGCACTGGGAAGTGGAAGTGGGAGAATCAGAGTTCACTCAGCTGTTGGGGGAGTCTGTGGCTAGACTAGATCACGTGGATCTCTGTCTTTAAAGACAAAAGGAACCTGCCAAACAAGGGTGACAGAACTCTCCTGCTTGTGAGGGTTTCCAATGGCTCAACAAGGCCCTCTCACACTGGGTCTCAGCCGCTCACTCTTGGTCTGAGTCCTTAAGCTCTTGGGTGTGCCTCGTTGTTTTTGGTGTTCCATCATGCTTTGTGTCTGGTGTTGGAGCCCAGAGTCTCTAAGGCTTGTCCCCACTCCCTGAGTGCCATCCCTGCCTTCTTGTTCTAAGACTCCAGAGCCTGGGAGGTGACCAGGCTGCCAGGGTAGGGAAAGAGAGACCCAGAGCACTGAGGTTTGGGGGTAGGGGGCGGGGGGAGTGGTTTCCTCTGTCCCTTCCTGCCTGCAGGTAGGGCGCCTCAGCTCGGGGAAGAGTTCCTGGTCTCACCCCAGCTGGACTGGATCAGGCTCTTCCACCTGTTGGCATAGCTCAGGCATCACAGAGTAGAAGGCTCATCTGTTTTCCAAGAAAGGACTCGGAGAGAGCGATGGCCAAATTGAGTTAGGAGTGCCAGGAATCCAGCCAGATCCAGGCGCAGCCCTGAGTTCCTGTAAGGCCTGCCCCGCCCAGCCTTGAGTTTCCTCAGCAGGGAAAACCAAGCAGCTCTCCACGGCCTTTACAACAGCGTGATTTACAGGCCTGGATGTCTGCTGCACATCAATCTCTCTCCTCGAAGCTCTGAGCCTCCCTCCGCCTTCTGAATGAGGCTACTGGTCGTCTAGGTTTCCCTTTCAGACTGGGATTCTCCTTCCTGCTCTGTAAGTGAGCATATTCAGAGAGCCCCCACCCCACCTACGCTCTGTGGAAGACACCCTTGGGAGTGCAGAGTGAACTAGCCTTAGTTCCAGGCCTCAGGACATCATGGAGATCCTTATGCGGGTCAAGGAGAAACCGCTGGACCTGCAGGAGAGAAGTCGGCTTAGTTGTGTGCCCGTTGTGCTGATGAGAGAGTATCTGGCTCTCCCTCAAAGGCGACAAGGTGGATGTGACCAGCAGGAACCGTGGGGTTGCTCTCAGGGAAGGCAGAGGCCCATGTGGCCTTCCCAGGAGACTTGTTCTGAGCAGAGCAAGAAGACCGTCCCAGGCAGGGAGCAAAAGCAGGTTCATGAGGTGTGGCAGGCATCGTGGGACGCGATGTGTTTAGGAGGGTGGAGAAATCCTGAGGGTGGCATGAAGGGGGTTGTGGGTGTTGGTGATGCCCAGGCTGCAATGGAAAGGCCCAGATGAGGTGATGTCTCCTGGCTCAGAGGGGACATCCAGGTCAGCAAGATCTGAGCCAGGAGAACGGTGAGGCCAGAGACGCGCAGTCCTCAATCCAGGCCACAGTGGTAAGAGTGTGGATCCAGACAGAAATGACAGAGTCACTTGTTAAGAAAAGGAACCTTGAGGACATAGTCATCTGTCACTGAGGTTGAGGCCAAGAGCCATGCAGGGATAATCCTCAGTCTTAGGCCTGGCTGGCTGGCTGGGCCCCAGAGGGAGGACAGTGACTTCAGCTGGAGGCCCCCTAGCCAGAGTTCATAATGGCACAGGGCTTTACAAAAGCGGAGGCAGAACCACAGTGAAGTACTAGGAAGGCTGCCAGGGGTATCTCTGCCATGAATACCTCACCCCACCCCACCCCCGACCCCTGCCATGGGCTCCCTGTGGGCAGGTCATGGGGAAGACACCGGGTAACAGGATCATGTGACAAGGTCAGGGGTATCGGCTTCTTTGCGATCTGGCAGGCTGGGTTGCGCCCAGCAACCCCAAGACCCTGAATGTGTTTCTTTAACTTCTGAGGCAATGCCTAGGACAGCTTCCCCAGCTCCTGTTTTGGAAGAATTAGGTAACTATTCTTAAATGGATTACGTCAGCAGCCCTAACACCGAACAGGCAAACGTATGAGAGGAAGAACCTCTCCCCAAATCCTGAGCCAGCTGCTTCAGGAGAGGACTGAAGAAGAAGACTATTTTTTGAAGCACAGACCACATTTGTCCTGAGAGCCAATAAGAAGACAGAGTTTGGGTAATCTATGCAAAGGCCCCTCAGTTGCCCTGCATCCATCATCTCAAGTGACAGAATTTACATCATTAATCATTGGTGGTAATAGAAAAGTCATTGGAATAGAATGTTGTCACAGGATAAATGTCTCCCAATTGCATATAAATGTCTCCATTTTACTGTACTATTTGTGCTTGAGAAATATTGTGGCTTCAAAATGTTGTTTATCCACTGTCTGGAAACCATCAGCACTGGCCTGGCCTACCCACAGCCTCATCCGAGGAAGCCACACACACACACACACACACACACACACACACACACACACACACACACACACGGTTCATCTCTGCCTCCCCACAGTTGGCTACAGAGCTAGGGAGGCAATACCGTGGGAAGCGCAGCATGGAAGCCCCTCCTTGGTGTCCCTGTGGGATGTCCTGTGGACACAGACACTTGCCCCCTCTCCTGGCTTCCAACTAGGAAGGTCAGCTTGTCTGGCCCTGGCCCAGTGGTGTTGGGTGCTCACTACTTCAGATCCTAGGATGTGGCTCCTGTAAAGCTGCCCCAGGCTACAGAGCAACCAGGGGGACATAGCAAGCCAGGGGCTGAAGCCTGAACCTTTCTGCCTCTTTACCATTTTAGGAATTAAGCTGCAGTGCTTTCTGGCTGGCGGATTTCTGCTCTGTGACCCGAAAACACTGTTTTTGGAAACTGCATCTGCTGACACCTTTTCCCTGAGGTTTCACTGTGTCTCTGTGCAATGCACTGCCCTGCATTGGTGGGTCGGGTGCTGGCTTCTTGTTGGGGCCGTAGCCTCTCAGTCTCCTCGGAGATCTAGAATTGTTTTAAAGCAGTGCCAAGCACCTGAGCTGATAGGCTGGGGTGGGGTTTCATCAGTACCTTGGGTGGAAGAAGAGGCTCCTTTAATGAAGATATTTCGTGAATGATGGTCTGTCAAATGTCCAAGTGACAGCTACTCAGGATGTCACAAACTGGTCAAATCCTATACACATTTGTGATACGGGATGGCCAACTCTCAAATTTGACCCAGTGAGGCAGTTAAAAGCCAGTTCCCACAGAGTTACCATCCTCTCATAAAAGGTACACCAACAACAGGCAGGGCGTGCCTTGGAGACGAAGCGTGCTCCAGTGGGGTGCATTCAGCTGACTTCTCCCACTCCCCTTTTAAAATTCTTCTCATTTTGCCAAACACTGGCAAGAACCTTTACCTGGCCCTCAGTCCTCCTGTTTCAGAAAAGCAAGTGGAGGAACAGAGGGACAGGGACTGGACGGGGCCTGGGGTTCCTGAGGCTTGTCTGTTCCGGTTGTTCTTGGCTTTGTAACAAATTACTCCCGACAGGGCAGTCAGTGCAAGACAGCAGTCATTTATTACGACTGCCGACTCTTTCAGTTCTGGAACAAGCACCCCCAAATCCTTCTGAGAGTCTGGGGGAGATGCAGACATTTGGGGGACCCCTCCTTCTGTGTAACCCTTTGGCATGATGGTTTCAGGGTCATGAATTCTCACATTGGATCCAGATGCACGGAGACCTTGGCCTTTGACAGAGCAGCCTAGCAAGTCACTTCTGCTTTAGGCTCTTAGGTACAAGCAAGCCATTAAGGCCAGCCTGCTCATGAGGAGGGAACCAGACACCACTTCTTGGCCGGAGGCTGGGCAGACTTGTTTTAAAACCATCCTATGTTTGCAACCAGTAGGCCAAGGCTGAGGCTCCCCTGGGAGGCTAGGTTTTAATTTGGAGCACTGGAGTCCTGGAGCCCTGCCCCCATTTCCTAAGAGTTCCAGGAAGGACACTGCTGGAGCGGCTCCCTCTTCCCTCTGGTAGGCGCGGCGCGCTCACGGCGACCGTAGCAAACTCCACTTTCTAGTTCCTGCTTGTACTTGGATGAAGTAATAAATTTCATGAATAAGGTAGATTCCATCAAATAAGTATCAATTAAAGTCTTTTATGATCATAACGGAGACTATGAATTAAAGTCAAGTTAGAGAAATAACCAATAAAAGAGCAGACTCCAGAAACAGATGAAAAAATCCCAGGATGGCAGGCACTTGCTGCTGTAAAGCAGCACTCTTCAACCTGTACAGAGCACCTTCTTTAAAGAAGACTGTTTCTCCAGGATGTGACCTGCTGACGTCACATGGGACCTGAGGCAGGCAGGAAGGGCTGAACAGGCCCTTTCTCAGCCTCTCCTCCACATGAGCTGGCTGTTCAGTGCTAAGGACTGACATGTGCTGGAGATTTCTGGTTCTGATTCCCAGGGAAGGGAAGATAGCCCCCTCTGGCAGGCAGCACCTGGCCAGGCCCCGAGGGAACCACTCATGGCTACTTCCTTCGCCTCGGTTGGCAGCCCTCACTGCTGTCTGTCTGCTCTTTGACCCAGGTTTCCCCAGCTGTTGCCGTCCCTCAGACCGAGCCTTGGAAAGCCTGGCTCACCAGCCCAGATGCCCTTCCCTCTATTTGGCCCATCCAGCTCACCTGCTGCTTTTCTGCAGCGACCTGGGAGGGCAGACTTGTCAGTAGCTCTGGCCAGCACATGACAGCCATCTCTGGTTAGACAATTGGGAGCAGGGGTACGATTGGCTGCTCAGCTCCTCTCATCCATTTGTGGGTAGCGACCAAGCCAGGCACACTCCTGCTTGCCTCCCATGCAATCACTGGGGCAGTTTTCCTTCTGAATCCCCTAAGTCTGCCGGGTTTAGTGAATTATTTAATATTACAGCTCTTGCCAGAAGAATGGTATGCAATGCATCGGAAATGCTCCGCTCTCTCCAGGCCGGCCGATAGCTCCCTACACTGAAGGGCCACCTGGGTTGGTTGGTGACAAGCCAACAGAAGCTTACCTGGAGCCAGTAACAAGCCAGGCCACTCAGTCGTCGGATAGATATTTACTGTGTGCCTGTCCCCGGCCAAGCACTGTTCTTAAGTCTGCGGTGACAAAAGGAGGAGCCATCATGGCTTTGAAGGAGAGCCACGGGAGACAAAGGCACAGAGAGGCCAATGAACAAAAAAATCAGTGGCAAGGAGGGGCTTGTGAGAGAGGCTGGCTAGGTGATCCTGAGGAATGAATGGCCTGCAGAGACCAGGGTCCACGTGGCCCGCTTTGCCCCAAGCAGGCATTAGATAGAGTTCAGCTCCATCCACTTGGCGACTGTGCATACAGAGGTGACCACAGCCACCCCTCCCCTGCCTAGCTTTCCCCCCTTACTCACAGAGCATCGACTCTGCTTTTCTGCTCTTGGCCCTGTGAGCAGGAAGTATATATTTAGATTGTCCTGTACTCTCCGTGTAACAGTCTCTCCATTCCTGGTGAAGACTGGAAAATGGGTCAGCTGTATTTACTAAGAAGCGCGTCCCAGCTCCTTTGCTGAGGCTATTTATATACTTTCAAAGATGTGAGCTAAGTTCCTACATCTTACTGGAAGCCGAGAGTGCCTATGAATACTCTTTCTATTACTACGCTGGGGATTTAGCACTTCGGGTGGCAACACATTGAGTAGAGCTGGCGGAGAATCTTGCAAATAGCGATTTTGATGGACTCTGGCAGCCTGAGCTGCCCCTTGGTCCGATTTCTCCAGGCATTTTTTTTTTTCTTGTGACATGGTTGTAGTTGCCTTGGATATGATAAGAGATTATACTGTGACTATAAATGTCAGGCCGAGGCCAGGCTGGGCCCTTCACAGCTGATACCGTGACAGCTTCATCTGAATAGTGAGGCATTAAGTGTCCAGTTCCAGTGACTGAGGCCTGCCCTTGGACCAGCACTGCCCGCTGAGCATGGGCCAGTAGGTCTAGAGGAAGGAGTTTCCAGAGCCTGGGACCAGGGCGAGCTTTTTCTGAGTCTCCTCCCACTGTTCACCTCCTGGAAGCCGCCTCAACCCCATGTCTTTTCCCCGATGCCTTCGCTACCCCACAGTCCCTGCCATCCTTCCTGTCTTGAACGTCCTGCCTGTACATTCTGGAGTCCTGACTTCAGGGCCATTATGCAGAGTGTGGCTGTGACTGTTCCTCAAGGTGACCGTTTGGTATGTGTTCTTGCCAGATCCCTACTGCAGCGAGGCAAGACTGGGTCCCAGTTAGACCTTGTAGATGGAGGCCCCACAGCTATAGAGCTCTCTACCAAAGAGACACACTCCATGCTGACCAGATGAGCTCTCAGCTTCTGGCAGCCCCTGATCACAGGGGTCTGCAGCTCATCTTCCCACTAGGGGTAGTGGGTGGTTCCAATACTTGTAGCTGTCTTGCCTCCCACTATGCCCACAGGAGAAGCATGCTGACTACTAAGAAACTACTAATTGTGCCAGAACAGTCTGCACTCAAGGCAAAAGGGCTGGTGGGAGGGTGAAATAAGTCCTTCATGGGCTGGTGGGAGGGTGAAATAAGTCCTTGATGGGCTAGTGGGAGGGTGAAATAAGTCCTTCATGGGCTTGTGGGAGGGTGAAATAAGTCCTTCATTGGCTGGTGGGAGGGTGAAGTAAGTCCTTCAGTCACTGGTTCAAGACTGTATCTGGCCATCCTGTGTGATGCTCCCAGTATAATCATCTAGCCCCCACTCTCACTTTGGGATGGAGTATGTCTTGAGGAGAGTTGAGCTCATTTTCTCCCAGATCAGAAGTACCTGGGTTGTTGGCCCCTAAGTCTTTCTGTGATTAAATTTTAAATGATATCCTTAGACTTAACTACCTAACAGTATCTATGTAGTTTAGACCCAGAGTCCTCAGTGTGTCCATGGTGAACATGCTTAGTAGCCACTTGACGACATACCTGCTTTCTAAGATGTCCTTTGTGACCATATCGCCATGGTGGGCTGCATACCCTTCAAATATTTGTGAACTCGCAAACCCTGGGTCACATTGGATCTCTTCACCCTCATTCCCTGTTTCAAATGCTGTTCTGTTGTTGTTTGTTTGTTTCTTGTTGTTTTTCTCTTGTTGTTGTTGTTGTTGTTGAGGCCCTTGCCTTTTATCTCAGCAAACCCCAAGAACGTAGGCATGGCATCCTCACAGGGCCATCCAAAGAATGGCCAGTGGTGAAGATGATCCATCCTGGGCGAGCCGATGGGCCCCAGGTACTACTGAGGGTTGCATCCCTCCCCCACCCCCAGGGGTTTAATATGCCCTGTGGGTCCCCTGTGTATAAGATGCCTTGGAACATTTAGGGAACAAAGTTCTAGAGACTTGGGGGGCAGCCCTTGGTCAACTGAGAAGACTATTCCCATCCCTCAGGCTTTGCATCCCGGGTACCCATTGGAAAGGTTTGCAGAAGAGATAGACAGGTCTAGGCAACCACACACACACACACACACATACACACACACACACACACACACACACACACACACACACACACACACCATCTATAGGAAAGGGGTAGGTGGCCCGTGCGTCCTCTTTCTTTTCTGCTGAGCATCAGCCTTACTATCTAGCCATTGGTGGAGGTGAGCTCCACATTCCTGGTGGTACTTGAACATAGGTTCTTCCAGGACGTGGCCCAGTGAACCCTCCCTGTGAGGAGAGTGCCTTCAAGCCCATGGCTGCGCTGTGGCCTTTCCAGGAATGCAGTGCTCTGCTCCGTGCAGAGCTGAATATCCCCTTTGCTGTTTTTGTGGGCGTGTGCCCTCCACCTGAAGTTTTAAAAGCCACAGCTTCAAAGGGTCAAGAGCTCTGCAGCCCCCCAGTTTACAAAATGGGGTTTCTGAAAGGATCAGAGCCAATCCCCCATCCAGCAGGTGCCTATGTCAGTAGAGTTGACTGATCTGGGATGGGCAGGGGTGCTTCCTGTTAAGCAGGTGTGCCGGCCCTTCCTTCCTCTCCCTGCCCACGCATCTGCCTTCCACACCTCCCCTTCCATAGGCGGCCCTCACCAGGGCTTGCGGCATTGGCCTTCTACAGTCTGTGCTTGTCCACTTTCCCCTTGGGACCTTTGCACCTTCTTGTTCTCCTCCCTCAAAGTCCTCTGCTCTCAGCCTCTCTGGTGAAAGACCCCCCCATACACATACACACTTCCCAAGATTTGCTTTCCAAGTCATTCCTCAAATTGTGGCCCCCTGTTGAGAGGAGACCCAGTTTCTCTGTTTCCTCCTCCCTGCCCTTGGAACCAGGCTTCCTCGTGGCTGTGGAAGACACCTTTCCTCTCTTGTCATTTAGCCTTGGTCTCACTGTCAGTGAACCTCTCCCCATGGGTGATGCTTTACACGGCAGTGCGTCCTTTGTGCAGATGGATGGCACTCAGGGTGAAGGACTTTCAATTTTGCCAAGTAAGACTTAGAAGAATTCCAGGTCCTGGGTACCGCTAATGTCTGATCAGAGGAAAGTTGGAAGGACACAGTGCTTGAGTAAAGGGCAGCTCTTCCAGCAGAATAAATGTAGCATGAGAGAAATAACCAGTTGTCCCTCTCCCTGTCCCTCGGGGGGATGGACAAAAACCTCACAAATGCCAGAGGTCATTGGTGAGGATCTGGGGGCATTTGTCTCTCTAGCATCAACTTGGCAACATTCCCCCAGCGTTCTGTACCACAGCGACTTCACAGGGCATGGCCCCTGGTTGGGATCCAGGTCTTAGACTCAACTTGTTTTCTCTTGCTGTAGCTGAGGAAATGCCTTTGTGGGTCGTTCAATACTTCCAGGTCCCACAGATGCCCCTGTGAGCCTTTATACCACCAGTCTCGTTCCCCTTGCTCTGTGTCCTTACCTGTCCGCTCATCTGTCCTCCTGAGTCCAAGTCTCGCTCCATCTGTGTTGAGGGTCCCTGCATGCCATGATGCTCCAGAGGCATAGCTATTTACTGTTGACAGCCATGAATGTCTAGGTTTCCTGTTGCTATGACAAAATACCTTGACCAAAACACCCTAAGGGAGTTCTTCGGTGAAAGTCACTTATTGAGAAGTCAAGACAGCAGGAGCTAGAAGCACCTGGTGACATCACATCCACACTAGCAGAAGCCATGGGTTAATGCATAAATACATTAATGCATAGATACTCAGCTCACCTGCTCACTCTCTTTCTTAGTATTCTATTGTTGTGAAGACACCATGGCCACGACAGTGACTCTTATATAAAAAACCAAAACCAAAACAAAACACTTAATTAGGGCTAGCTTCATTCAGAGGCTTAGTTCATTATCATTATCACAGGAAGCATGGCAGCACACAAGCAGACACGGTGCTGGAGAGGAAGCCGAGAGCTCTATATCCAAATGCACACAACAGGAAGAGAGCAACGCTGGGCCTGACTTGAGCATTTTAACCCTCCCTCCACCCCACCACCACCAGTGACGTACTTCCTCCAACAAGACCACATTTCCTAAATCCTGTCAAGTAGTACTGCTCCAATTCAAGACTATGAACCTTTGGGGGCCGTTCCTTTTCAAACCACCACATTCTTATATAGTCAAGGATGTCTAGGGAAGGGTGCCACCCACTGTAGACAGGGCTTCCCATGTCGACTGATATAGTCAAAAAAATCTCCCACAGATATGTCCACAGGCAACTTGAACTACACAGTCTCTCACTGAGAGTCCCTTTCCTGGAAATTCTAGGATGTGATATTGACAAACTGTCACAGTAAGTTTATAGGTGGACAAACATCAGGACAACTTGGGTACACAAACACAGGTCCTTCTCTTTCTGTAACTTGTTTTAACTTCTAGATCAATCCCTCCCTCATCTCATCAAGCTACAGAAACACTACTTTGTTTAATTCTATGTTTTCTAAACCAACTGAAATCTTCCCCGAGGGCTGGATATGTAGCTTCAAGGCAGAGTGCTTTGAGCATGTTAAGGCCCCAGGCTCAATATCCAGTACCTAACCCTGATCCAAAGTTAGTGGGTTTGTTGGTGTGAGCCACACAAGGAGATAAGGTTGTCACCCTGTAAGGAGGTAAGGTTGCCAGCTCTTGTCAGCTGTGTCTGCATCCGTCTTAGGGGCTTGGGAAACTGGTTGTCACATGTGAACCTCTGGGGTTCCGGTTTAGTGACCTCCAGACTCAGGCCCTATGCTGGTGCTTGAGCCTCTTTGAAGCTTGCAGCTAGGGAGGTAGCCTCTTGTTCACCACTCTGGCTCACCCTGCTCCATGTCTGGGTCTTTGCTTTTGAAATCCCAAAGCCAGGGCGTTCAGTCTCTGTTCTCTGGTTTGGGGTCATAGTCCTCACTGGCAGTGGAGAGACTGGTTCAGGGCTGGTGTGTGTTGCAGGAGTGGGTGCCGTAGCTCCCGAGCTTGCTGGCCTACTTGCACATGTGGGTCTCTCATTGACTTCAATGATGAAAACAAAGTACTATAAATCAGATAGACTAGAGACACTTGCTCTAGCAAAGACCTTGCCACATCCCAGCATGTGTCCCTCCAGGTGATGTAGTCATAAAGCGTTAAATGTAGCACACACCGAGGTCCTAAGAATGCCTGACACTGTGCTGAGAATCACACGGGTGTTAATTGGTTGGATTGTGACAGCCCCGTGGGGGCAGGATTGCTGTTTCCTCGTTTTTTTTTTTTTGTTTTGTTTGTTTTTTTGTTTTTTTGTTTTTTTGTTTTTTTGTTTTTTTAGCTGAAGAAATTAAGGTACAAAGTGTCATCTGCCCAAATCCAGTTCAGCCAGCTGGGCAATCTGGCTGTGGCTGTGTGCTCTCACACCTGCATGCAGATGTGCAGGCTTGGGGCCAAGGCACGGAGCAGTCAGCACACATCAGCAGAGCCCCTGCTCTGGTTTCTGGCAGGTGAGAAACCGTCTCTGTCCCCTCAGGGCTCGTCTGTCATCTGTGGGTGGAGGAATGAGTGAGTGGATGCATGTGCTTTTGAGTTGGGGCACACACTTTTTCACCAGCAGTGACAGGCAAATCCCTGTTTCTTTTGACAACTCATTTCCCACCCACCCACCCCCCCCTTCCTGGGCAAGCGGCACCTGTGCCGACTGGAGCCTCCTCACACAACCCCACAGGGCAATGCTTTCATTGCACACTTAAACACAAAAGCTTCCCTGGAGCTTGATTGACAGGTACTAAGCTGCATCAAGAATGGACAACGTGGTGAGTCAGGGCATTTCGAACAATGAACCAAGACAGGAAGGCTGTCCTGCCCTCCCTAGCCATGCGCGCCAGTGCCACCTTACAGGCATGCCCTCTTCTAGGCAGCTGTGGGTTTGCCTTTTGCCATTATAGACCATTTTACATTAACAGAGTTTTAAAAACTTAAGATTTTTTTTTTTTATTTTGTATGTCTTAGTTAGGGTTTTACTGCTGTGAACAGACACCATGACCAAGGCAACTCTTATAAAGGACAACATCATTGGGGCTGGCTTACAAGTTCATCAAGGTGGGAACATGGCAGCATCCAGGCAGGCATGGTACAGGAGCGGCTTGAGAGCTCTAATCTTCATCTGAAGACTACTAGCAGGATACTGGTTCCAAGGCAGCTAAGAGAAGGGTATTAAAGCCCACACCCTCAGTGACACACCTACCCCAACAAGACCACACCTCTCAACAGTGCCACTCCCTGGGCCAAACATATACAAACCATAACAGTGTGTGTCTATATGCACATCTGCATGTAAGTGTGTGCACATGTGCAAGCAGGCAGTGGCAGAAGCCAGAAGAGGAGGCAGGATTCCCTGGAGCTGAAATGGTAGGTGGTTGTAAGCTGCCCAACATGGGTGCTTGGAACTGAATTCTAGGTCCTCTGCAAGAGCAACAAGTGCCCCTCACTGCTGGGCCACCTCTCCATTTTGAGGGTTTTATGTAAATGCAGCAAATGGCGTACTGTTCTTTTGTTTACTCAGTGTGATGACTGAGATGCATCCCAGCATGATAGGAAACACATTGATTCTTACTGTGGAGTAGCGGTCTATCTTACGGGTCTGAGAGGGTTTGTCCGTTAACCTACTGACAGATAGTCACAATGTTTTCAGGTTTTGGACAGTTACAAATAATGCTGCCACGAGCGTTCACATGGATGTCTTTGTGTGGATATGTTTTCTTGTTATGCATGCACGCTAGTGCACAGCTTGCATTCTTCACTTATACACAGTCCAGGATCCCCAGCCCAAGGAATGGTACTGCACACAGTGGGCAGTTCTACCTACCTCAAGTAATATTATCAAGATGATTCCCAAAAGACATGTCTGCAGGCCCAAGGAACGGTATTGCCCACAGTGGGCAGTTCTACATACCTCAAGTAATATTATTAAGATGATTCCCCATAGACACGTTCACAGACCAACCTGAACTGGATACTGAGTGTGTCATTGTTGTCAAAATGACAATTAAAATTAGTTAATATTACAACCAGCTCCTTGTTGGGGCAGTGGGTAACAGCATGGGGTAGAATGGCTGAACCATGCAGAAACTGTCATTGTTTTCCAGTGTGGCCATACTAATTACCATCCCACCCACCATGAGGTGAGGAGTCCAGCTTCTCTACATTGTACTGCTTCATGTGGTCAGCCTTTTGACTTCATCTGACCTAATCGACATGTGGTACCCCAGCACTTGGGATTGTCTCTGTGGTGAGTTCAAGGCTGACCTGGTGGTCTACATAGTGAGTGCCAGGACAACAGTGAGACCCTCTCTCAAAACCAAACAGATAACTGATTTTCTTTTCTTGCCACTGAACTCTGAGAGACTCCCCTCTGTCAGTCTGTCATAGCACAGGGTCTTCTTACCAGTTTCCTTCCAGCCTGACAGCCCTGTACCTTTAAGTACGGAAGCTCATTTCTGCCTTTCTCGTTGATACGGATTGTTCTTGAGTCGTGTCCATTCTCCCATGTTTCCAGAGTGCTCTGTTGTTTCCGTTCTTGCTCGGTGACTGTCAAGTGTGTGCTCTACCACTCAACTAGAGGGGTTTTGTCTTGTCTTTGTTCTTTAATGTCTTTTTTACATGTCTGAGTGTTCTGCCTGCATGTATGTATATGTAGGATGAGTGTGCCTGGTGTCTGTGGTGATCAGAAGAGGGCACCGGATGGATCCCCCGAAACGGGAGTCACAGATGTTTGTGAGCTGCCACGTGGGTGCTTGGAATTTAACCTGGGTCCTCGGGAAGAGTAGCTGGTGCTCTTAACCGCTGAGTCATCTCTCCCGTCCCAAATTTTATTTTTGTTTTGTATTTCTGTTATTTTTTAAAAAACTTTTAAATTTGATTTTTAAAATATATAATAATATATTAATGACATTTCTTCCAAATTTTATCTTTTATTACATTTATTTATTTGTGTGTGTGTGTGCGCGCACACGCGCACGTGCAAGTGCACACCACAGCATATATCTGGAATTCAGAGGACAACCACTTGAGTCCTGGGGATCAGACTCAGGCCAGTCAGCCTTGGCAGCAGGTGCAAGTGAGCCATCTCACGCGTTGACTTTATTTGTTGTCCGTGGATTTCTTTCTTACCTGTGTGAGGAGTGGGTGGGGCCTTTCTCCCCCGCCCCCCAAGTGAGAAGTGGGTGGAGCGTTCCCCCCCACGTGAGGAGTGGGTGAGGCGTTCCCCCCTCCCACACACGTAAGGAGTGGGTGGGTTCAGTCTTTCTCATTGAAGCATCGGGTTACCTCAGCATCCTGCTAGTTAACTGGGAGGAGGCCCACGGGGCACCACAGTTTGCTCTTTTGTGAAGAGCGATCTGTCCCTATCTGTGAGGGTTTATTTCTGGATCTATTCCATTGATCTGCTTGTCTATTTTTAAGCCAATACTACACTGTCCTGACACTTTTAACGGCGTTGGATCCTTTGACAAAAGGCTGTCCCCACTCTCACCTACCTTCCAGTTCTCTCAGCTCTTCCGAGACCTCTTCATATCCACATGGCCTCCCGAATTGGCTTCTCAGCTTCTGAATCAAAGCTTGCGGGGGCTTTGATGGGGGAGCCCCTAATGCTGTGCTCTCCCTAGTGTCTCCTTTGGAACTGTGTCAGGTAGCACCCCACTGTGTGGAATGGCTGTGGGACCCACCTGTAACCAGTAAGTGCGGGGGGTTTAATGTTTAATAAAGGTATCTGGTACCCTTAGGGTTTCTGTATATTTTTTTTCTCCCCAAGATCAGGTCTCATCTGAGGAGTGAAGACCTGAAAACCTTAACTATGCTTTTGAAGTTACCATCGTTCAAGGTCCTTGGTCTTCTTAGCTTAGTAAAGTCGTTTCTTCCCCGCCAAGGAAGCCTATTCAAAGCCTTCCTCTTCTTCACCTGTCCCTTGTCACCAGCCTTAGGCGTTAGTGTTTGAGGATTCATAGATGGAGGACAAGGCGAGGGTTTCCTTTTCCAGAAAAGTTAGAGGGGAAAAGTTGCTTGGAAATGCTGAGTGATCCAGTCACCTCTGGGTGTGGTTGGCCGAGCTGACAAGCCCCTCCCCACTACTCCGGGCTGGTTCGTGATGGGCAGGTACCACCTGAGGCCCCACAGGCCCAGCCGACAGCCTCACCACCCTCTGCCAGTCCCCACCTCCCCTCTGACTTCTCTGCGTTCCCTGGTGGCTGTAACCAGGCTTGCCCTTCAGGGAAGGTATTTTACAGAGGACCTGTCTGCTGCTGCTGCGAGAGGGAAGAAAGGCAGAGAGGCTGGGGTGCAGTTCCATCAGGCTGCAAACTAAGGAACGTGAGGCTGCCCCTGGGGAGCAGGAGCCGTTAAACTGTCAAAATAAAAAGTCAACCAAACTCCTCGGGCCAATCGAAAACACTTAACTCGGGCTGCAGGCGGCGCAGCACCAGCTTTGCCTGTGAAGTGCTACAAGGAGAAAAAGGGCTGTGGGGGGATTTGAAGAATGCTGAAAAAGTTCTAAAATATTGGAATAAACCTAAGTCAATAATACATTAAATCTAGGATTCATAAAAAGAAATAGTGGTGAAAATCTTCTCAAATAGGTTTTTATTCTAGAATCCGATGATGGATCTCTTGGAGCCCTGGTTATCCTGTAGGTGTGGTATTCTGAAATACAACCTGACGCGTATATATTGTCAAATAATAAAGTATCATGAAGCCAATCAGCTGTGAGCTCCCCACTTGGCAGTTTGGAAGTAAAAACCCTTTCTCCTTTACAAGGCCAAGTGACTCTTAATTCCTCCCAAGAGATCTCAAGTTAAAATGTGTTCACTGCCAGCTGACAAAAGAGGCGAGTTTAGATTTATTACCCTGGCACCTGCAGAAAAAAAAAAAAAGAAGAAGAAGAAATGACGGATGATGAAAATATATTTAATTATCATTCGCTGCCATGGCTCTGTCTGCTCTCTCGTAGCGCTGCAGCTGTTGGCACGCACGTTATTTTAAAGTCAATGTGCTTATCTGGAGAGAAGGCCGCTCTCTGAGCAAATTGACTTGGGGGAGGAAGGAAATGGCGAGATCCTCTCGACCCAGCTGAACAAACTCAGATTTGTATTCTGTGCGCCTGCTTTAATTGTCTAATCCACCGCACATCACATCGGCTCTGGGATTTGGCTTTGGTAAAGAAAACATTTACAAAAAAGTAAACTTTTCCAAGGCCTTTCTGAGCCAGATATGAGTGGGTCCGCCCCCCTCCCCCTTCCTGGAGTGTGAAATGAAGGCTAACACTAGATGCTTGGGTGTGAGAATAGCCAACAGCACCATCCAAGGATGGAGGGAGGCTGAGCGAGCCCTAGCTGGACTCTCTCGGCTCGGAAGGATGGGCTTAGGATCTCAGTGCAAGGAGACTTGGATCTGAGATTCCTGTTGTCATGAACTCTGGCTGTTGGAAGTTTAACACTGAAGTGATGGGCGGGTGGAGACACAGCTTCCCAGACCCTGCCCCTCCTCACTGGAACTCTAGGCTGAGCAGTGGCGTTCTGCACTGTGTCTTGCATGCAGCACATCAGATTGCTCGAAGTGATGCCTGTGGGGATTCCAGCTTGGCTCCTGGGACTCTATGCTGTTTGTTTATGCCTAGGTTGTGTTGGCTGCAACAAAAATAACCCAGATAATAAGCAGTGTCTATGATGGCAGCTCTCCCATGGTCTCTCTTCTTATCCAGAGAAGCTACACAGCGTTTTGTGTGTGGTGGTATTTAGTCCAAAGGGATGGAATCCCACCAAAAGCGGGATACAAACAGCTGGCACGGCAGATAGGGTTTCAGGACGGGGATGGTGCAGTTAGGACTCTAGGACAGGGATGGCGTAGGACCTTTCTGATGGGGCTGGCAGCAGTAGTGGTGGCCAGTCAGCAGTGGAAGCCTGTGGATGGGGTGACTGGAGAGAGGTGTCAGTGGATGTGAGCCAGTGCAGGGAGGGACTCCCCCCCCCCCCTTCTCTTTGATGAATAAGGATTCAAGATTGCATCTGCTGAGCCTGCAGGACCTGACTGAGGGAGGAAGCTGAGCTCAGGTTTGCAGATTTGGGCATGAGCAGAGCTCTGAGCCCTCAAGTGTTTGGTCATCTGGATCGCACTTTGCCTAAAAGCCAGAGAGCGCATCCCATGGTCTTCATAAGCATCAGTGTTACCATCGTCTTCATCATCATGACTGTTGTCACGGTTGCCATCTTCATCTCACTCATCACAGTCACTGCCGTCATCACCACCATAGCTTTACCTGTATACCAGTGTCATTGTTGCTGTCATGGTACCCCATAGTACTGCTGTCATCGGGTCCCTGTCAGTCACTGATGTCATCGACATTATCCTCTCCACCATCAACATCCTTGTCACCGTCATCACCATTGTCACCATCACCATCATCTCTGCTTCCATCATCATCATCATCACCATTACCATCACTGTCATCACCATCATCTCTGTCTCCATCCTCATCTCCATCGTCTTTATGTCCAGCATCATCACCATAATCAGTACTATCTCATCTCACTTAGTAATGTACATTGCCATTTATCCTGTACTTGGCTCTTGGGTGAATCATCTAAATCGGTTGTCTCCTTTAATCCCACAAGACAGGTGATCTGTTGTGCAGAGGCTTCCGGAAGCGACTGAGCTAGAAGCCAGACCCTGGAGTCCACTTTGTTACTTACACCTCATCATTAACGGACCTCACAGGAACACAGCAAAGTTCTAAGGGATAACAAAAGGGAGAGACAGGCCAACCGTGTGGTTTTGTCAATAAAATATCCTCAAGGATGTCAGGAGTTCTGAGACTGAAGGCCAGCTCCTGTATGCCCCTCCCCCGTGTGTAGTTTGTGGGAGGAGGGACCCCATCTCCTCTGGAGGACAGGCTGCTGGGTGGGTGGGCTGTTTAAGGAAGTTCACTGGAGTGCAGGTACTGGAAGCTTGGGGGCATCATAGCAGGAGCAGTCCAGCCCCTCCCCCCCCCCCCCCGCTGCAGTGGGGCAGGGGCAGGAGTCCCTGAACCCCAGCCTTGACAAATGGCTGTGAAGGTCTCCATGGCACCCAGCAGCCCATCTGCGTTCTTGGTTTGTGGCTTTCTGGGGTGTGGACTAGCCAGAACTCAGGCTTCACGCTTCCTGGCTGAGCTACCCGGACACATAACAGGGCTGTGGTCACGGATGGTGGGGGATTTGTCACCTGCTGCTTTGATGCTCTACAGTTCTGTGCTCAAGCAAGGTTTGGGGTTCCGGCTAGCTCCTGGGGACTGCTAGGTCCGAGAATATGAACCTCTCAAGGATACTCCAGCAGATAGAGGTGTGTCCTGATATCAAGCTCCGCCCTCATAGTCACGTGTTCCATGTCAAGCTCCACCCTCATACAGTTCTTTCCCTGGAACCCAATACAGACATGCATAGCGAACCTTACAGAGGTACCATGATACACAGGACTGTGCTGATGAGACCTTGGGGGCTCGAGAGGCAGAGGGGCAGGGATAGCTCCACATCCCCTTCCTACATGGGGGAAACGGTCTTGCCATCTCTAGCTCATCAGAGTGACTGCGGGCAAAGTAATTAATACTGATTTTATTTCCAGCTGAGGCTGATGAGTCTCTTTTCCACATTAATTTTTATTAAGCTTTTTATGTATTATTTCAAAACCACATACTATTCAGAGACAGTTTAGGACACATTATGGGTTGTACATTTTGTAATTATCAAATGGCCTCCGTCCAAAATATGGAAAAGAAAACAAACGTAGTTGTTTCCCAAGGAAGGGAATCGCCATGGTGATGTGTAGACAGGCCTTGGAGCTGCTGGCAGCCCCGCAGGCTCGGTGCTCGGGACTCTGTGCTGCCTGCTGGCATCCAGGAAGGAGCTCTAACATGTCTGCCGGAAGCCTGTTTCCTTGTCTCCTTGTCTCCAACCTCAGGGCCCCTTTCAGCTTGATTCCCAGTGACAGACAAGAGCTCCCTTCTCCATGGGCTCAGGTGCCTTTCGATCCGAGTTGTCAGACAGATCGTGCGAGTCCTCCTTTCTGCCCAGGTCCCACCTCGTGGAAGTTTTCTCCATATGCCAAAGCTAGAAAGGACATCCAGCATGTTCATAGCATGGGGATTTGCTTTCACAATGACTGTTTTCTCCCAAAGCGTTTGTGCTTCGCTATCCCCCTGCCTCAGTGTGAGATCCAGCCGGGCTGGTAGCTTGTCTGCTAGTCCATCCGATGTCTGGCTGAGTGCATGAATCAATGTCTCCTCTGGACTGGGAGCTAGCTCCTCCAGCTCAGGGATAGCTGCAGAGCCAAAGTGCGTTGGCTTCCCTCTCAAAGCCAGAACAGAATCTGCACGACAGGATTCTCATAAGTTCAGGCATGGACGAGCTCCAGGATGAGGAGAAACAAGTTCAGGATGGAAAACAAACCTTGGCCTGGGCCCAGCTTGGTGGGCTAGGATTGTGCAGCCAGCCTGGGGAAGCCACGCCCACTAGGCTGCCACTCTTGGTGCCTGCACAGGCTCAGAGCAAACCCCCTCTGCCTCCTGCCTCTGCCTCTGCCTCTGCCTCTGCCTCTGCCTCTGCCTCTGCCTCTGCCTCTGCCTCTGCCTCTGCCTCTGCCTCTGCCTCTGCCTCTGCCTCTGCCTCTGCCTCTGCCTCTGCCTCTGCCTCTGCCTCTGCCTCTGCCTCTGCCTCTGCCCCTGCCCCTGCCTCTGCCTCTGCCTCTGCCTCTGCCTCCATTGCGTCTCTTTTTTTGTTCTTTAATTAAATTAACTTTGTCATGGGCTCCCGTAGCCCAGGCTGCCCTTGAACTAGTTTTATAGCTAAGGATGACCTTCACCTCCGGCTCCTCCCTTGACCCTACCACTTCTGCCTCCTGAAGGCCGAGATTAGAAGCAGTTGCCACCAGGCCCGGTTTTTCTCACCTTTTAAACAGATTTTTTTTTTTAAAGGAAGAATTTTCATTTTACAAATGGTTTCCTGTACTTTCCAAGTAATGTTCACAGCACTTATACACTCTTTCATAATTGGCTCACACAATACACCCTGTTCAGAATTTTTAATCAACCATGGCAAGTGGCCCCAGCAATTTAAATAAAAAAGTATAAAAATGAATTTAGTATTTTAATATAGCAGTGGCATTAGCCTTATATATGTGCTTGGGCAATTTCATGCAGGCTTACGGTCTTATATTCCTTTTCGTTTGCCTGGTGGGTGAAGTCCAGCATCCAGGCCATGGCTCTTTATGGAGAGCTGGCTGAGAGGAGCGCAGTAGGGCATGCTCTCCCTAGAGGGTTGGTCATCCGGGCGGCACAGGGCAGCTAGGGTAGGAGGGACTCTGGCCTGCTGCTGTTGGACACACGATTCCCTTGGGCGAGCTTTGGTTAGTGTAGAATATGTGAGGGATGATGTAGTCCTTCAGCTTCTAGTGATTTCTGTTGAGGACCTTTGACCAGCAGGGCAGCATGCTGACCACTACACGCATGTTATCCCTGTTCTACCGAACATTGGATGGCCACATCTAAATGTGAGGACATTTTCCATGTACATGACCACGAGCTAGCCCGTCCAGGGGCAGAAGGTGCAGTCACCTTGCCATGCATCCACCATCATTGTCATCCCTCTCCAAATGCCTTTCATTTTCCAAAACTCTGCAGTGCACACCCAGCACCCCCGCCCCTGCCAGCCCCTGGGCCTACCCTGCTTTAGCGCTATGACTCTGGTTGCCGTGGAAATGCGTACGTGCGAGCCGCATGGCGCATGTCCAGTTCTCTTGCGTGAACCACACAGCGCATGTCCACTTGTGACCGGCTCCTTCACCTGGCATCATGCTCTCAGGGTTCAATCTGTACCGGAGCCGGTGTCACTGTTTCACTCTTTTTAAGCATCCTACAGGTTTTATCTGTTGGTTTGTCCATAAGTGGACCCTTGGGTTCCTTCTGAATGATGGCACTGTGAACGTGTATGTGCAGACCGGGAGCGAGTCCCGAAACTCATGCTGAACTCTGAGTTCGTGGCTTGGCTGAGGGCCTCCGGCTCTAAACTGAGCTCTTAGGACAGAGCCTAGCGCCTCCCACCCTGCCTCCTTGCCACCCGCTCTGTCCTCTGCAGCCACACCCAGTTCCCTTCATGGGTGTGCTCCTTCTGTGCAGCACAAAGGCAAGATGCCCCTTTGCCCTTCTCCCCCCAGATTTTTCAGGTCCCTTTCCTTGCCTTGGGTCTTAGCTTCCGTGCACTCTGCTTGGCAATTGCTATACCCTCTGTTCCCCATCTCTGCTGTAAAAACAGCCTTAGCTAGCTAGGCGGTGGTGGCACATACCTCTGATCTCAACTCTCAGGAGTCAGAGGCAGATGGATCTCCGTGAGTTCAAGGTCAGTGTAGTGTGGTCTACAGAGTGAGTTTCAGGACACCCAGAAATACACAGAGAAACCCTATCTCAAAAAAGCCAAATAACTAAATAATAAATAAATAAATAAATAAATAAATAAATAAAGCGTAAGTTATCCTACCTAATGTTTGTGTAACTGACTTATATGTAGTTTTTAAAAATGAGATCTTTGAGACTTTCATACATTGATTTTTGCCCATATTCCTCCTTCCCCTGACTCCTCCCAGATCACCCTTACCCATCCAACTTTGTGGCCTCATTCTGCATCCACCGAGTCCAGTTTGTGCTACCCATGTATTGTGGGATGCATGACTTTCCACTGGAGTATGGCTGACTCACCAGGGCCACACCATTAAAGATAACTCTTCCCTCTTCCAACAGCTACCAACTGGCTATATAGCTATATAGCTATAGCTGCTGGCTGGGTGAGACTTGGTGTCCACGCTCCCTTTTCTTGCTGGAATTTGAGCTCAAAGAGCCCCTGTGCACACCGTCACAACTGCCATGAGCCCATGGGTGCAGCTGCCTGGCTGTGTCCCAAAGACCGTGCTTTCATGTATTTATTTACTGTCTCTGGCCCTTACGGTCTTTTCATCTCTTCTTCTGCAATGATTCCTGAGTCGTGTGGGGGGAGGGATGCAGTAGAGATGTTCCCTGTACAGTTGAGCATTCTCTAGTGTCTTATTCTCTGCCCTTTGGTTTCTGCTAATCCCAGCCACTGAAAACAGAAGTTTCTCTTAAGCAGTGCTCTATGTATGTGATGCTAGGTTCAACCTCAGAATCCTCCAAAATCCTGCAACCGTCAGCTGCAGGGTGATTGGTGTGCATAAGGGATCGGGTGGTTTTGGTGTCTGGCTTTTACCTGTTGGGCTGTCTGGCCAGCCTGGGTTCTCTTTCTATTACTAAGTTATAAGGGTTCCTTAAATAACTCTTACTACCATTGTGTTGTGTTGTGGTGTGTGTGTGCATGCATGCCATGGCACTTGCATGGAGGTCAGAGAACATCTTTTGGGAGTTGGGTCTCCCTTGGCACTGTAGGTTCTAGGGATAGAACTCAGGCTGTCAGACTTGTGTGGCAAGAACTTGTGTCGCCTGAATTGCAAGGGTTCTTTACGTATTCCAGCACAAGGCCGCTATAAGATATATTATTCCTTTAACAGTTCTATTTTGTGTTTCTACTTTTGTGACAGTGTCCTTGGGAACCAGAAGTTGAACATTTTAATGATGTTCAGCTTATTGACTGCCGGGCTGTCTTCCTCCTTCCCTCCCTCTCTCCTTTTCTTCCTTTTCCTATTTCTTCGTTGTTGTTTTTGTTGTTTTAAAGACATTGCTGCCTAACTCAGTGTCACAGAGACAGAGTGCCAGGCCTCTTAGCAGTTACAGCTTCAGCTCTTAGACCTAGGTCTTTGATCTCCACTGAGCTCATTTTTATGTGGGGCGTGGGGGAGGGGTGCATCGCCATTGTCCACATCTCCTCACTCAGCACCATTTCCCCGCTGGGTTGCCTGGTACCTGGTTTCTAGGTCAGTTGGCCATGACTGCAAGGGCGTGTTTGTAAGTTCTCTACCCTGGTCTCCATGTCCTCCCTCCTGATGGAGCCATGCTGTCTTGACTGTGCTAGTCTGGGAATAAGTTTTGAAATGAGGAAATGTGAGTCTTTTGTTTTTCTTTTTTGGTTTTCTTGACTAGTCTGGGTCTACTCTATTTCCCTATAGATTTTAGAACCAACTTAGCCGTTTCTACAGAGAGGCCAGCTGGGATTTTGATAAGGGTTGTGATGAATTTCGAGATCATCTTGAAGACAGTGTCCTCATGACAAACAACAGTTAAGTCTTTTGATCTGTGAACATGAGCTGCCTTTCCGTTTCGCCCCTTAATTTCCTTATAATGCGTGGTTTTGAGAGCATACCTTTTTAACTACTCTTGCCAGAAACTTTAGAGCGTTTTGTCCTTTCGGAATTGCTGTAAATGGAATTATTTTCTTAATTTCATCTTTAGTGTTGTTCCTGCAAATGTACAGAGATACCATTGTTTTTTGCCCATCAGTGCTCTATCTGGCCATCTTTTGGAACTTATTAATTTAATCGTGTTTTTGTGGACTCCTTGGGATTTTCCATGTATATGATTATCTAATTTGTAAATTAAGACACTTTTGTATCCCCCTTTCAAGTCTGTGTGCCTGTTTAGTTTTAGTTTTTGATTTTTGTTTTTGTTTTATTGTCCTATTGTACCAGATAATCTTGTGGTACCTCGGTGTTGAGGGAAGATACAGATGAATATACGCTAACCCTCGCACCATCCAAATAACTGTCCCTTTTCCTCATTGTACAGACATGTAACGAGAGGCCTGAGGTATTGGCCGCAGGTATGACTCTGTGTTAGGCCTAGAATTGCTACATGCAGGCTACCTGTTTGGATGCCTTCTCCCTCTGCTAAGACATCTATGTATCTATCTATCTATCTATCTATCTATCTATCTATCTATCTATCTATCTATCTACCTATCTACCTATCTATCTATCTATCTATCTATCAGAGTGGATGACATTTTGGAAGGCTGAGTGAGAAATTCTGTGAGGTCTTGGCTCCTCTGCAACTGGCCGGCCACTCCCTGTGTGTATCCGTACAAAGTAAGGAGAAAATGGGAAAGAACCCAGGGAATTCCAGCTCCTCCCGCCTCAGCCTACTGAGTGTAGGCTTTATCGAGGGTTCCCTCATTCGCCCTCTCAGCAACCTTGATGTCCCCATTTTGTTGACAAGAAGCTGTCACTGGGAGAGGCTGGTTGACAGGTGGTGGGAGATGCTCAGACACTGCCCTGACAGTTCTGTCCAGGGCTCCACTGCTCCTCACCCACGTGAGCGCCTCTTTGCGGGGACTCAGAAGACTGCTGCCTAGAGAGGTTAAGTGTTCTGTGCGCGGGGCTCATGAATAAAAGGATCTCCCCTCAGGTCCAACATTTGACCCCTAAGCTCTCTACCTGTTTTCTTTGCACCACAAGCCCAGAGACAATTAAGGAAATCCATTAAAAGGATAAGAAAATACAAAAATAACCCTTCCCAGAAGGCCGTGCAGGCAGGTTCTCTTGCTCTCTGGCATGTCTCTGTGTGTCACCCCACTCTGATGTTGCTGCTCCCCCGGGGAGTGGGATAATCTTCCAGGGAAACTTGGAGACCGGACCATCTGGTGATGCAAGAGAGATGCTAACACGAACTCCTGTCTTTTCTTAGATAAGTCGGACTAATGCAGTCCTTGTGGCTAATCCGCTCCAAGATGTTGCATTCGAGACTGACGATTAATTGTAACAGGATACATTGTTTGTGCTTCAGACCCAGTGCCTGAAGGTTCCTGGGGAAATGGGGTTGAACAAGAAGAGGAGTTTCAAGGGGTTGGGGGGGCTCTTGAATGGATGAGATTTCAAAGTTGATAGTGATAGGGCTAGGGCCAGATCCACTATGAGAACCACGGCCTCCTCCAATACCTGGGACAGGAGGGTGTTCCGATGATGCTGTGGTGAGAATTCGGGAAAGCCGGTGCTGGTCTCTTCCTGAGTTTGCTCTTCTGGAGTATCCCACCCCAGAGCCAGTGTTTGCTCAGGCAAAGCAGATCTCCCTAGAGGCACGCAGAGGGAGCTGACTGTGCTGCAGAAAGGCAGGCCGCCCACGAGAACAGTTAGAGTGAGTTGAGGGAACCTGGCGGTGGCAGGCAGACCCACAGTGACTCCCGTGCTCTCCTCAGCACGATGCTGGGGGTGTCATTTTGTGTATTTGAGACCCAGTCTTGTCTCACAGCTTAATAAGTACATTTCTCCCAAGGCATCAAACTGTGGAACCATCCCCCAAACTACAAAACCTTAGTGAGTCCAGAGGGTCAGTGATAGGCTTGATTGCCCTCGAATCCTACCCAGGCCCTCCAGACATGGTTTTGTTTGCTTCCACACTAGCTTTGGAAGGACTGTCATTACCCTGTCTGACAGGGAGGAAGGAGCCTGAGATGTAGGTGTGGGGGGGTTAGGGGGGATTCTGAGGCCAGCAGCACAGTTAGGGACCAGACATGCAGCTGCCTCCAGACTCCATGCAGGACCCACGATACCCAAGCACAGATGAATCTGTGTGTCTGTCTGCCAGCTGGCTCTCAGTTCATGTAGTCACAGTGTCTCATGGATACCGAGAAGGGCTCTGTCTGTCCAGGTGCAGGGGACAGGAATGGGGAGACAAACACAGCGAAAGATGTCGAGGAAGGGTGGGTGTGGCTGTCTCCTTTCAAGCTGCTCCATGTGTTCTCACTGTGCATAGAAGACTAAAGCTAAGAAGAGCCTGGGCTAAGACTGTGTATTCTATCTCTGTCTGTCTGTCTATCTGTCTCTCTCTCTCATCTAGCTCTGTATCTATCATCTATTTCTATCTATCATCTCTATCATTTAGCCCCATTTCTATCTTTTATCTATGTATATATCATTGGTTTATCATCTGCATATGTATGTATGTGTATATATATATATATATATATCACCCCTCTTCTCCCTTCCTCCCTCCTCTCCTCCCTCTCTCCTCTCCTCCCTCCCTCCCTCCCTCCCTCTGTCCCTGGCAGTGCTAGAAGGGGTCCCAGGGCCTTGTACATGCCAGGCAAGTGATCCCTCACTGAACGTACCTGTATCTTCCTATCTCTTTAGTTTAAGATTAAATTACAGCTTGAGTTATTGCTTAGCATTTGAGTCTGAGAGTGTTGGAATGTGGAATGGGGAAGAAAGGAACCTAGGCACCATTGACACCAACTTCCTTCCAAAGCTGCTCTGACAATAAGCATCAGGACCGCATCTCCCAGCCCCCAGCTTCTTCAAACAGCAGCGATGAGTTCTCACTCCCTACAGGACCCAGGGAAAGACTTGCAAGAAGGACTGTGCTTTTTCTAATTTTCTGGGATCCAGAGAGGTGGGGGTAGGGGTATGGGTGGGAGGGCAGGAATCACAGGGCAAATAGGAGTATATACATCTGCCTGCTTGGACTGCAGGTGTGGGATCTAGGGCAGGGGGATCTGCAGGTTTGGGATCTAGGGCAGGGGGATCTTCAGGTGTGGGATTTAGGGCAGGGGGATCTGCAGGTGTGAGATCTAGGGCAGGGATCTGCAGGTGTGAGATCTAGGGCAGAGGGATCTGCAGGTGTGGGATCTAGGGCAGGGGGATCTGCAGGTGTGAGATCTAGGGCAGGGGGATCTGCAGGTGTGAGATCTAGGGCAGGGATCTGCAGGTGTGAGATCTAGGGCAGGGGGATCTGCAGGTGTGAGATCTAGGGCAGGGATCTGCAGGTGTGAGATCTAGGGCAGGGGGATCTGCAGGTGTGAGATCTAGGGCAGGGATCTGCAGGTGTGAGATCTAGGGCAGGGATCTGTAGGTGTGAGATCTAGGGCAGGGGGATCTGCAGGTGTGAGATCTAGGGCAGGAGGATCTGCAGGTGTGAGATCTAGGGCAGGGATCTGCAGGTGTGAGATCTAGGGCAGAGGGATATGCAGGTGTGGGATTTGTTCATTAAGCTGTTGAATCATAGATCATCTTCTGCTGAGTACATGCCTTTAGTGGAGTAATTTAGCCCCTCTGTGTCTTAGCCATTGCCTCCCTAGCATTTGTCAACTATGTCCCTTCTATGTCATGAGCAACAGTGTGAGGGATGAATGGGAGGGGCAATGTTTGGAAGTGGGGAGCCTGGTGTGTTTGTCCTGCATGCAGTAACTTCCCATTGAAAGAACCAAAGACCAGTATTTTCTCCTCTGTAAAATGGGGTTAGACTAGGCTCTGGAGTGGCATGGCAGCTAAGGAGGCAGCTCTGGGAAGCAGCAATCTGGTGCAGATCTGTGTAGCTAGCACCTCCTGGAGACCCTCGGTGTGGTCTGGAGAGGAGATGCTTCCCCCAAGTCCCCTCAGCCAGGCTCCAGAGCCTTCTGTGCCTTGTCCTCAGCCCCAGAGATGTTTATCTCTCCCGCCAAGTTGGAGCAGGGAGTCTAGACCTAGCCTGGAAATGCTGAGTCTAGGCTGAGGGTTCATGTATACTGTCAGGTGTAGGTGCAGCTGACTGGTTTGCCATCATCTGTGGATGACTGTGAGGTGTGGGTGGAGCTGCTGAGCACAATGTAACTGAGGAGGGAACACAATGGAACACAGTGTAATTGAGGTGTGCAGTGTTAACTGTCAAGTACAGTGTAGCTAGAAGCAATGCTTTGCATGGCTATGATATGAGCCATGCACGTGCCCCAGATGGTGGTGGCACTGATAGGTGCACTAACAGTATCAGTTGTGTGCAGTACGGTTGTGACACATGCTGTGCACACTGGGAGGTGCCAGATCAGTCTCAGGCCATGTTTTCACTATCTAGATCTATGGGCCTTTCCTGTTGCTTCCTTGAGCCACACCCCCACCTCCCACCTCCCACTCATTCAGTCTCTGCCTGGCAGATCCCTCCTAACTTGCTGTCTGATGCTGACACTGGAAGTTAGTCGACTAGAGTGACACTTACATGTTTTTTTAACACCCCCTCTCAAAACAATATTGGGGATTGTTTTAGCCATCCTTTTCGTTCTGCCACAAAATATCTAAGATGGTGGGAGAGGGTTTTGGTCTCTAGTTTCAGAGATTTCAGATCATGGCAAGCTGGTTCCATTGCTGTCAGGCCTCAGGCTGTCAGGTGAGGTGAAGCATTCGGGGCAGAATACAGGCTGGTTCCCTCACCGTGGCCTTGGAGCAGCCCGGGAAGCAGACAGATGCTCAGAGATGAGACAATCCTGTCTTAGTCACTGCTCTATTGCTGGGAAGAGATACCATGACCAAGGCAGCTTATAAAAGAAATCATTTAATTGGGAGCTTTCTTACAGTTTCAGAGGGTGAGCCCATGATCACCATGGCAGCATGGCGGTGGGCAGACAGACAGACAGATAGACATGGTGCTGAGCAAGCAGTAACTGAGAGTAACTGAAAGTCATCTACAAGCAGGAGGCAGAGGAGAGAGACTAGGCTTGGCATGGGCTTTTGTTTTTGTTTTTTGAGACAGAGTTTCTCTGTGTAGCCCTGGCTGTCCTGGAACTTGTTCTGTAGACCAGACTGGCCTCAAACTCACAGAGATCCACTGGCCTCTGCTTCCTGAGTGCTGGGATTGGAAACCTCCCAAAGTCCGCCCCCAGTGACAGCCTTCCGTCATCAAGGCTACACCTCGTAATCTTCCCTAAACAGTCCCACCAACTGGGACCAAGTTCAAACATACAAGCCCATGAGGGCTGCTCTCACTGAAAGAACCATAACCCCCCACCCCCCATGGCCTGTTCCCTTCAACAAGGCCTGCCTCCTAGCTCTATCAGATGATGAGTCCATCACTGGATGAATCCATCAACTAAGCCGGATCCCCCTCCATCCAGTCCCCATCAGCTGGGGAACAAAGTGTCAGCAGATGGCCCTCGTGGGTATTTCACCCCTGAATCACTGCAGGTGTTGGACATTTCTGGCATCAAATTGGATACAATAATGGATTTTCTTTGGGAAGAAATATTGTTTCAGTAATAAATTTTAACACAGTCAATTGCAAAAGTAAAAATACTCATCGTGGCAGGCATTTGAAACACACAGAAGAACATTACAGAGATGGTGAGATCTGCCTCAGGCCTGCCCACATAGCAGCTGACGATATCTTCTCTCCTCCAGCCCCTTTCTGAGCATCAAGGCCTCCGTTCTTTTGTCTTTTGTCTTTCTGGGTTTTGTTGTCGTATCCAGTAATGCTGGGGTTGTATTATTTTTCCTAGCTTACTTTTCCATTTGACAACATATTGTGAATATTCCCCCAGTCATTAAACATTCTTTGCAAACACGGTTGCTAATGTTTGCCTAATAGCCCGTCCTGCGGCTACCCCGTCATGTTCTCTCCACACTGCTGTCGCAGCTCGAGGAGTTAACTGTGGTTCCCACTCCTGGCTCCCAGCCCAGCCTGATAGAGAGCAAAGAATCTAGAAATGAGAATATTCCCTCTTGCTATGCATGTTCCTGGCTACTATAGGCTGGGGCAGGGGTAGCTCTGCAGGGCCCACAGGAGCTCAGAGGTCAGCGCTGGTCCAGGACCAAGGTGGACAGTGTTCCTTTACAGCACAGGTGCTTGGCCCTGCTGTGTTCTTTGCCAACCTGGCTTTTCTCTACCACACACAGGTGTGCTCTCTGCTTGGGGACCAGGTCACACCTCACAACGGATTTTCCCTTTCTTAGAGATGACCAGCTTGGGATCCAAGGCAGAAGGGTCAGTCTGCTCTAGGATCTCCTTGACCTTGGACTCAACTTGGTCTTTTGAGACAGGGTTTCTCTGTGTACTCCAGGCTGTCCTGGAACCCACTCTCTACACCAGGCTGGCCTCAAACTCAGAGGTCCACCTACTTCTGTCTCCCAAGTGCTGGGCTTAAAAGTGAGTGCCACCATGGCCCCGCTAAGGGCTCTACTTTTCCTAGATCCTTATACCCAGAGTCTACTCTGATAGAGGGATGCTGTAATTCAAGGGTGTGGAGGTCTCTGTACTTCATAGCTTGCTGGGGGACGTTCGGAAACAATGTAACACTCAGTCCATTTTTCCCTTTTGTAAAACGATCTCTTTGGTACATACACAGCACATAATCCGGCATAAAATGGCTGAGCATTACGTGGGCATCAGACCACAGCTGTAGTGTGAAAGTTATGAAGTTACAGCCTAGCTTCCACAGAGAATCCATGCTCCTTCAGCCCCCAGCCACTTTTGCGTTCCCACACGGTTTCTAATGGTGCTTACCTCCATCACCAGAAAGGCCAGGTCTGTTGAGGGAGGCACAGGTCCTTACTGGGAGCCAAGCCCTCCAGTCACCCACACACACACTGAGGGACTTACCTGTCTTTCCTCTTGATAGCTTATACTTCTCTGGTCCGTCTGTTCGTCTGTAAGCAGCTCCCGGGTCATGGTTTCCTGACAATGTCACCCCTGGATGGGCTCTACATTGACTGGCCATTGTGTTACCAGTAAGGGGTATGAGCTTTATATAGAAGTGTCTGGTGCTGTGTGGGGACTGGGGCAGGCTTGGTCTCAGTTCCCAGACCTCTTTGGGTTTGAAGGGATCTGCAGGTTAGGCCAGGCCTCTCCTACTGCAGAAGCCCCAGTCTGGATGCAGGCAAGGGAAGCTTTCTGTCCCTTAGCTCTGGCTCTTGCATTTATCCTTAGACAGCTGTGCTATCTCCCCAGCCTCTCAGGTTCTCATACCCCATGACCTGATGCGTTTGCCAGGTCACCCCTCAGCCTCTCAGTTGCTTTGTCTGATCTTGACTCTTGAATTTGGCTTTGGAGATGAGGAAGAAAGGCTTCTATTCCAGGGTGGTTGCCACACGCCAGGCTTGACTGCTATACAGTAGTGAGAGGGGTGTGGACTCTATTGGTAAGGTGACAGAAGGAACAGGAAAGTTAAGTCCTTTGCCCAAGGTCACAAAAGACACAGCCTAAGCTTGGAGGAGCCTGGGTGCAGCAAACTCTTAAGGACTAGGAACTTTCAAAGTTCAGCAGAACACAGTCCCCACAGCAGGGGCGGGTTCAGTGCAGAGCAAACTAGGGTTCATTGCTTCTATCTTGTTTTGTGCAGGTGTAGCTGGGATATATTCTTTTAAACTATCTTTATTTCTTTGAGAATTACATTCAGTGTATTTTGATCATATCTACCTACCCCTTCCTGGGCTCCTCCCAGACATGCTTCCTCCCTATCCCTCTCAGGCTCACCCCTCCCCCATCTCCTCTCAAGTCCTCCCCTCCTTCCTACCCACCCAACTTTGTGTCTTCTTTTTGTTATTTTTTGACTATTGAGTCCAGTTTGTGCCACCTACATATTCTTGGGTGTGGTGCCTGCTCTAGAGTCTAGTTGGCTTATCAGAGACCACACCCTTAAAGGAAGCAGGCCCTCCCTCCCTCTTAGAAGCTACCAGCTGCGATAGCTCCTTGGCTGGGGTGCCCTCCTCCTTTCTCCACGCTTGGATTATGTCTGGCTTGAGCTCAGCAGGTCTTCTGTGCTGTCCCAGCTCTGAGAGCTTACATGGGCAAGTGCCCTGTTGTTGGAGCTGCTTTCTTGATCTTTTCTTTTCTTTTCTTTTCTTTTCTTTTCTTTTCTTTTCTTTTCTTCTCTCTTCCCTCTGTCCTTGGTGTCTGCAGTGTGTGTACAGCTGTGCATGCCTGTTACACACATGTGTAGAGGCCAGAGGCAGACATCCGGAGCCCTACTCTATCATGTTTTACCCCATTCTCCTGAGACATGGGGTCTTCCACTAAACCTGGACTCTTCCTTCTTTGCTGGCTAGAGTGGCCAGGAAGCTCAGTGATCAGCGATCTTCCTGTTTCTGCCCTTCTCCCCAGCCACACAATGTGGGTGTTGGAGCTCCCATGCTTACACACTGAACCAACTCACCAGCAGCTCAGGCTGGCCTCAAACTTGTGGCAAACCTCTTGAGTCAGCCTCTTGCATGCTGGGATTGTAAGCAGGCCCTGCACACCCTCTGTCTTTGATGCTTATTTCTCTCTATGCCTGGTACTGGCTGGACCTCAGCTGATTGCTTCCTTCATCCCCACCCCCTCGTCAAGATGGGCTTCCTCTTGGTCCCTGCACCCCGCCTCTCAGGGCCACCCTGACCTTTCTCAGTGTGCAAACCTGATTTCCAGGTCAGCATTTCGATTTCCCTTCCGCTCCCGCTCAGTGTTGTCTTATCGATTGTTGTCTCTGGTCCTTGCATCTTGCTCTGCGGAGGCTCTCGGCTCTGGCAATCTGGAAGTGAGTCTTCCAGCCTCATTAACCATATTCCAGGGATCGCCCATCCCCCCTCTAGTCACCTTCCACTACTTTTGGCTGCTGTTTTCAGATGAGTCAGGCTGGGGGTGGGGAGCAGAGACCCTAGGCTGGATGGCTCCAGACACTGGACCAGCATCTGCCCCCTTACATTCCCTCTCCATGGTCTCCCCATTCCTCTGCCCTGGGGATGAAGGCACTTGGTCCTCAACATGTTGGGACTGTAGCAGTTTTGAGTCAGTCCCAGGATAGACAGAGAGGCTAGAGTTCTGCTGTTTACAGCCATGGGCCAGTGGCGAGCATGGAGGGGCATTGAGAGCTGCTCTGAGGTCAGTTAGACCAGTGGAGTCCTGGCCCTCAGTGCGGCCCATTCTCTCATGACTTTACCTTCCCTGTAAATGGGACACCAGAGTACCCGGGGCTTAGCATCTCTGTATGTGCCCTGGGCTCTGTTCTCTCTATGACTGCCAGGTAGAACAGGTTTCTGCCTATGACCCATCCAGGACCAAATTTCTATCCCAACCTCCCACTACTTCTCTGGCACATTATTCACAATGCTCAAGGAAATCATGGCCAATTAAACTCTGACTGGGCCATGGAGGCCCCTGCTGTGCTACCTATGGGTGGGGGAAGCCATTCTGATGGGGGAATTGTCTCTGGGAAGGTCAAATCTGGACTCCATTTTGCACCACAGTCCTGCACTGTGGTACTGCACTACTGCATGAAGCAGAAGAGGTAGCCACCCAGAGGGCTGTCTCCCTCAGGTCCTGTGCAAGCCAGCAGCCCTCCAGGTGACAGGCAGGGAGGAAGAGAGAAAGCATAGGAAAGCCAAGTTCAGGCCTCCTCTGTAGCAGTGTTTCTGGAATGTTCTATGTGAGAAGGTGCTACAGCAGAGCCGTGTTTGGGGGCTAAAGCTCACCCACCCCACCCTACTGCACAGAAGTGCACTACGTGTCTACTATGTTCCCTGAGTTCAAACCTACCTAGACACTGCTGCACAGCAGACCCCAGGCTGCTCCTTGTACAGAGACCCTGAACTTCTGTCCACACTGCAGTCCTTGAAGGAGTTCAAGAGGCAGGTCCCTCCACTTGACCTCTGCCAGCTGCAGACTCAGGCGTGCTTTTGAAGTTTGTGGTCAATTTCAGGGGCAACATGGGTCTGTGTGGGCTTTCTGGAAAACTTGGGGTCACGATATTGTTGTTCTGGGGTTTGCTGGATCCATGGCTGGCCCGCCTCATACTCTGGCCTACCATTCGCTCACTCACAGTATAGTTGTGAGATAAAAACTTGACTAAATTATGACCACGCTTGTGGAACATCTCTGAAAACCGGCCCAGAAGGCAACAGCTGCACAATTAGGCCATAAATTCCCTTTCAATGAACTTGTCGGTGGCAACAATACCTATGTGACCATGTTGTGCAAGATAACTAGGCTTAATGGGCTCGGGAGGCAGCACCCAGGATGGCCCCGTGAAGAAGGAGACATTACTATTTTTGTCATGAACTCCTGTTGTCTTAAAAGAAATGGGGAGCAGTGTTCAGAGTTGGCCCATTAACTACCCTGTCTGTTGGGACCAGGGTTGGGGGCAGATGAAGCTCCTGCAAGACAGGCTAACACCAGGTACTCTGCAGGCCTTCAGATGCCCAGAGTCCTCCTAGAGCCGTATCCCACCAGTTAGAAGAACTTGTCAGTTAGAGCCCAGGCAGGCTCGGCTTTTGCAAAGATGAGCTGCTGCAGTCCTCCTGGTAGCTTGGTAAGCTTAGTTGTGCTTCTTTTCTTTTTTCTTTTGTTTGTTTGTTTTGTGTTTCGAGACAGGGTTTCTCTGTATAGCCCTGTCTGTCCAGGAACTTACTTTGTAGACCAGGCTGGCCTTGAACTCAGAAATCCACCTGCCTCTGCCTCCCGAGTGCTGGGATTAAAGGCATGCGCCACCAGGCCCGGCCTCTTTTCATTTTAAACCATGTGTGTGCATATGTGTGTGTACATGTATGTGTACATGTGCATGTACATGTGCATGTGTCTGTGAGTATGTCTGTGCATGTATATGTTTGTGTGTCTTTGGATGTGTGTGTGCACGTGTATGTGTGTGTGTAAGTGTCTGAGTATGCACATGTGTGTATCTGTGTGAGTGTGGATATATGTGTACATGTGTATGTATGGGCAAGTGTGTGAATGTGCACATGTGTGTCTGTATGTGTGTCTGTGTGAGTGTGAATGTGTGTGCGCACATGCACTCATTTATGTCTGTATGCATGTATGGATGGATGTATATGTACTTGTGTGTCTGTTGTGTGTGTGCGTATGCATGTGTGTGCATATATGTCTGTGTGTATCTGTGTGAGTGTGCATATGCACATATATGTGTCTCTGTATGTGCATGTGTGTGTCTGTGTGTATATACATGTGCACATGCATGTGTATGTGCCTATGAGTGCAGTGTGCAGAGGCCAGTAGAGGGCATCAGATCCCATAGGACTGGAGTTACAGGCCATTGTAAGCTTCCTGGTGGAGATGCTGTGAACTGGACTCAGGGCCTTTGCCTTAACCACTGAACCATCTCTCTAGCCCTAACTTGGGCAGTTCCTAGTTTAAGAGCAGAATCTAGAGTCTGTGCCCAAGGAATGTAAAGTCGCAGAGCTCGGGTGCAGGGTAATGGAGATCAGTACTGCCAAGCTGGAAAACGAAGCTTCTCCTACGCCTAAGGAGAAGGATGGAAGTGGGTGTCTGATAAAAACAACATGGTTTGTAAGTGGGGGAGCTGTGAGCTCAGCAGGGAGCCCACGGGGAGCCCGACTCCCAGGCTTCTCTTCCAGTTGCCATGCGGGTTGCCTCAGGTTTCAGGGGTTAGGACCTCACATCTGGACCATGGTTCTGAAGCCAGAACCTTACCTGAGCTTCCCTGGGCTGGGATCAAGCTGACCGCAGGCTGGGTTCTGGACGCCAAGGGAGGCTCCTCCCTCTGCTCTGCCCAGCATCTAGAGTCGCCTCCTGCTTTTGGCTCATGCCCCATCCTGTCGTCTTTGAAGTCAGCAACAGCGGAGCAGGTCCTTTTCCTGCTGGTTTCTCCGAGCTCCTTTCTGCCCCTTATTTCTCTTCTGCTTTTATGGACGCATGACACCACTTTGGGAACAGCTCGGTAGCTTTCCCACTTCAAGGGCAGCTGACTAGGTACCTTCATTGCCTTGGTAATCCCAAGTCCCTTTTGCTGTGTGTAGTAATTGGCTTTCAGTTTCTGTGACAAAGTGCCCCAGAAATGGAGGTTCAAAATCCAAACAGCACGCCATTGGCTCTAGAGATGCTGCCTCCCTCCCACCCACCACCACCACACACACACCGTGTTGCCTCAGGGTAGAGTGTTGTAGTAGACCATGAAGAAGGGTCTAATCCCACATCCAGACTGAGAGATAGAAACCAGGGAGGGCTCTCTTGAGAGCAGTTAACTCTGGTGGCTACTATCATTCTTTCTAAAAGATAGTACCCCAATGCCCAGATTACCAAGTGCTATCCCATAATAGTCCTACACCACCTCCAAACTCTGAGGCCTGTGTTTATAGTACACAACCTTCCTTGAGTCACAGTCATATTACAGCCCATGGTAGCACCATGTAACATCATCACAAGCTTTGAGGATGGGGACAGTGACGTGTCTAAGGGGGACTTTTCCTCTATTAACCACATGCAGGTGGAGGTCAGGACCTAGGGCCAACTTGAACCTGGACATAGGAAGGACTTGGGTATGAGGAAGTTCTGTTAGCTCTGTGTTGCTGGGATCAATCAACTTGAAGGAGCAGAGGTTTACATGACCCTGTGGTTTTGAGAAATTTGGGCCTGTGGCTCTTGGGCCGGGGATTGGCACAGCAGGAATGTGTGCTACAGGGAACTGTTCACCTCCTGGTGGCAGAGAAAAACGAGGATCCAGGTTCACTATGGAGGATCCAGGTTCACTATGGAGGATCCAGGTTCACTATGGCTTCTGTGCCCGCACCCAAAGTCCTAACTTCCTCCAGGCAGGCTCCTACAGGTCCCAGCACCTGCTGATGATGCCAAAGAGCAGTAAGCAAACCTTCACCTTGGCCCTGAGTCGATGGTCCTGCTGCTGCCCGAGCTGTCACCTCCAGAGTGGCACAGAATTTATTTATTTATTTATTTATTTATTTATTTATTTATTTATTTATTTATTTAAGTGGGCCTTTGGAGACCTTTAAAATCTAGACTATGATGTAAAGGGCCTAGTAGAGACCATAGCTGGACCATTTGCGTGCCCTGTCCTATGCTGGTAGCCCTGCCTTCGGTGCTGCTGCCCCTTACGGGACAGTGGCAGCATCCTTGCCCTTCAAGACCCGCCCCTCTTGAGAAAAGCGCCAGTCAGGAAGCAGGCGCACCCTGAAAACCTGTCCAAGTATACACAAAGAGCGCGCAGACCCTGAGCATTGCGCCAGTGCTCCAGCAGTGAGCCACGTGTTTGACAGTGCTCCCCACTCAGGCACTGCAGAGTTTCTCATTCACAACTGTGGCCCCACCACCCTCCCTCCCCATCCAGCCTGGCCTGGGGGGCAGCCACACTGCTGTCTCAGATGCGGGCATCTCCTCAGACCTGTCCACCTTACAGACTTGTGGAGCACATCCCCAGAGACTTCCAGCTCTAGGCCCATTACTGGAGTCTGTCACCCAGAAAATCTGTTGACAGGACCATTCTCTCTCTGAACTGCAAGCAAATTGGGGGATTTGAATGTTATGCAATGAGACTGCAGTAAGCCTGAGCCTCCGAGTCCTGCCATTCGGGGAACGGCTCTGCTCCTGGCCACACTTCCCCTCTGCCACTTCCTGAGCTGTCACCCTCCAGGGTGGCCACATACAGTATTTATTTTTTTTAATTAAGCCATATAGCCATGTGGCTTGGCCTCCACAGATGCTTTATAAAGCCGGGCCTTCTAAGTCCCTGGAAGTTTTGGTTTTTTTTTGTTTTTTTGTTTTTTTTTTTAGCAGATAGATAGTAAAATCAGGCAGTTATTAGTATTCACAAGCAACGCTTGTGGCAGCTCCACACACGTAATGAGAAGCCACCTGCAGTTCAAAGCAGGGCTTGATAATGCTGTAATTAGATTTGAGATGCAAAAACGCTCATTAAAATTAAATAACATATTTGTCACTGTTTTAAGAGGTACACATTGCCTAGACCCACGCTGGTCTCTTGACCTTGAGTATTTTGGTGGAGTCCTTGCTGCCAACGATTCCAAAGCAACAGCCGCAGTCTGCAGAGTCCCCAAAACATAGCAGCCCTCAGCGCTGTTTGTGTTGAAAAAAAATTAGATAGAGATCCAAGGGAGAGCATGGATTCTAACAGAGTGTTCTGGAAGGAGACAGTAGGATTCTCTCATCAAGGAGTTCAGGCAGCCACGGAGAGCAGTACATGTAGGTCAGATGGTTGAATGGGTAGGGCTTAGTCTCCCACAGGATGGGGGAGGCACCGTGGAGGGGGTCTGCAGGAAGCAGTGGCATTGGCTATCACTGGTCAACCATGTCCAGAGGAAGCTCAAGACAGCTCAGAATCAGATTGCTAGTATTTCCCAAGGGCCCCCAGCGTGCTGTGACTATGAAGAATCTGTTGGGGAGGAAAGCAGGACACAGCCTGGAGGTCAGGTGCCCGAGGTACAGTTTATGCTATAAGTTCAGGCAGTAGCCAACTTAGTAGCAGGTAGCCATGGGTGGGGCAGGCATCGGGGCAGGCACTTATCCCACAGGCTATGACGCAGTCCACAAGGTCCCCTGTTCCTTCAGGGGTTTAGCAGGCTTACTGGAAGTTGCCCAGCCAACACCACGCAGATGAAACAGAATTCAAATCCGGGCTCCCCTGGATCCTCTGAGCTTATCACAAAATAGCTCAGGAAGGATGATAGAGCAGAGAATCCTGGGTAGTGGGAGGGACAAATGTGTTTACTTAAGGGTACCAGCACTCGATCTGATTGCCCGCTATTTCCTGGATCCCGTTCTAAAGTACTCCAGTCTGTGAACCATCCCAGCCCTACTGCAATGGCTACTCAAATGTACAGACAAGCAAGGGTAAGTGAGGTGGAGGAGGTGATGCGGCCATCTCCGGACACAGCAGCTGGCGGCAGGGCTGCGATGAAACCCTGCCTTGACTAGAGTTCTGCTCTTCTCTCCAAGATACATAAGTGACGCATTCTCTAAAGGGGCTGATTCCATTTAACGGAGGTCACGATCATTCTTACTAGGGGAAAAAAAAATTGAATTGTCTTCAAGGGGCAAAGGCCAAAGAAGTTTGCCTGGAAACGAGAGCCCCAAGCCAGCAGTGAGCGGACGGGACTAGACAGTGGAAAATGATGTCAAGTTGTACATGAAAATGTGGGCCAGTCTCCAGAGAGAATCTGGCCACCCACACCGTGGGGGAGCTGGGCGTCCTCGGGGCAGGGAGCGTCTGTGGTGAGCTGCCCCTCCTCCGGGTTGCAGGATTGATTTTCGAGGCTGATAGTCTTGGCACTGGGTCCAGATTTAGTTCCATGGAGAGCTCGTCTTTCAAAGTCCAGCTCAAATGTCACCTCCTCTGCAAAGACTCCCCAGCCCTGAAGCAAAATTAATCACTGGTTCCCCGTGCTCCCACGGCACTTCACGTACCTCCCAAACAGTCTTATCACGCTGGATGCAGACGTATGTGTTTACCAGCCTGTCCTCTGTCAGATGGGGACTTCGGCAGACAAAATCCACGGGGCTTTTGTGCCTCTGGGCTCAAGGCAGCACAAGGCCCATTGTGGGTGCTCAGAGTCGTGAACTTAAACTGGGGGCGGGGGGGGGGCAGTAGATGCTGTAGTACCCGACTGTACCACGTGAAGGGCCTACTCTAAGCTTTTATTACATTTATTTTGCGTGAGTGCGGGTGTGTATGCATGTTTGTGTATGTAAGTATGTGCCATGGTGCAAACATACAGGTCAGAGGTCCCTTTTGGGAGTGAGTTCTCTCCTTCCACCACATGGGTCCTGGGACTCGACCATCCAGACTTGGTGGCAAGTGCCTTTCCCTGCCGAGCCATCTTGCCAAAGTCACTGTGAGCTGTTCACGTAACATATATCTGACACACTTCGCCCTGGTAAAGACCATATAAGATGGGACAGCTCAGTCACCTCTGATCTGCAGGTGAGGGAATTAAGTTCCTCCCGGAGAGGCCAGCCTCAGGCAGCTGGAGTGGGAGAAGCGGGATTTTTAAACCCAGGCAGTCTGGGTGGGAACATCTGCGTAAGACTCTGGCTGAGCTGTAGGTGGTGGAGCCTACGAGGGGACTTCATTCTCAGTCCACTTGTCTGCTTCCAGGGAGTGCTTGCACTGAGCTGCAGGCACAGCCCTCTATGCGAGCCAGCCAGCCGCAGAAGCAGCTCTGGCTCCGTTAAGCAAGAAGGGATTCCACTGTGAAGTGCAGAGTAGCTTGTCTGGAGAACACACAGGAAGACTGAGAATACACGGGAAGGCCCAGGGACCTGCCGGTGGGAGCCAGAGCCCAGGCTTCCCAGAAGGGCTGGCTGCCTTTCCTCCGAGGTCACACCTCTGCCAGTTTAAGAGCCGGTACCATCTTGATGCCAGGCATCAAGGCACTGACTGGGTGTCAGGGCGCTGAGTGGGTGTGGCCTGGGTTTGTGTTGCCTGCCTGGTGCTGAGCGTGCTGCCAGGCCTCAGACCCATCCTGGCCTGTGGTGGCAGGGCTGAGGCAAGTGTGAGGGTGTCTGGGGCTCCCGGATACACAGCTTGGGGTGGAGGTGGGGGAAGATGATTCCTGAAGGGAATGGCCACTGGCTGTGGCCTCTGCTATTTTTATTATCATCATCATCATCATTATTATTATTTTAACATTTCCAGGGGATTGGTTGACCTGAGGCCATTCATTCTCAGATGCCAAGGGACATAAATGCCACCAGGCCAGCTTTGGCTTGGATGCTTGATGCCAGCACACTACAGGCACACCCAGTCTCTGAGACAGTATGAGGTGGGGTCTGGCTGCTGGCTGTCCCTGGTGGGGTGGGAAGGTTGGGGCCGGTTTCTCAGAGGCTGCTCTAGACTTGCAGGGAGGGCTCTGCACATTCTCTTTTTGTGACTGGTCCTGAGGTGGCCAGGATGGGAGCCTGCCTTCTTTTAGCCAGCCCTTTGGGACATCTGGCTGGCAAGCTGCCTTCAGCTTTCCCCTGGGCATCCAGGTGTCGATGTCTTGCTCTCTGGGTGTTTCACAGAGCACCGGGAACCACTGGCCTTTGCACCTCTGTAGAGACATCTTCCTTGCTGTTCAGTGTGCTATGAGCTCAGACCTCATGGAGACCAGCAGACAGAGTCTACGTTACACAGTAGTAATATCTTCCCACTTCTACACAATGGAAGCATCTGTACCAGGCCTCATTTCACCTCACCAAGGTCATTCTATCTTTCTGGGGGGTGGGTCTCCAGGGGAAGGAGGGTGTCTGGCCTCTCTGCCACTCCATGCTCCCACCCCCATTTCCTGCTCCCACCTCCATTTCCTGCAGTATCCAAACCCTCCAGAGCCTTTCTCTTTTCCCATTCCAAGCCTCCCATTACTCAGTTCCTGCTTGTAGATGCCAGAGTGACAGTGGGATGTGGAGGTGGTCCAGGGAGTGATCCATGGACCCTTTTCTTCAGGGAATGGCTATGCTTGGATTAAAGGCCATCTACTGACAGAGAACAAAAAGGGCAAATGGATTGGATATGGGCAGAGCTCCTTAGTGGGCGGGCTCCTCACCTAGTAGGCGGAGCTGCTTTCATCAGACCTGATGGCTAAGTGGGCTGAAGAGGGGCCACAGGATGCACCCTTGACTCAGTGGGAAGGAGGGTCCAAGGCTCTTGTTCTTCTAGTCCCATAGGTAACGTTGAATCCTCATTGAGGGCTGAGGCTGCTGTGTGGTCCTGAAGTTACCTGATTATGTCCAGTAGTGTCAGCATAGGACACAGCACCCCACCTGTCTGGGTCAGGGTGTGGCACATGTCCCCTGTCTGCAGGACTTGGAGGACCTGAGATGGCCTGCCGCACTCACCACCCTTCAGCCTTGCATCACAGTTGAGGTCTTTGAGGAGGACTTAGGGGAGCACTGGGTGGAAGATCTGATGTTTGTCCCTCCTCTCTCCCAGGGCCTCCAGTGGAGGAGGAGGTAGGATAGATATCCTGTCTGTGGGTGCACCTAGGCATTCTCTGGCTTTCTCTGTAATGTGGCCTGAGGCAGGGAAAGAGCAGTCTTGTGCTAGAGGTATCTGAAGCCTTTTCTCTGGACCTCAGCGCAGTGCTTGAAATGTAGAGAGGGAGGGTCTCACCCAGGATACCTGCCCTGCCCTCGGCCCTGGATCCATGGCCCTGGCAAGGGAGACCACACAATGTATGTATGTGTGTGCATATATATATATGTATATATATATATATATATATATATATATATATATATATATATATGTGTGTGTGTGTGTGTGTGTGTGTGTGTGTGTGCCTATATGCTACAACCTTGTATGTACCTGTGAATACATGCATTCAAGCTTATGTGTTTGTACATGCATGCATACGAGCTTATGTCTTTGTGCATGCATGTCTATACAAGCTTGTATGTGTCTGCATATGTGTATACAAGTTTGTATACAAGCCTCCGTGTATGTGCATGCATGCAAGCTTGTGTGTGTATCAGTGTACATATGTGCATACCAGCTTATATATATGTTTGTGCCCCATATGTGCATATATGCGATCATATGCTTGCATGTTTGCATCCCTGACGAGTGTATGTGTCTCCACATGTGTTTGCGTGTGAGAATATGTAAGCTTATATGTGCATGTTTGTATGTCTGTGTGTGCATATGTTTGAGCATACAGTTGCATGTGCTGTGTATCTTATGTGTGTATTTGTGTGTGTGCACTCGCGTGTGCACATGAATGCAAGCAGCCAGCTCTAACCTGAGAAGCAGAGGCGTTCAGTTGTTATAAATAAGGCTGGCTTTATATTCCCCTCTGACTGAGGGCACTGAGCAGAGGCCATGCATTTCCACACCTGCTGGGAAGGGGACTATGCTTTATAAGTCCCCGTGGCTGGGAGGGAGCTGGGCAGTGGTGGCAGCTGAAGCAAGGTACAGCTTGGTGACTGCGTGCCCTGGCTTCTCCAAAGGAAAAGAAACACGAAGCAGTCTGTTCTCTAATCAGCTGCCAGAAGAAAACTTAGCTGGCCATAAAACCAAGGGCTGTTCCAGTGGTTTTAATGGGGACATTCCCCCCCTGGGTTATTAGAATGACAAGAGCTACATTTGCATATCACTTGTGGTGGAGGCTCAATCAGCCCAATTGGGCATCAGCTGCAGAGCAGAGACCCTTCCGGAAGCAAATGGGCTGACATTTATTGTGAGCAGGGTGTTCGGGACTACTATGGAGCGTTGTGTCCTTTGGAAGGTAGATTTCTAGTCCTGTGAGCTTTCTGGGACTCCACACGGGTGCCTCTATCAGGCCTGGAGACCAAGGGAACTAACTGTCTCCAAGTGGGCAGGGCCCGGCTTCAGGAGGCTGCTGCAGGCTGACCTTGACCATAGACTGCCACAGAAGTGCTCAGGGAGCAGCAGAGGCCTGCCTACTGTGCTTTAGGCTCTATATCACAGTGCAGCCCACATGCCTTATGGTTAATCGACTTACACATCAGTTTTAATTTGTGTGTATGTGCATGTGTGGCCAATAAAGGCTGGTGGCATTGAAGAAGCTGGAGTTAGAGGCAGTTGTGAGCTGGCTGACATGGGTGCTGGGAACAGAACTCAGATCCTCTGCAAGAACGATAGGAGTTTTCACCTGCTCAGCTATCTCTGCAGCCCAGTTCACTCACTTTAAGTTTTAATTCAGGTGCTTTTTATATAGACACGGAATTACACCATCAGTACTACAGTGAGACCATTTTCACACCCTGAGAGAAAACCCCAACCCCTGCCTGATGCTCCCTGGGACCATTACTGACAGTGCCTCTCTTTGGACACTTACACACAAGGACTCACAGCTAGTCATCCTCTCTGACTGGCTTCTTTCTCTTTCCAGTCTCTCTGTGCTAAGGCAGGCATCACAGCGTCATCCTTTTTGGGGCTGAATAATATTCCACTGCTTTATCACATTTAATTTGTGTTTTGGGTCCCCTCCCTCCCTCCCTTTTAAAGCCGGTTCCTTTCCTCTTTATTTTGAAAGATGCTAATGAAAAGAAGTCGCGGAGTCTAGGGAAGTGGCTCAGCTGGTAAAGTACTTGCCACACAGGTATGGAGACCTGGAATTGATTCTCAGAACCCACATAAGAAGCCGGGTGCATTGCTGTGCACCAGTAATCCTATCATTGCGGAGACAGAGGTGTAGATCCTGGCGGGCTCACTGGCCAGCTGGCCTAGACGAATCAGTAAGAAACTCTGTCTCAAAAACCAGGGTGGGAGACTCCTAAGGAATGACACCCTGGATTGTTCTCTGCTCTGCACCCCCCCCCCGACATACACATACACACAGGCACACTTCCCCATAAACAAGTACAACCCCTCCCCCCTCAGACACACGAGTTCATCCACCCATAAGCGTGAACACATACACACACATAGAGTCCTAGTTAAGGGTCCCCTGTTGGATCCCTGCAGTCTGACTGAGAATGGTCTTCGGGGTTGAGGATTGAACAGCGGTCAAGGGTGTTGAAGAGGAGACCATGAGAAAGGAGAGGGAGGAGCGTCGTGTCCTTGTCGAAGGCTTCTGTTCTGAGGCTGAGGTCCTGGGAAAGACAGCTTGGCTGTGGGCCAGTCTGGGAGCTTCCTCTGCCTATGGGGACCTCAGCATCTGTGGTGTGGTTTCTCTGGGGATGTTGGTCTGGACAGGGGCTCCAAAGCTGGACAGTCTGGAGGCTGTGGTCCCTGCTTAGCCCTCTTCCCTTCTATCTATTCTGGCTGGTGCACGGGGGCTTTCTGTAGAAGTCTGGTAGAGTCTTATGTGAGGGGCATTCCAGTTTCCCAGAGGGTAGCCTTTCATTGAAGGTCTAGGGTATTCAAGGTGAAGACACAGCTGTATTCTGACTGGCTCGAATTTAGGAAGCCTCAGAGCAGGGCTGAAGCCAGAATGTCCCTTTTTTTTTCCTCAGGCTCCCTCCGTGACTCAGCTCCTGGTCTTAATTATGCTGCTATGTAAATATTTCTGAGGTCCCTTGGTTTTCTCAGTTGGCATTATATCACCGTTAATAACTGGAGGGCGCGTTATAAATATGCACACTAATAATAAGGCATTAACTCGCAGAGCATCAATGGATTGCCAAACAGCATCAGCAGCTTGCTGCTCCCTTTGCGGCTGAGCCCAGACCCCTTCCTCCTGAAGTGTTGACCCCAAGAATTCTACCAGGTCCCTTTGCCCAGTTGGTACCCCAGGAGTATCAGCTGCCTCTTTGTGTGCCAAGGAAACTGCTCTTAATGTGGACTGTGTTCCCTGGCACTCAGGGGCCTCCTGAGAGACAGGCACCTCTTGTCCTGGCTCACTCCATCTCTGAGTTTGGACAAGAGGGCTAGCCCTTCTTGCTCATCGTGAAGTTGTGAAGAGCAGAGCCCCAGAGTACAGAGCTTCATGAGTAATATCCCAGCTCCCCACCCGACAGACTGCCTAGGAGTCATGGCAGCTTCTTAGTCAGAGATCCTTTGATCTGTGTATCCTCTTATGGGCCGTCTGCGTGGTGTGCTGTGCTGTGCTGTGCTGGCCAGGCCAATGCAGACCAATGAATAAACAGACAGTAAGAGTGACTGTGGTCAGTGTGGGTCCCCAGCACCGGCCACGGGCGCACCTATCCCGGATGGACATATAATCCACTCTGGGCATCCAGGGAAGGCTCATGGGAAGTACTTGGCAAGTGTAGAGATGGAGGAGGAATAGGAGATGCTCCGGTCAAAAGAGTCAGGCTAGAGGATGCTGGGAAAAGGGGCAGAATGCAGCAGCGCTGAGGATAGCTGCACATGGTACAGGTGCAGAGGAGACCCGGGGTGGGGAGCGCAGAGGTACAGACCCCCACTTACACACAGGGTGGAGCTGAAAGGCTAGGCGAGGTGTGTCCCAGGGAGGCAGCAGTGTGGACAGCAGCTGCTGCAGTCGGCCCCATCCCTGTGCTGGGCCTGGCTGTCAGGCGATCTGGCTTTCCACTTGGCACTGCTTTCAGGTTGGCTTCCTGTCCCAGGGGAATCTTGGAAGCCCCTTTGCTGTCCAGAGCAGCTGGCTCTACTGTGGCCCTTGGGACATCAGTGACTGCAAAGCAGAGGTGGAGAGGACTCGGAGGGTCACGAGCAGAGAGCAAGTGGAGTGTGCGAGTGGGATCCTGTTGCCCTCTCCTGTCATTCTCCCCCCCAACCCCCCATGTCCATCCATCCAGCTGCTCCTTGCTTCTCTCCATGGAGCTCCTGTAGTTGACTGGGTGTGGAAATGCTTGGAACAGTTCCCCTGTGCCTCTGCTCCCAAGGCTGTGATCATCTCACAGACTCTGCCACTGGCTGTCAGTCAGCTGAGACATTAGTGAGGATGAAGAGTGACCTGAGAGAGAGAGTCTGGAACTGAAGTCTCCCAAGCAGCTCGCAAGCAGGTCGGTGCAGGAAGGTCCCCCTCTCCATCCCACCCTGTGCATCTTACAGTTGTCAGTGTACAAGTATGTTCTGGGCAGGTCTCTGTTGGAAAAGAACCACAGGTGGCCCCTTCATTAAGTTTTTATGTGCATGTATGTGCAGTTATATGAGCTTAGGTACCTTGCATGTATGCAGGACTCAAAAGAGCAGAAGAGGGCATCAGATCCCCTGGGACTGGAGTTACATACAGTTGTGAGCTGCCATGTGGGTGCTGAGAATTGAACCAGAGGCCTCTGGAAGAACATCAAGTGCTCTTAACCCCTGAGGCATCGCTCCAGCCCTAGTATCTCTTTATGAAATGGCATCCAGGCCTGAGGAAATGGCTTAGTCAGCAAAGTACCTGCTGTGCACACGTAAGGGCCTGAGTTCTGACACCCCAGCACCCATGTAAAAGCTTGACTGTGGTGTTACCCATCTGTAATCCCAGATGGTGGGGATGGTAACTCATGGGGCCCAGAACTTAGCCAATGAGCTCCAGGTTCAGGGAGAGTCCCTACATCAAAAGATAAGGCAGGAGGGGCTAGAGAGGTGGCTCTAAAGTCAAGAACACTTGCTTTTGCAGACAACTTGGGTTCAATCTCCAGCACCTATATGTTGGTCCACAACCATCTGCAACTCTAGTTCCAGGGATCTGATACCCTGGCACAGAGACATAACAAGCAGGCAAAACACACATAAAATAAAGTGAGTAAATCTTACTAAAAATAGGATGGATACCTATGGAGGACCTATGGCCTCTGTGCATGTGTGCATACATGTGCACATATTTATGTACACATGTGAGAAAATACAGACAACTGGATACATAATGGTGTTCAATGACTCTCTCTGTGTGTGCATTTACAGGTATACATGGAGGTCAGAAGTCAATGTTGTGCATATGTGCCCATGTGAGGAAGTAATAAAACCAGATACACAATGATGTTCAATGATTGTGTGCATGCATGTGTGTGTGTGTGCGTGTGCGTGAGAGACAGGATCTTTGGGCCTGAGGGTCACTGATTCAGCTACTCTGACCAGTCCCAGGAATCTAACCATTTCCTCCCTTTTCCCCCACTGGATTACAGGCATGTGCTCCTACATATGTCTTGTTGTTGTTGTTGTTGTTGTTGTTTAACACGGGTCCCAGGGGTTGATCTCTGGTCCTTATGCTTGTATGGCAAGCACTTTACTGACTGAGCCTTCCCCCCAGCCCCTTGGACATTGACTTTTAAGACTTCTCATGTTGCATAATGGCGGGCCTCGATGTCTGTGCTAGGATGAGCACCACCAGCTGCCCTTGTCCGTGCTGCGTTAGTGCTCAGATTTCCCCAGCTCTCAAAACAGAAAGGGGCTGTCCTGGAGAAGCAGGCCCTCGTCTGTGGCCTCCGCAGAGCTCCACAATGACATCATCTGTGCTGATCAGTGTGATCTGATCCTGTCAGCTCCCCAGCAGCCTTGCAGAAGCAGAGAAGATCGTTAGAGTAGAGGAATGTCTAGGGCAGGGGTGGGACTGCTGTCTTAGGGAAGGCCTCTGTTTGTGCTGGCCAGACCCTGAACAGGAGGTAGGTTATCCTGGCAGGAGTGCATATCAGTACCGGGGCTTTGTTGCTCGCCCTTGCTGGGAGGGCGAAGGGCAGGAGGCAGAGACCTGGAGCTTGGCTGCTGCTTTCTGGACTCATCCAGAAGGTTTGCTAAAGCGCACAGGTTCCTTTTTGGGAAAGAGACTCTCATCCCCCATCTCTAGCTGGCAGGAACTGGCTTTCTGTGTCTGATTCTTAAGCATTAAACTTAAACTGTAGGGAATAACAGGCTAAAGGAAGTCACACCTGGCCAAATGGTCTTTAATAAAGACAAAAGAGAAAAGAGAAAAAAAAAAAAGGCAAAGGCTCTTCTTTATACCTTGGAGTAAATTAGTATCGATTTGACCTTTGACAAGTGTTTGAGTTTTTGCTTTTTCCATATTTGGCGATGGGATCATGCTCTGTAAGCACTCTGGAGCTCTGCATCTAGCTTTTGCTCTCTCTCTCTGTGCCTTCCGTGATTGCTACGGGGACCAGACTCCTCGCTCCTGGTGGGTGACCCCTCCTTTATTGACCTTGTGTTCTAAGCATGCCACAGGGAATCTCTGACACCCTCCTCACTTCTCAGTGCTGGAGACTCAGCCAGGGTCTTGAGCATGCCCGGCGACACTCCTGAGCCACAATGCCAGCTCATCTCCACTTGATCTTCTGAGACAGGGTCTTGCTAAATTGCCCAGGCTGGGCATGAACCTCACAACGCTCTTGGTTTAGCCTCTGAAATGCAGGCCTGAAGCATCAGTCTTGGGAACTGACCGTTAGCCAGGAGCTGTTACCGAAGGGGGCAAAGCTGAATGACAGGCAGAGGGAGGAGCAGGAGCAAGCTTTATTCTGTGTCCACATGCAGACTTAGCTTGGTTTATTTTTATTACAACTTCCATGCTAGTCACTTTTCCTGTTTCTGTGACAAAGTATTCTGGCGAAAGCAACTTAAGAGAAAATGGGTTTGTTTTTGCTTGTAGTTCAAAGGCCCAGTTTGTTGTGGTCGGGCAAGTTGGCTCACTTGGAGCATGGGCAGCTGGTGACGTCACACCCACAGGTGCACAGCATGGGGTGGCTGGTGACGTCACACCCACAGGTGCTCACCTGCTCTTGTGATCAGTGAGGCTCCAGCCCACGGAACTGCGCTGCTCTCAGTGTGTGGATCTTCCCCCTCGATTGATCTAATCGGGGTGATCTCTCACACACACACCCAGAGGCCTGTCTCCCAGATGGTTCTAGATCTTATCAAGCTGAAGAGTGAGATCGACCATCACACTGTGACTTTGATAAGAACAGCCAGCGGGAGCTCTGTCTCAGCACCCTCGGAAGCGGAAGCGCTGCTGTCTGCAGGCACGGCCTTGTGCACTGGGTCACCACAGTGGTCACCACAGTGAGATCCTCTTGTGTAACTGATTGGGTTCCGTACACACTGGCTAGCACACCTCACGCCCTGCCCTCGGCCTCTGGCGGCCATCTGTGAACCCCGACTCTGGGGGTTTCCCTGGGTACTTGATGTAACTGGGGCCCCCAGTAGCTGTCTGTCTTCTGGGGCTGTTTTGCTTCACTTAATGTCCTCCAGGCTCATCCACATTGTCACATGTCACAGGATTCCTCCTTCTTCAGGACTAAATACTACTGCAGTGTATGCATTACAGTGTGCTTCTACCATGTTTTCTTGACTCCATCCTCCAGGGGTAGACATGAAGCCAGTCCCCACATTTTGTGAACATGTACATTCATATATATATATATATATATATATATATATACACATATATATATATGCATATATACATATATATATGCATATATATATGTGTGTGTGTATATATATATATTTATTTATTTATTTTCATGTATCTGTATGTGTTCTTGTGAGTGCAGGTGGCTGTGTGATTAGCCATGTGTGTGCATGTGCATGTATGTATGCATGTGTGTGATTGTGTGTGCATGCTTGTGCAAGTATGTGCGTGAATGAGTATGTGATTATGCATGTGTATGTGCACATGTGCGTGAGTGTGTGTGTATGATTTTGTGTGTGTGCGTGCATGTGTGTGTGTAGGCCAGCGGACAACCTCAGCCGTCATCCTTATAAATGCCTCTCACTGGCCTGGAACTCACCAATAAGATGATTGGACATTGAGTTCCAGGGACTCTCAACCTGCATGTCCTCAGCACTGGGGTTTTAAGTGTAGCCTACCATGTCCTGTCTTTTCTGTTTTATTTTAAATTCGTTTCCTTATTTTGGGTTTGTGTTCATGTGTATACCTGTATACACCCGGAGGCCAGAGAGGGCATTGGGTGTCTGCCTTATACTTTCGAGACGGACTCTCTCTAGGAACCTGGAGCTGGGCTGGTGTTCAGTAAAAGCCCCAGTGATGCCCTCTTTCTCTCCTCCACCCGGCTCCGGGGCGAAGGCATGCATTAGCTACACCTAAGATGGGTGCGGGGATTTGAACTCCGATCCTCATGCTAATGTAGCAAGGCTCTTGCTCACTGAACCAGCTCTGCGGCCCCATGCCTTGCCTTTGTCTGTGGGTTCTGGGGATCAAACTCAGGTGCTCACGCTTGCAAGGCAAACACTTTACAGACTGAGCTATCCCAGTCTCCAGCAGCGCCTCTTTTGACTTTAGGACTTTAATTCACTCGGGAATGTGATGACCTGTAGCCTAACCCGTTGTTCGTATTGACTCTGTTTCCGAACCTCGTACTCCAGTGAGACAGTTTCCTCTTAGGGTCACTGTGATACACAGCACTCTTAGTTCACTGACTGTGGTGACTTCTGTCCTCTGGCCTGAGAGCACGGAGGAGCCACTTCCGCACATTCCTATGGTGGCTGGCATGGGTCAAAACTTGAGCTGCTGACGCCATGTCCGTGGTGGCTGGCCCACGAGAGCTTTCGCACCTCAGAACCTAATCACTCAAAAGAGCTTCCCTTGGGCTGGTGAGACAGTTAAGTGGGTAAATATGTGCTTGCCACCAAGCCTGAGTGACCCCGGTCCCATACCTGGGAACCCCATGGTTGAAGAAGACTGACCCCCGAGGTTGTCCTCACTCTGTGGCACACAAATATGTACATACATGCGTGTGCTCATACACAACCCGTGCCAGGACCGCTGTAACAGGAGCCCTGTGGTGAAATACGTCTGAAATGCAGCTCGAAGCTCATTTGACATCCGGCCTAGAATGGCAGGCTCTGTGAATGTTCCGGAGGATAGGAGCTTGCCTGGCTCTCAGTAACACGTACATAGCAGCTTGGGACCCTGGAGCTTGGCGTGGGCTGCTCTGCTCTGTAATATATCTTGTGCTTTGTGCCAGGAACTACCACAGCGACTCAGGTGAGGAACGAGGAGAGGGAGGAGCCGGGAGCAGGAGGGGGAAATTGGAGTGAGAGAATCCAATTTTTCATACAGTAACAAAGCAATGTGGCTGTGTATTCCCATAATGTCCCTTCAGTTTCTTGGGGTCCGGGGTTGCATCTATTTTTAAAAACACTTAGACCCATAACTCTGCTTTATGCAGACCAATGGGAGGGTCTCTGGCTTGGAGATTTAATGCAAAATAAACTTTGAATGGGGTGGCACGTTGCACAGTGGCCTGTACGTGGAGACAACCAATTCCTAAGCTGAGGGATTGATGTCAAAAATTCCCGTGTGAGGCTCCATCCTGGGCGAAGGGGTTTCTGTGAAGTGAGGAGATAATGTAGAAAGATGAGGTTGTCTGCCTCCAGCCCGCCTGTTCCTCTGCCCATCACACTTCTTGTGAGGCAAGCCTGTATCCTCTTGGGCCTCAAAGGCTGGGAGGCTGCCCAGAGGAAGGCAATGAAGAGGATGGACTTAATCACACGGTAGAACATCCTGGAGCACTGTCCAGGCATTAGGACTGGCTTTCTGCACAGGAGCCCAGCTAAGTAAACGGAGGCTCAGACAGAGAGTCACAGCCATGATATCCACGTCAGTATAGTGGCTTGGGACCATCTCAGGGCCACATCAAACTAGGATTCTCTCTTCCATCTTCTGTGGGGCCCCATCCCCTCCTCGTGCTTTTATTCAGAGAGATTGTCCTCTTGCCATCCACAGACACCTACCCTAGAGCTGCACCCTCTACCTACCTTTGTCCCTGCACCCTCTGCTGGAGGTCTGACATGATGGCTCCTCCTCTTTCTAATTAAAAAAAAAAGTATGCATGTATAAGTGTTTTACATAGGCATGTGTATACACCTTGTGCCTGCCTGGTGCCCAAGGAGACCAGAAGAGGGTATCAGATCTCCTGGCATCAGAGTTAGAGATAGTTGTAAGCTGCCATGTGGGTGCCATGTGGGTGCTGGCAACAGAACCCGAGTCCTCTGCTCTGTCTCCTAAGGGTCCAATTGGCCAGCACACGACACTGAGCTGCTGGCTGAATATGAACAGCATATAAACATTTCTCAGGGTTGGGGACAGGAGTCAGTTGGTAGAGAATCCAGCAGTGGTGAAGGAGAACCAGGCCAACCTTTGGGGCTTCCTGGTCAGCAGTCCCAGTAACTGGTGAGAGATCCTGTCTCAGAAGGATGGAGTGAGTGTGAAAAAGACAATGGTGTTGACCCCTAGCCTCCACACAGAATGGCACATGTACCTGCGTGTGTGTGCACACGAACACATAGACACTTGCTCTCAACCCCTAGCCTCCACATGGGAGTTTACATGGACTGGCGTGTGCACGTGTATGTGTGTGTGTGCATGTGTGTGTATATATGAACACAGACAGACACATGATGTCAACCCCTAGCCTCCACACGGGAGTTTACATGCACTGGCATGTGTGTGCACACGAACACACACAGATACAACCCAGAGCTTTTCATTCAGTTGCAGTGTGGGTCTCACTCTCTTCTGTTCACGCCATTTGTCTCTTCCCAGAATCCCCTCTCCTATGCTTACTGTCTTTCCCAGAGTTTTGAAACATTTTTCTGAAATCCTTTAAGACTCATCCCTTACTTTCTTCCCCAGGCTTCCCCCAAGCAACAGCAGCTTTGGAGAAGTGATGCGCCCAGTCTCTCACAGTTCTCTGGTCATTGTCTCAAAAAAAAAAAATTAAAATGTCAGTTGTTGCTAAGTCCAGGAATTGCGTGTGGCTGCTGAGGCAGATATGAATTAATCACCTCGGAGAATCCCCCTAAATGTCAGCCTGGAGTTGTTCCAAGGCACCGGGAGTGCAGGGAAGATTACATTTCTTTGTTTCAATCTAATTAAATACAGTTCAAGGGCCCACACGCCACCATTAGAGTAGGTCCCAAAGTGAGAGTTCCTGGGGCTCCTCCCTCAAGGTGCATTGTGTGAGAACCTTGGGACTGGACATACAGAGAGTCCTGCCAACATGCAGCTACTACACCGGCTCATGCTGGGATAGCCCTTCTGGTGGCTTGACACCTGGCCATGGAAGCATGGGTCAGGGGTCACGGGTCAGGGGTCAAGAGCCACAGCATGGGTACCTGTCTTCACTGGCTCCATGCCTTTTGAAGCATTTCTTGGTGTTGCTGAGGTTGATCAATCTGGGGGCTACATGCATCCCCAGATCACAGAGAAACCTGTACTGCAACACCAGCTTTTCCTGTGAGCAAACACTTATCCTTCAATGTAGGCATACATGTTTTTGCCACCTCCATTTAATAAGGGTTCAACCTCTCCTCTAGCCTGCCACCCAGCAGAGATAGCGGAAAAGGAAAGTTATTAGGATACAGGGAGGGGGGGAGTGGACCTGTTCAGCAAGCTTGATCTTCTTTGGCAGCAGTTTAGTCCAAGTAGCAAACACCAAATACAGCTCAGTAGCTACAGCCCAGTCTTTCCGCAAGCAGACACCAGGCACCACCCAGCAGCTGTAGGTCAATCCTGAAGAGACCCCAAGGCTCACCAACTGGCCTGAGCCGAGGCTGTGGAATCCGAAAGCTGCCACAGGGACTTCACAAGCAGTTCTTGGGCGAGTTTCTCTCAATTGCAGCATTTCCACACGTTGAGCTCAACAACACTATGTAAGGTGAACCAATACACGCGTGTTGTTAGTGAAGAACGGCGAGGTCCAGCAAACCAAACCAAGGCTCAACACTCATCTCCCACTGTCTGTGGGGTCATATTTATACTCCTTCAAGTGTTTGCTATATCCAAACATCCTTTCACCTGTGTCTGCTTCAGGAAAACATTCCCTCACGTGTTTGTTTTAGCAAGACATCCTTCCACCTGTGTGCCCCAGCAGACCATCATTTGACATAACTGACTTACGTTTCCACTTCACCAGGGTCAGCTTAGAGACTACCAAGGGGCATTCCTTCAGGGCAGCCAAACAGCTTACTCTAGTAAGGGCAAAAAAATGTTAATCAAATCATTCATCCACCTGAGCTTTTGCTGGAACAAATGAGAGAGGGGGAGGGATCCAGATTTTGTCTTCTTCCCCACTTTTTTTTTTGGTAGAACGAGGGTTTGAACCTACAGCCTCATGCATGTGAAACAAGTTCTCTACCACTCACCTACGGTCTCAATCCTAGCCTTTTCCCACTTCAGGAGAGTCTACAAGGCACTTGGAACTTTGACAGGTTATCATGCCAACTTACATCCTCACGAAGTGCCCTGCATCAGGTGTTTCTGAGAAAGACTTGCCCCTCTGCTTTCCAGGGGGAGACCCCTCTTGGGAAGGAGCTTGCTGGGGGAGACAACACTGGGGGAGGACTCCTGGGGGAGGACTCCACTGGGGGAGGACTCCACTGGGGGAGGACTCCTGGGGGAGGATGCTGGTATGGGGGACCCTGTTGCATGAAACTTCTTTGGAGAGAGTCTTCCTTGGGGAACACTTGTCTGGGAGGAGGACCCTTCTGTGGAGGATCCCACTGGGGAGGACTGGGGCCATGGATGGGCTACCTCAGCCAGCCGTACCCACTGGGAACAGATTCCAGGCCTTCTGAGGGCCACACCATTCTTTCTGGCCACCATGTGTGAGCCTTGGGGTTCTTGATAAGAGTTATCCTGAGAGGTGGAGTGACACGCTCAGAACCAGCAGAGTGGGACAGACAGTTCTCATTGGTGCCCTCTGCAGGACCTTGGGCTTGCTTCCTGCTGCCACTGCTGTCTGTCTGTCATCAGGCTGAGGCCCCTGGGGAGCAAGGTGTGAGTGCCCATAACTCCTGAATTCCAGGGAGACGTACAGCTGTGGTTTGTTGAACGCAAGAAGGACGAATCAATGAACTCGGGCAATGAGCCTTGTAGGGCAGGTGCTCTCGGGTGGGTGGAGTGACCTCAGGTCCGTCGGGTGTGGTTGTGGGTGGAGAGGAAGGGGATTGGAGCCTGCTCAAAGAGTATCAACAGCTTTATGGGGGTGTTACTTACACCCCGGAACAACCGGTCCTCTTTTAGTGTGTGACTCAGTGGCCTTTCGTGTATCCCGGAGTCCGCAGCCACCAGTGTCCCCAAAAGAAACTCACTGTTTTCAGCTGTCTCTACTCTCAGCCCTCTTAGACTCCCCGAAGCTCCAGTAACCACTACTATCTGTGCCCGTGGATCTGCCTCCTCTGGACACCTCACGTAGCTGGAGTGAGAATCTCTGCGGCCAGCCTTTCATGGTGCTTTATGGACATCCACATTGTGGCCCATGCTGCCCCCTCTAGGGTCCTGTGACACTTTACTGATAGAGATGGGAGCCGATCGAGCACACACAGCTGATGACCTGCCTTGTCAGCTTGGGGACTTAGGTGGAGGGAGAGGAGGCAGGCAGAGGCACAGGGGAGGCCTGTGGGTGTTTCCTGTTCTTCATGAAGGGGAAAGAAGGTCTCAGTCAGGGGCAGAGGGAGATTAGTCAGCAGAAGCCAGGGCAAACCTGCGCGCGCATCCAGCCTGGGGTCCTGGGGTAGGGTCTGCTGGTGTCTGATAGGAGGGAGAGGAAGCTTCACTTATCGTCGTCCGTGAATTCAGTTGGCTTTCAAACTCCGGAGTGAGGTTCCAGGCAATGAGAACTCCTGCCGAGAGCAATCCAACTCTGAGAGTAGATAACTGAACAGTCGTCCTTGGGAGCAGGCGGGATGCTTGTGTGAGCACCGAGCACTAAGGAGCCTCTTAGAGGAGAATATCCCAGGGCAGGTGGGCCAGTGGGGCAGAGAAGATAGAGAACATTCTAGACCCAAGCCAGGCCGGGGGCGGGGCGTGCCGGGTGAGAGGAAGATGGTGGCATGTGGGTGTGAGTGTGTGCTGTTATTGAGAACAGGCTGGAAGGCAAGATGGTGGCAGTGGATGTGTGTTCATAACAAATCGGACACACTGTACGTGCTTGTGTTGCTGTGGCACCAGCTGGTTCATGTTGGTGATGGTACTTACTGGGTTGAGCTTTTAAGTGTGTGCGGAGGCAGTCACTCATCCTGGTGGCTTGCTAGGTGGTTGGTATCATTATTGCTCCTTTACAGATGTGAAAACCAAGGCTACAGGCAGCGAGTCCTTACCTCCGTTGCCAAATAAATAAATAAATAAATAGTGGCCAGGCCTGGGTTCTCGGTCAGCTTCCATTTTGCGATAAAAGTCAGAGATCCTGCTTTAGATAAGAAAGCGTGGCTCTGTGGTGGGGCTGGGAAGTCCCAGAGATGACATTTCAATGCGACAGGTATTTATTTAGGGGCTGATTCATATGCCTGGACTGGGGAGATGCCTCAGTCTGTAAAGAACTTGTCTTGTTATCATGAGGACCCAAGTTCGAGCCCCAGGACTCACACAAAAGGCTGGGTGTGTGGCCCCTGCTTATAATCCCAGCCCTGGTGAAAGGAAGACAGAAGGATCTCGGGAGCCCGCAGGCAGCTGGCCTGGCCTGCTTTGCAAAGTTCTGGGCCAAGGAAGAATAATGAACGGTGGGTGCCTAAGGGACGACACTTGAAATCATCCTCCAACATCCATGCACTCTCCTCTCCCTGAACTAAATAAAACACGCGCACACGCATGCATGCTCACACACACACTCAAAGCTGGGGTGTCTGAGACAGATGTAAGAGAAATGAGTCCTTTCCATCCGGCCGCTCCTGGTAAATGCTGATGGAACATTTGCTGAGAAAACAATGGACCAGCCAGGAGGCCTTCGACCTCTTACACCTGGCGGAGTGGCAGACTGGGGTGCTGAGTGGCTCCAAAAGGACAGAGGAGGCTGAGGCTGAGGCTGAGGCTGAGGCTGAGGCTGAGGCTGAGGCTGAGGCTGAGGCTCTGGCTGTTAGTGTGCCTGGAGGGGAAATCTCAGAGAACAGGGAGATGACAAGGTTAAGCAGGGAGCAGGCTAGGATGATCCTAGGGGTGGGGTGGGGTGGAGTGGGGTGGGGGGAACGTAGCTAAGAGATGGCCCTGGAGACCGATCATGGACTGCTGCCTCTGCTCTTGCCCGCCAGAGGAAGTCCGTCCAGCATCAGTACCAGCACTGCCCCCAGGTCCGGCTTCCCTCAGCTGCTTCCTGGCAGCCTCCTCCAGCTCCTGTTCCATGTTGTGCAGGGTCAGGGCCATTGCGTTCTGCACTCAGGTGCTAAATGGCTCTCCATCAGCTCTGGGGGAAGAGGGCCATTTCACGTGCTGGGAGGAGGCTCTGGAAGAGCAGCCCTTCCTGAGCTGATCTTTGCAGCCTTCTGGAACCTGAGCAGCCTTTAGAATTTCAAGCCACAATTTGTATTCAAATGAAGGTCATTTGAAAGGTGTGACGCGGTAAACAGCCATTATTTCATTTTGATGGTGGCACTGAAATTATAGTGATGGTTGAATTATTTTAGTGAAGGGCCATTACTGGCTCCCTAAAACACTTAGGATAGTGCTTGCATGCCCCAAATTAAGAGAAAATTAAATACAGCGGAAGCTGGGGTGCTGTGCATTTGGAGAGGATCCCCAACGTGCGTGACACTTCGATGTTCCTTCTCTGTGATTCTCTTGCTTGCTGTGGCCCTCCTAGGGCTCTGGTTCCTCAGGTCATGGGGCAGGATGAGAGGAAAGCTGGGTGCTTCTATTGTGTGACAGAGAAGAGCTTGTCCTCGAATCCTTTTCTCTGTCAGTGAGACCTTTATAACCCACCATGGCACCGGCTTTTCTCTTTCAGAAGAGCAACCTCAGAAAAGCCCCCTGGGGGTGCTAACCTACTAAAGTCCCCAGCTCCTGAGGGCTGCTGTGAAGCACAGGCCAGGGCAGAAGGAAGCCCCTTCCAGGCCTACGGTAGATGTGTTAGTTAATTGGGTTTCTGTTGCTGTGAGAAAGACCATGAATAAAAGCCACCCGGGGAAGAAAGGATTGGTTAGCTCAGATGACTTCTTTCCAATCTGTCATCAAGGGAAGTCAGAGCAGGAGTTCAAGGAAGGATGGAGGAAACCAGGAGGCAGGAACTGAGACAGAGGCCATAGAGGAACAGTACTTACTGGCTCAATCCTCATGGATTGCTCAGCCTGCTTTCTTAGATGACCCTGCCTTACATGACCCTGCCCAAGGGCAGCACCATTCACAATGGGCTGGACACTTATCTTAGTTAGGGCTTTACTGCTGTGAACAGACGCCATGACCAAGGCAACTCTTATAAGGACATTTAATTGGGACTGTCTTACAGGTTCAGAGGGTCCTCCATTATCATCAAGGTGGGAGCATGGCAGCATCCAGGCAGATATGGGGCTGGAGGAGCTGAGAGTTCCACCTCTTGTTCCCAAGGCAGCCAGTGGCAGACTGGCTCCCACGTGGTTAGAAGGAAAGTCTCATTGCCCACCCCCATAGTGGCATACTTTCTCCAACAAGGCCACACCTCCTAATAGTGCCACTTCCTGGGCCAAGTATATCCAAACCACCACAGCCCACTACATCAATCACTAATCAAGAAAACACCTCACAGACCTGCCCACCCCAAATGGGCTGTGGTGGTTTGAATATACTTGGCCCAGGAAGTGACACTATTAGGAGGTGTGGCCTTGTTGGAGAAAGTATGCCACTATGGGGGTGGGCAGGTCTGTGAGGTGTTTTCTTGGAAGTTGAGGGCCCAGAGGGACTTCCTCTAGGTTGTACAGCAAGCCCCAGCACATAGGTGCTGAGAGTGGAGCTGCTGTCCCTAGGTATATGGCTTCCTCACCTGAGCCTTTTGGGGGTATATGCAGACACACATATACTCAAGGGGCCAAATTTATGGGGAAAATTGGATTCTGTGTAGACATAGTGGCACAGTCCTGTGAGTCCCATCAGTTGGAAAGGTGGAGGCAGGAGGATTGAGGGTCCCAGCTCAGCCTGTGCTACCTGTCTGAAACAAACAACTCTGGACCATCACAACACATCCCTCAGTTAGTTACCTTTCCCTTGTGATAAACACAGCGACCAGAAGAACACGTGAGTTTATTTGGGCTCACGGCTCCACAGGGATGAGAGTCCGCAGACACAGGGAGGCTCAGCAGTGACCTTGAGAGCATGGTGCCAGGAGCAGGAAGCTGAGCACCCCATGTCCACCCTCAAACACAAATCACTGAGCAAATTCAAATGGGCTGAGGCTATAAACTCCCAGAGCCTGTCCCCAGGGACAGATTTGCTTCCACAAAGCCTCCCATCACTCCATCACTTGCTACCAACTGGGGCCGTGTGGTCAAACACTGGACACGATGGGGGCTCTCTCCATTCACCAGAAAATCTAAACCTCTGCATTCCACTTTATTTTAAATTTATTTATTATTGTTTAGAATTTTAAATCAAAGATAAAGGCGTGTCTAGTGCAGTTTCTCTGATGAGATATGTTCAAACGATGAAACCGGCAGCAGCTGCCTCATTTACCCAGTTTCTACTCTTTTGTCTGCGTGCTTTTCCATGGCCACATCCTCCCTACAGTCTTGTGCGCCTTTCCTTAGACATGTCTATAATGCATAGTTTCCCCGATAGCACATGATCTATTTTATTGTGTTTCCAAATAAACACAGTTACAAGTTTTAAAGACTTACACAGTCCGATGGCCTCAGGGTCAGAAGCTGAGCTCCTTGACCCTGCCCGCTGCTGCTGGACTGAGTTGTACCATGAGCCCACAGAGCACTTCTGAGAAAATGCTGCTGAGCACGTGGGTGCACAGTGTGTAGCCTCCCCTGGGCACGGACTTCCCTAAATACTCCCAGGGAGTGGCATGTGGGCTAAAGGTGATGGGCAACCTGGAGGCTGCTGCTAGGCAATGGTTGCCCTCTCCCACCCTGCTCCAGGGTAACTGGGACATTGGTTGGCAAGTGAAGGGGGACCTCGTCCGCACCCCTGGAAGGTGGAAGGAGCTGACTCATCACTACTGTGGGCAGTGGGCTTCAGCTCTTCAGGTTACAGGCCTTCTGGTCAGTTTCTAAGGTTTATTTGTTGTTCTCTTCCTTGAGCATGTGTGTGTGTGTGTGTGTGTGTGTGTGTGTGTGTGACTGTGTCTCTGTGTGTGTCTGTGCATGCATGCATGGGTGTCCATGTGTGTATACATCTACATGCTTATGCATGTGTGGTGTGCGCACGTGTGTTTGTATGCATGCACATGCATGTGTGAGTGTGGAGACCAGAAGACAATCTCAGGTGTTTTTCCTCAGGTGCTGCCCACCCTGTTTTTTGAGGCAGGATCTCTCCCTGGCCTGAAACTCACCAAATGAGTCAGGCTGGCTGGCCAGGGAGCCCCAGGGATGCAGGGTCACCACTGTGGACTTGTTAGCGTGGGTGCTGGGCTCACTCACACAGGTCCTCCCACATGCATGGCAAACACTCCACCTTTCTGCTCTTGAGCTGCCGCCCCAGCCTTCAGCCCCACCCCATGCTACTCTGGATGGTTTGCTCTCCAAACCCTCCTGCATACGAACAGGGTTATAAGCTTTCTATCCTGTGGTACTCTCCCCTTTAGTTCCAGAAAGAATGTGAGTGTGTGTGTCTCTATGCCTGTGTGTGTATGTGTGTTGTGAGTGCGTGCAGGTGAGTATGTCTATGTGTCTACGTGAGTGTATGTGGGTGTCTTTGTGGGTATGTGCATGTGTCAGTCTCTGTGTATATGTCCTTGTGTCTGTACAGATGTATATGTGTCTATGTGAGTGAGTGTATGTGTGTATGAATGGGTGTGTGTATGTGTATCTATGCATGTGTGTATGTGTGTATCTGTATGGGTGTATATGTATCTTTGTGTCTGTGAGGGATTGTGTGTGTGAATGGGTGTGTATGCATATGTATATATGTGTGTCTATACATATGTGTGTCTATGTGTATGTGTGTGTATGCATGTGTTAGGCAAATGTGTGTATCTATGCATGTGTGTGTGTGTATGTGTACATGTGCTTGTTTGTGTCTATGTGTGTGTTGCATTCCAAGACATACTTCCTACCTGGACTGTCTTGATTCACGCTCATAGAACATATCCAAAAGTGGGTTTCTAAGACCGAGTTCCACATCTTCTGCCCCTCCCCTTCTCTCCCCTCCCCTGAACTGCGGCTGTACCAGTGCCTGCCCGCAGAAAGGTGAGCCTGTGGGCTCAGGGCAGAGGCACCTGTCCTCCTTTCTCCCTTTCTCCTTCCACCTCTTCCTGATCCTTACACACCAGTTCATCAGCCTGGAGAGATTATTCGCACTGTGAAAGAGTCTGGAGTCTTCTGTGGCTGTGGGTCAGGCCATGAGCTGCTCAGGCATACCGCTGTGGTACATAGTGAGTGAGGGTCACTGCGAAGACTTTGGGAGTCACTGTGAAGAGGGCAGACTCACGAATGGGGGAGAGAGGGCCCACTGTGAAGCAGGAGGGCTTACGATAAAGGGAGGACTTCCTGAGAGGACTCGCTGAGAAGGGGAGCACTGGCTGAGAAGGAGAAGGCCATCTGTAAAGCAAGAGGGTCTGTGCAAGGAGGAAAGGACCACTGTGAGGAGGAGCCCCCACCTGAGCTGTGTGCACAGCACCCACCTCACGGGCTTCTTCCCAACTCTCTTTTTGCAACAGGCAACCTGCTGCTGTTCTCAGAGTAGAAATTTTCTCCTAAGGAGAACGAAAACCTGCGCCATCTAATTTAGGCTTGAGTGAGGGAAGAGGACTGTTAAATCACCTATCCTGGTGCCTTTGTCAGTGTGTTATATTAAAAAAAAATACTTTCACCAGGAACCTGATACACATTTACAATCTCTATGCATTTATTTTCTTTTAAGAACACATATAATAAAGCTCAAAGTTAATAGCATGAGAATAATTTCTACAATAGCAGTTGTAGCAAATCTTAGAATCGCGGGGTGAAGGTGGCTAGACGGAGCGAGGCAATTACGTCTATTATTAGCAATGCCCAGGGAGGATTGATGAGCAGTAGGCTGTGTGTAAGCAGACGCCTTCAGACGTGAACTACATTTTAATAGTGGAATTCTCATAGATTATAGCTCCCTTCATTAACATTTTCACACACCGCTGACTAACAAATGAGGAGAGAGGCCTTCTGCATGCGTGGATTTATTATGCTCCGGATGCTCTGGGTACCTCTGTGCTCGGGCAAGAGTTTCATCTTCTACTCTCTGACTGGGAGGGTTAACTCTTCTCAGGCTGATTTCTTTCCTTCAGGAATGGTGGAACATTCTGGAAATGCTTAAAACTCTGCACATTATTATTATTTGTGTGTGTATGTATGTACATGATCTGTGTGTGTGTGTGTGTGTGTGTGTGTGCGTGCAAGCGCATGTGAATATCGTGTAGGGCATTATCTTTAGTTGCTCTCCACCTTAATTTTTGAGCCAGAGTCTCTCACCGAACCTGGAGCTCACTGGTTTGCTAGATCGCGTGGCAAGGGGGCTGCAGAGATCCACCTGTCTCTACCCTACTGAGGCGAGGACTGCAGATGTGTGCTCCTCACACGGCTTTTTTATGTGTGCTGAGGGTCAAACTCAGGTCCTCCTGCTTGGGTGACAGATGCTTACCACCTGAACCATCTCCCTGGCCCCTGTGCACACTATCTTTTAGAGAGGTCACTCCTGGATGCTTTCCGAAGGCCCCCATGTTTCCCACGTTGTTACCTGCAGGTATTGTCACCACTTCCTTGGCAGGGTGGTCTCTGCAAAGATTTTCCCATTTAGGGATTGGAGGTGCTCAAGGCATGTGGTGTTCCTCAAACTCACCGGTGATCATTTGATACATTCTGCCTCCTAGTCACAGAGTGATAGTGATGCAGCCTTCTGTCTCCTGCATGGCAGGGCCATAGTTAAAATTGACAGAATCTTGGGAAAGTCTTGGTAGACAGAGACAGGAAAATCCTTTGGTAAGGATTTAGGAACTGGCTGCCGGCAGAGAGGTTTCTGATGGAGTTTAGGAAGGAAGGCACATGAGTCTCTGTGGTACCTTCCCTGGAGAAGAGAGAGGGAACATGGCGAAGGGACTCCGTTCTTCAGCCACTTACTTCCATGCCGTGCAGCCCAGAGTGGCTTCTGTGCTTTGGTCTTCTGTAGCTCAGGGGGCTCAGGCTAACACCGGCGTTTTGCCAGCAGTGGGAGCTCCCCCCCACCCCGTTCCCCCTCCTCCCTGGGAACATTAGCCCTTAAATAAAATCGATCAACCTAAGACATGCTTGGAATCTCATTGGTGAATCCTCCAGTTGGGGTTCTCTCAGTGAGCGTCGAGCTCTGCAGGGATGAAGAGGGAGCAGCCACCCAGGCTACTGGGGAGCAAAAGGCCCAGGGTATTCTGGAAGCTGGAGTTTTGCAGCCCCCCCCCCCCAGCATCCTGGCACCCCGTCAAGGGTTAGGGAGCGCAGGAGGCAGGCCTGACGAAAGCCCGACTCCATTCTGCATAATCAGGAGCTATTGAAACATCCTTTCAGTGGTGTACGCTGTAGATTGACTTCCACACAATAAAGCCGGGGAATTGTACAAAGCAATACTTCTTAGGTGGTGGGTACACAGATGGAAACTCATTTAATGAGCTACAAGTCCCCAAATAGATTCTCAACTTCTTGTAATTACCCTGGAAAGAACCCCAGTAGAAACAAAAAAAGCTTTCCATGCTCCGCCACCCCCTGCATCATGGCAAGCAGTTTCCTCCATCTTTTGGGCTGCCTTGTCAGAAATGAGCATCTTTGGAGATGAGTTCTAAGTGCCCCATACAACAGGTAGGATTGGGCCACACAGAATCGAGCTAGCAACCTCTACCCTCCTCCTCAGGTTGTGAAGATGGAGATGTTTGTAAAGACTTAGGTAATAAACAAAATGACTCTTTAGAAACTGTGTTGCATTTTAATTTTTAAACGTCTAAATGTCGTATATATGTGTGCCTATATGTGGTTACGCATATACAAGTGCAGTGCCCCTAGAGGCCAGAAGGGGGTGCTGGTTGCCCTGCAGCTAGAGTTACAGGTGGTTGTGAGCCACCTAAGGTGAGTCCTGGGAACTGAACTCAGGACCTCTGCAAGAGCAGTCCACACACTTAACTGCTGATCCATCTCTCCTGGCCTAGGATGGGCTTTTAAGTGGTATATTAGCCACAGTTCTCTAGAGGAACAGAACTGATAGAATGAATGTATAAAAAGGGAGATTAATTTGATTGGTGTCTTAGGGTCGCTATTGCTGCCATGAAATACCATGACCAAAAAGCAAATTGGGGAGGAAAGGTTTTGTTTGTTTGTTTGTTTGTTTGTTTGTTTGTTTGTTTTTTCTGGCTCACACTTCGAAATTGCTGTTTGTCATCAACTCAAGCAGGACAGGAACCTGGAGGCAGGAGCTGAGGCAGAGGCCATGGAGGGTGCTGCTTACTGGCTTGCTCTTATGGATTGCTCAGCCTGCTTTCTTATAGCACCTAGGGATACCTGCCCAGGGGTAGCACTGCCTACGGGGAGCTGGGATCCCCTACACCAATCACTAACTAAGAAAATGTCCCCCAGGCTTGCCTGCGGCCCAGTCTTATGGAGGTATTTTCTTAATTGATGTTCCCTCCTCTCAGACCACTCTAGCTCGTTCAGACTGACATCAAAACCAGCCAATGCAGCTGCCTTACATGATGCATGCTGGGTAGATCCCTGATGGGTGTGCACATGCTGGAGAGAGGGGTGCTGGAAAGATTGGTACCCAGCAGCTGTGTGGACCATGATGCTGCATGTCTCCATAGTCCCAACTGGTGCTGAAGGCCTGCAAGAAGCCAGGATTGCTGCTGCCCTTCCATCCAGGATGGAAGTCCAGAGCTGTGTCTCTCTGCTGATTCCAGATCCAGTCAAATTGACAATTGAGATCAGCTCCCCTCCCCCGGCCGATCGGTATCAAGATGCATTTAACCCAGAGCCTCAGGAGCAGCCAATGAAGAATCTGCCTGACTCCTAGAGAGGCTGAGGAGGCCCTGATTTTGAAGAGCTGGGTAGAACATTTGGGCAGAGCAAATTCTATGTGGTGCCTCAAGACCACAAGCTTCCTTGGCAAGTTGTCCCTAGAGGGGAGGCCATTAGCAGGCTTTGACCAGGATATTGAAGATGGAGTGGACAGGACAGACTGACGGTGCTTAGAGAGGAAGGTGGGAGCAGGGTCAGGAGCCGTCTCGGGCAACCTCACCCTCGGGGGTCTGAGACAGGAACCATCGGAGGCCATGCCTCTCCTTGAGGGGACATGTTAGCAGTGGGTCCGGCCTCTGCCAAGTTGCGCCACACTCCCTGAGTATCCTAACCTGTTCCATATTTATTATGGGCAACAATTTGACTAAGGGAGAATTTAGATTAATAACATTCAGGCCAGAGAAGTAATTTCCTTAGAGAAAGCGATTTACATGCACTCTGCCAGAAAGAGCCGTCACCGGTCTCTTGTCGTGTCAGCTCAAATAATGAAGTTGAAAATAACATGGAAGGTTAATAGGTCTGAGTTATCTCCTTAGGACTGAAAAGGAAGATTTACCGTGTGGAGGCTGCTTTGCATATTTCCAGTGGGAATTGAAAGGGTCTCTCTCTCTCTCTCTCTCTCTCTCTCTCTCTCTCTCTCTCTCTCTCTCTCTCTTCCTCCTCTCAAACAAGATTTATGAGAACCCAGGGCTCAAGGTATCTGCCAAGTTGCTGCTTCTAAGCAAGACAGTAGCCTCTTCATCTGGTGGATGCCCTCGCCGTTCACCAAGAGCTGTCTCCCCAGGGTGACTTGCTGGGAAAATTCAAGTTTGCTCTGAAGGGAAATTCAAAGGCTCTGGAACCTGGAAGGTCTACATTGCCTGTTTGCTACTACTAAGGCAAACTTTAAACTTTTTACTACCTAGAAGTAACAAACAAACAAACAAACAAACAAACAAAAAACATTATTTAAGCTGGGCAGTGGTGGCACATGCCTTTGATCCCAGCACTCAGGAGGCTGAGGCAGGTGGATCTCTGAGTTTGTGGCCAGCCTGGTCTACATGGTGAGTTCCAGGCCAGCCAAGACTACATAGTGAGACTCTATCTCAACAAAACAAAATAAAACCAAGACCACAAACAAACAAACAAACAACAACAACAACAGAAAGCTACTATTCCGTTTTGAATCACTGACCCTGTTCCTGTCCTTAGAACTGGGTGTAAGAGATGTAGAGACACAGAACTGGGGAAGGGGAGGATAAAGCCCAGAATGACGTCTGGAGCCACTCCAGACAGGAGGTGGACGGCGACAGAAGGCTCACCCTACACTTCTGCTACCGTGCTACACCATTGGCTGACTTTGTCTGTGCAGGGCTCAGGAGCCCGTCTGATCCTCAGCTCCTCCTTCCCTGATAAAAGCAGAGCGTCGTTCGTTCGGGAAGAAGTCGCTGCCAGTTTTTAAAGCACAAATGCTTAGCGGATTATTTTTAAACCTTGTTTCGCATTGAATGCGGGCTGTTGAAGTTCCTCTACACACAGCTCTAGCCGTGTCCCATTTATTTTTCTTCCTCCCCTTCAGTATTATAATGAAAAATTCCAGATGTAGAGACAGGCTAAAGGCCTCACATAGCTCCCTCACTTAGCATTTTGCTGAGGTAGGATGTTAGCCCTCAGTGGGAGAGCACTTGCCTAGCGCATGCGCATGCGGCCCTCCAGGTTCAATCCCTGGTACTGCCCCGCCATCATTGCTATATTGCTTTATCCCGAATCCATTCGCCGAGCTATATTAACTGATGATAACGGCACACCATCTTGAAATATGTTGCCACGTATTATCATGAGTTATTTATTTGCTCTTTTGGTAAAATTTCTCTATACCAAGATGCACGATCTCACGAGTCACATATTAACTGGTGCACAGAACAGTTCCACAATTCCAGAGTGTTCTTTTAGTGCCTTCCCTGTCAGCCCACCACCAGGCCGTCAGTATTTGACTGTTTTTATTCTAGCTGACTTTTGCATGGTTTTTATATGTGTGTGGGGGCTGGGTGGGCGTGCTTGCCCATGTGTGCACACCCGGAGGGCAGAGGCTGACATCAGGTATCCTCCTCTTCTCTGCACTTTATTATTTGAGGCAGGGTCTCTCATTAGGCCTGGAGTCATCACTGTAGCTGGACTGGACGGCCAGCAAGCCCTGGGGATCTCCTGTTTCTGCACCCTCAGAGCTGAGGCTTTTAGGCTCCTGTGGCTTCTCCGTGGGCTCTTGGGGGTCAGGACTCCAGTGTTCATGGCTGAGCTGCAGGTGCATCGCCCATCTCCTGAGCCAGCTACCCAGCGGGACCTTTGCCTCTTCTTGAACCTCATACGAATGAATTCATGTGCTCTGTGCTCTGAGGGGAGATGGCTTCACTGCGCAGGCTTCGGGGATTCCTGTAAGTTGTCACTGCCCTTTCTGAGTGGTGTTTCATTGTGTGAGTGAGCGGCTCTGCGCTCACTCCCAGCCTCTCTTTGGCATCTGCTATGTTTCCTGTGTAGGGCCGTTAGGAGTAAAGAGACTGGGAATATTTTATACAAGTCTCTTTGAAGGACACGTGCTTTTGTTTCTTTTGGGTAAGTGCCTAAGAATTGGAGGTGTTATATTTTTATTTTATTAAAAGAAGAGAAAGCAAGCAAGCTGCCAGAGTCCAAGAGGAGTACTCGTCTGGTGAAGGCACTTGCCTGGAAGCCGGATGGCCTGAGTGCCCCCGCTGAGGCCTCTCATTTCCTCATGTACACCGTTGCTCATGTGCAGCCCCAAAAGAATAAAAGATATAAAACACCCCCCTCAGACTTCCCCCTCAAGGGATGGCTGTTTCCACCAACAGACTGAGCAGATCCTAGCTGTCCTGCGCATGTGCCAACATTTATCGCCATCTTTAATGCTGGCATTTCTAGATGGTTCGTGATGGATCTCAGTGTGGCTTCAATGTACAGTTCCAAGATGACTAAGCACTTTTTTTGGGTGCTTCTTAACCATCGACACATCCTTCCAGCCCTTTGCTCGTGAAGGCCTCTCGCTTTCTCCTGCCGTTGGCTCGTAGGAGTACCCTGTGCACAGTAGCTCCTGACTGTGCTTCGATGCTGATTTCAGGCTGTTCCTTCTAGGATGCAGCCCACAGATTCGTTTTTTATGCTGTTAATCTTTTCCTGAGCAGAAGTTTTTAATTTTGCTGAGGGATGATTTATCGCTTGCCCCCCCTAGACGGCTCTCATTTCCTAGGTCTTTCTCCTTTCTTGGTGTGGAAACACTTCACTGTGTATTTTTCTGGAGGCTTTCTAGTTTTAGCTCCATCCGTGACTAACTTTTAGTGTCTGATTCAAGGAGGGAGACAGTGTCTTCCTTTGCTTTGGTACTTTCTGTTCCCTTGTGTTGTGTGTCTACATGTGTGTGTGCACCCACATGCACACCACCGCATGTGTATAGAGGCCAGAGGCCAACCTGGGGGAACTTTTTTTCTCTTTATCCCGTGAGTCTCTGGGATGGAACTCAGGTTTGGGCCTTGGTGGTGAGCATCTTTCCCCCTGAGCCATCTTGCTGTCTCCCGCATCTCTTTTTTTCAGATGTCTATTTATTTGTTCAGCACTGTTTACTGAAAAGGTGTTCTTTTTTCCCCCTTGGTTGGCATTGGTACCTTTGTCTAAAGTAAACTGACCATACAAGGGTGTCTGCATTCTGGGCTGTATTCAGTCTACCCAACATTTTATAGACTGCCTCTAAATTAGCATTTCTACCTCACTGTCTTGATTGCTGGGGCTTTTATAATAAATCTTGAAGTTGGTCCTTCAAGTTTCTTTTTAGACTTTGTATATATATATATATATATATGTATATATATATATATATATATGTGTGTGTGTGTGTGTGTGTGTGTATGTATGTGTGTATGTGCATGTGTGTGTATGCATGTGTATGTGTGTATGTACATGTACGTATGTGTGTGTGTGTGTGTGTATGTGTATGTGCATGTACGTATGTGTGTGTGTGCATGTGTATGTGTGTGTGCATGTGTGTGTGTGTGCATGTGTATGTGTGTGTGCATGTGTATGTGTGTGTGCATGTGTGTGTGTGTAGGTTACAGGACAAATTGTGGGAGCCAATACCCTCCTTTCCCAGTGGGCTTCGGGTATTGAACTCAGGTCCTCAGGTTTGGCAGCAGGGATATTTACCCACCAGTCACCTCACTGGCCCCAGAAATTTTTACTTATGTTAATAAGAATTAATTTCTTTCAAATAAAATAATTTGTTGATGATTTTGTATCTTACTTTTAATATATTTTTTTAAATTGTCTTTTTTTGAGATAGGAGGTTCCTGTGTATCATAGTCGGGGTCATCTCAGAGACTCCTTTGTTTTCTTTTAAAACATACTTATTGTTCATTTTATTAACGCAAGTGTATGTGTTTGTGTGTACCACCTGCATGTAGGACCCCAGAAGAGGGCATTAGATTCCATGGAACTGGAGTCACAGACAGTTGTGAGCTCCCATGTGGGTGCCAGAAATTGATCCCTCGGTCGTTTGGAAGAGCAGCCAGTGTTCCTAATGACTGAGCCATCTCTCCAGCTCTCGTTTTTAAAATCTTTCTCTTCTAATTTCAGCATTGCGTCAAATTGCCACTGATTGTCAATTAGCCAGGGTGTGACCAAGAGATGGACAACAGTCCTTGTAAAGATGATCTGTGACAGCCTTTCCCATAGAGGAGGGACTTGGATAAGGCTTTTGATTGGTTGCTCGAATGTGGGCGGGACCTATGAGGAGGGAAGGTGGGCCAGTCTAGGTACACTGTTGGGAAGAAGGGGAAGAGAAGGATAAAAGTGGTTGAAGCCTCCTTGAGGGTAATGAGATCAGGCAGGTGACAGATTTAGGGCTGGCTGGGTCTCAGACTCCTGAGGAGTTGGTTTGCTCGTTCTAAGGAAAGCCTAGCCAACAAGCCATATCATCAGAATGAAGGGACGTGCTGGTGACAGATGTTTCTGTCATCTCAGAGTCAGCATCCATGGCCCCACCCTTCTCGTGACATGGGCTCTTCTCCTGCTTACATCCATTATAATTTGGGATTGTTTTGGGGACCCGGTGACTGACACGAGATGAAGATTTGGGACTCTGGTTGTTCTCAATAAGTGGCCTCTTGTTTGAGCAGAATCCACAGTGTAGACTGTTCGCCTTGCATGCCAGGGTTGTCTTATTCAGGTGGCACCAGGTGTCTGTCTTGTCTCTCTTCCTCTCTGTCTTTGTGTCCCTCCATCCCCCACTTTCTCCTTTGACTCACTCTCTAGCTTCCACTACACTGGAGCTGTAGACCTTGTAGCCTCCTGAGTGCTGGAGTTAGGTGTGAGCTCCACAGGCCGGGCTCTCCGACTCTTGAGGAAGGACTTGCAGTTTTCTTAGTGTTTGCTGCACTGTGACACTCACTGGAACCTGCCACAGACAAAACACTAAGAAACCAACAAATGTAGAAACCCATTATTCCTCTCCTCCTCCCTTCCCCTTTCCTCCCCCTCCCCCAACCCCTCCCCCTCCTTCTCTTCCTTCCTGTATCCCACATGCTTCTTTCTGCTTTGGTCTCTTTTTGGAGTTTTCAAATTAAAAGAAAAATACGTTGAGGTGGCCATATGATATGGCTCATGACTATAATTCTGGCACTCAAGAGGCTGAAGCAGGAGGATTGCCATGAGTTTGAGGGCAGCTTGAGCTACAGAGTTAGCTCTGGGCCAGCTTGAGCTACAAAGGGAGGGATGAGACCCTGTTTCAATCACACGATTAGAACCAGAATGTTGGCTGTTGAAGAGTCAATCCAATGTGAGTTATTCCTCTGTTGTTGGAAACAGAGTTCTTTGCATCCCTTAAGTTTTGACACAGCACTCTAATGTGGCCTAATATGATTCTTTGTCATCCATGCAAGGGTCGGTTCCAGGACCACAAAGATACCAAATCCTCCAACCCTTCATAGAATGGTGGTGAGTTTGGGTATAACCAACAGGACCCTCATCCAGACTTTTAGATGGCGCTAGCCGACTCCTGTAGTCCGGGAGCAATGCTGTTAAACACTGTGCATTGTTCAGAGAATGATTAAAGAAAAAAAAAGTTGTCCACACACATTCAGCAACTCTCCCCCAAGTGTTTTCTGTCTGTGAATATCTGTTGAGTCCGTAGGTTCAGACTCTGGCTGTGAGTCTAGCCGACCTATATGTTTCCTTTAGTGTGGATCAACGAGATGGTTTTAGTTTGCAGATATAATGAACTTGCAAGCAAGCAACCCTTTTGATAGTCATTTAAAATGAAATCTTAAATAGATTTATTTGTTTTTACTTTCTGTGCCTGTACCAGGTTTGTGCCTGGTGCCTGCAGAGACTGGAAGAGGGCATCGGATCCCCCAGGACTGGAGTTACCGGTGGTTGTGAGCCTCCATGTGGGTGCTGGGAACGGAAACTGGGTCCATTGCAGGAGCAGCTAAGTGCTCTTACCTACCGAGTCATCTCCTAGACCCCATAATTTTTTTTAGTCTTTGAAAATTTCATGTATTTGTACAACATATTTTGGTGATATTCATCCACTGCTAAACCCCTTTCCTGATTTCAGCAACCAGATTCCATCTTCCCCTCAATTTCATGACCCCTTTCCTTCCCCTCCCCCATCCTCTCCCCTTTCCTCTCCCTCTTCCCTCCCTCCCTTCCTCTCCTCTCTCCCTCTCTGTCTCCCCACCTCTCTCCCTCCGTCTCCAACCTGTTCTCCCCCCACCTGTTCTCATTTTTTGTTAACTTGACACAAACCTAGACAGACTTGGGGAAAGGATTTGCACCGAGGGAGTTACCTCACAGATTGTCCTGTGAGTCTCTTCCTGGGGTATTGTCTTAGTTAATGACCGATGTAGGAAGGCCCAGACTGCTGTCGGTGGTGCCACAGCCCGCACGTGGTTCTGGGAGGTATGAGAAAGCTAGCTGAACTTGAGCTTGGAGAGAAAGCCAGTGAGTGACATTCCTATATGGGCTCTGTTTAAGTTCCTGCTGCTAGGCTCCTGCCTTATTTTCCTCAGTCAGCTTGTGATGGAGAATGTAAGCCAAATGATCATTTTCTTCCTCAATTTGTTCTTGGCCAGTGTTTTACCACAGCAATAAAAGATTCTTTTTGAGTTCAGTTAGTGTGGTCCATTATGCGCACGGGTGCGGGGCTATCCACTGGGGCGCAGGTAATCTGCCAGTGGTCACCTTTGGTAGCCTCAACTGCCCATGGCTCCGCCCAGGGGGTGTGGCCGTCCGGTGCTGAAAGTTTGACTGGCTTGATCCTATACAGATAGACATAGCTGCTCCTCCCCTTTGGTCGGCTCCGACACTCTTCCCATCCCCTGACCCATGGTGATCCCTGAGGCTTGGATGGGGGTTCTATGGAGGTGTCGTTGACGCGACCCCCCAGCTGAGCACTCACAGTTACTCATACTCAGCACGTGGGCAAGTTTTGAGTCTGCATGAGCACAACGTGCCCCCGAGTGAGGCTTCTCAGACCAAAGCTGAGAGCAGCACAGATCTAGGAACAGATGTAGGTTTTCAGAAGGTAGTTTAATAACATGACGGCAACATCGTTCTTCATTTTAAATTCTGTTAGGGCCCTAGTCATGCAAATGTATGATATGTATGATGCTGATCCTTCGACGCTGATTGGAGCCCCTCCCCCCACTCAAAACTACCAACATCTCTTGGGGAATTCTCTAGGCATTTGTCAGCCCAACCGTAATAAATCTCTTTTCTTTGTTTTTCTCTTTCTTCTTTGTTTTTGTGTGCATGCGCCATCAATTTCTGAGAGGGATATGTTAAAGTCTCCAAAGAAATCTCTTGATTTATCAGTTTCTTTCTGTGGCTTGGCCAGTTATTACTCTGCATTTTCTGGGGCCAAGTTCTTAGGCTCATATCTTTTCACGACGAGTCTATCTTCTTGAGTTACAGGCTCTTTTCAGAAGCATCTACTACCCCTCTGTCTTACATCCCTGTTGGCATGCTGCCTGGTGTTCAGTTTGAGGTCTTTATACCTTTCTTTAAATACTGGTTCTTAGTTCATCCTGCCCAGTTCCTATTCACCCCTGCCCTTCTGTATTCACCCCTGCCCCCTGCCTACTCACCCCACCCCCTGCCTATTTATCCCCCCTTCACCTCTTTACCCCACCCCTGACTCTTCAGCTCGCCCCGACTACTCACCCTGCCCCCTGCCTCTTTACCCCGCCCCTGCCTGTTTATGCTCATCTTGTTATAGGAACTTGAATAATATTCTCCTTCCCAAATTTCCTTTAAAACTTAAGAATCTCTGTCTGCTCCTTTCTTGATGCTTCTTGGGCGAGGTCCTTCCTCAGCCCATGGTCAGCTCACTAAATTACCCTTCGGCTACCTATCAAATGCTTCTTTTAGGAACAGAATATGCTAAGTCTGTGCATCTGGCAGCTTCCACCCCACAGCAGTGGCCAGAGCTCAGCTTGCGTATTGGCAAGTGCCACACCTGTCCCTCTCTATCGGCCCCACAATCTGTTATCTGGTGCCCCTTGGATCCAAGGAGCCTGACTCCTTGGCGTCTCTGAGCCACCCAACTCCTCCACACCCTGTAGACCTCCTTCGCACACCCTTTCTCTGAGCGCTCAGCTCCACCTGACTTATTCTGTGTCTTATTTGTCTTCTCTTGCTCCTGCTTAAGTGTTGGGGCTACGCCAGTGGCGCTTTGTGTCTGTCCTGCCCTCCGATGTCCCTCGCGCATTTAGCTGAGGCATCTGACAGACACCAGCCGATCAGTGCATATTTATAAATGAATCAATTATAACACTATAGCTCTGTTTATTTCGCTCATGTATTTTTAATAAAGTCATCTTTTATTGGATGTCTGTGTATCAGGGAACATGCTCAGATCTTTATATTCATAACATTATTCAAGTATTTATTTATTCACTCATTCCCTATTCTTATATTGTGATAAAATATACACAACATAGAACTTGCCAGTTTAAGCATTTTAAGGGTACAGTTCAGTGGTATTAAGTGCACTGGCCTCACCATCCATCTCTAGAAACTCCAACTTCCAAAGTGGGACCTCAGTTTCCGTTACAAGAAGTGATTATGTCGTCCTGCCCAGAGTGCCCACCTGGATCTTGGCAACCCCCACATTCCCAGGGTGCTCCCTTCCCTGGGGCTGGTACTTGGTTCCTTTGCATTCAGCTCTGTTTGTCAGCTCTGCCAATGCTTAGAAGCCACCGTGAGCAGCTGTTACTCTGAAAGGATCATAGGCCTGGGCTGTGGGAGCAGGAGGGCCAAGACCCTCCACTGGGCTCTTTCTGAGGACTTAGAGAGTCTTCATGGAGGTGACTTGATATTGTCATCCTGCACCCTGGCCAGCTCCCTTTAAAGTGCCATCAGCCCAATTGGAATGTAGTTCCCACGAGTGGAGGGAGAGGTCGCCATAGTCTAGACTGATTGTCCACTTGGCAGCCTCTGTATTACCTGGTGGGCAAGCCTCAAGGACAACTGTGAGGGGTTATCCAGACTAGGTGAATTCTCGGGTGATGAGCAGAGCACCGGCCTTGCCTGCTCTCTGCAGGCGCAGCATAGAAGTGTCTTCCTCATCACGGACTGAATCTCGAACTATGAGCTGAAATAAAACTTCTGTCATGGGTTGCTTTTGTCGGGGTATTTTTTAAAAAAATCATAGCGCATGTTTTACATTCTGCTTATTTTTAAGCTTATATTATTATAGTATAGTATAGTATAATATATATTAATGGTGAACTATTTTGGAGTGTAGACTAGCAGACTCTAGGAGGGATCCAGTTTATTAGTTCATCTCTTCCTGGATATAAGCTGGTTCAAGGCACTTTAAAATTTTATTTATTTATTTATTTATTTATGTATTTTTATTTTATGGGTGACAGCTTGCCTATGTTGTATCTTGCACACCATATGCATGCAGTTCCTGTGGAGGCCAGAAGGGGGCGTTAAATACAGAGACCTGTGAGCTGGGTGGGTGCAGGGAACCAAACCCAGGTCTTCTGCAAACGCAGCTGGTACGCTTACCCACGGAGCCATCTCTCTAGACCCTCTGGCCCTTTTGAGAAACGACCGTTATTTTTTTCTTACAAGGCAGAAGGGACTTGAGAGCCGGCAGACCCTCTTCCTCTCAGATTATCTAAAACATGGTCACAAGTGGTGCATTTAGGAGATGCAGACCAACTCACAGGCTCTTGGTTGGCGCATGCGCACATTGAGTCTGTTCGTTGTGTCTCTCATTGCTTTGGAGTGACAGTGCTGTAAAAAGCTGATTACAAGTCCTTCCTCATCAGCACTTCCCTCTTGGTGACTGCTGACCCCTGGACTCCATGAGGTCAGGATGTATCACTTTGTTCATTGTCTCCTTCACCCCTTCCCCTGTCCCCTGTTGAGAGAACGGCTGCCGGGCTCAGTACCTCTGAGTCCCTTCTCTCAGCTTTAGCCCGTGTGCGAACGTGTCGAAATCTGAATGCTCAGCACCCTGCGCGGTGACCTGCCTTTTTCAAGCACTTCACGTGTCAGGAGGTTCTTGTTTCTGTTGATTTCAAATGGTGTCCTGCTGGATGGTTTTATGTCCTTTTGACACAAGCCAGAGTCGTTTTGGACGATGGAGTCACTTTGAGGTGAAATAACCAGGACCGAACACTCAGCCACATACATAGTTTCTGATCTAGGCAGAAAGCAAAATCTTTGCTGCCTTCCCTATTCTTGACATTTTCCTTTTGAAGTAAGTATGTATGAGGTGTGTGTGTGTGTGTGTGTGTGTGTGTGTGTTACAACAGGGCTGCACTAACCCTGTGTGTGTGTATGTGTGAAACAGGGCTGTGCTAAGCCTATGTGTGTGTGCATTTGTATATAACAGGGCTGTGCTAAGCCTGTGTATGTATGCATATAAGGGGGTGTCTGTATGTAGGTGTGCACATGTGTGCAGGTGCTGGTTGAGGCCAAAAGGGGGCGCCACATCTCTTGGAGCTGATGTTACCAGCAGAATTTCATAAATCATTATTTTTAATAGCTGAGTAGAACTCCATTGTGTAAATGTACCACATTTTCTGTATCCATTCCTATGTTGAGGGACATCTGGGTTCTTTCCAGCTCCTGGCTATTATAAATAAGGCTGCTATGAACATAGGGGAGCATGTGTCCTTATTACATATTGGAACGTCTTCTGGGTATATGCCCAGGAGTGGTATTGCTGAGTCCTCAGGTAGTACTATGTCCAATTTTCTGAGGAACTGCCAAACCTTTATATGTTACTTGGCCTTTCCCCCTTACTGCTTTTAATATTCTTTCTTTGTTTAATGTGTTTGGTGTTTTAATTATTATGTGTCGGGAGGAATTTCTTTTCTGGTCCAATCTATGTGGAGTTCTGTAGGCTTCTTGTATGTTCATGGGTATCTCTTTCTTTAGGTTAGGGAAGTTTTCTTTTATAATTTTGGCGATTTACTGGCACTTTAAGTTGGGAATCTTCACTCTCTTCTATACCTAGTATCCTTAGGTTTGGTCTTTTCATTGTGTTCTGGATTTCCTGGATATTTTGGGTTAGGAGCTTTTTGCCTTTTGCATTTTCTTTTACTGTTGTGTCAATGTTTTTTATGGTATCTTCTGCACCTGAGATTCTCTCTTCTATCTCTTGTATTCTGTGGGTGATGCTTGCATCTATGACTCTTGATCTCTTTCCTAGGTTTTCTATCTCTAATGTTGTTTCCCTTTGTGATTTCTTTATTGTTTCTATTTCCATTTTTTATATCCTAGGTGTTTTTTTTTTTTCATTTCCTTCACCTGTTTGGTTGTGTTTTCCTGTAATTCTTTAAGGGATTTTTGTGTTTCCTCTTTAAGGTCTTCTACCTGTTTAACCTGTGTTCTCTTGTATTTCTTTAAGGGAGTTATTTATGTCCTTCTTAAATTCCTCTATCATTATCATGAGATGTAATTTTAAATCAAAGTCTTGCTTTTCTGGTGTGTTGGGGGGAAACCAGGGTTCACTGTGGTGGGAGAACTGGGTTCTGATGATGCCAAGTATCCTTGGTTTCTGTTGATTATGTTCTTGCACTTGCCTTTCACCATCTAGTTATCTCTGGTGTTAGCTGGTCTTGCTGTCTCTGACGTTGGCTTGTCCCTCCTGCAAGCCTGTGTGTCAGTACTCCAGGGAGACCAGCTCTCTCTGAGAGGAATTTGGGTATGGAGAGGTGTGGTACAGGGTGCAGACAGAGATCAGAAGGATCCTGTCCACAGTTGATCCTTGGTTCCTGTGTCCTGATGGTTCTGTGAGGATCCTTCTTGGGCCAGAAATTTGAAGAGAAGTGGTGGTCTTAGCGTGCTCACAGGTGTGTAGACACTCCTGGGAGACCAGCTCTCTCCTGGTGGTATTTGGGTATGGAGGCCTGTGGCAGAGGATCTGCTACATGCGGAGACAGAAACCGGAAGGCTCCCGTTCCAGGCTGCCCTTCAGTTCCTGTGTCCACAGTGGGGATTCTTATCTCTCTAGCTGCTCATTCTACTTTTGGTTAAGGCAACTGAGTGAATGCCCGACGAGCCCACGCTCTTTCTGTCCGACACCCACCTGTGTTCCAGTTGGGAGACATTGTGAACCCACAGACAGACTCTGAGCCCCACCCTATGGACTGGTGTGGACTGTGCTGGAATAAAATAGCGTGGGACACACTGCCATAAAGAAGTGTAGCCTCCCACCCCGTGACTTCTGCATAGCTGGCTCACTCTGTCACAACCCACCCCTGAGGTCTGTTTCAATTGCTATTTGTGGGATTTCAAGAGACAACTCTCTATGTTTTTATTCAAGGCACTAAGAGAAAACCCGTTGGAGCTGGGGGCGGGGCCTGTAGCATGCACATCTGGCCAGACTCTGGAATCCCATCCTTTGTCAGTTCAGGGGCTCAGCTCATGAGCCTTCTCTCCTGTTCCACCTTCTAGCTCAGGGGGCTTCACCTAGTTCACAAGGACCGCCCAGAGACTTTGCAGCTTCATGGCAACCCAGAGGCCCAGTGCTCCCCAGAATGCAGGGTGGTGATAGTTTGTTATGGCTCTCTTTTGCCAAAGCTGAGTGGGATTCTGGGGCCACAGCTTCTGTCCAGGCACTCCTCAAGCCCATGGCCCACAGTGTTTCACAGAGCAAACCTGAAGTTAGCAGTTTCCTGACAGCCACGGCAGGGACCACAGCAAATGGATGCTTGTTTCTCACCTTTGCACCATTAGTGTTTTCTGAATGATTTTTAAAATGCTTCCCACTTTTGACCTGTGTCTATGTTATTGATATGTTGGTCCTCATGTGTACATGTGCATGGGCTTGTGTGCACATGTGCGCAAGTGGAAGCTCAATGCTGGTATCATGACTGTTCTCCACATTATCCATTGAGCAGCATGTCTCAGTTGAGCCCAAAGCTTGCAGACACAGCTGTTCTGGTGAGTTGGCTTGCTCCAGGGATTGCTCCACCCCCACCCCCGTTTTCACTTTCCAGACACTGAAACTTACAGGCAGATTGCCACACCCACCTGCCCTTTAGATAGGTTCTGGGGACTTGAGTTCTGGTACTCACACTTATGTGGTAAGCACTTTAACTACTGAGCCATCTCCCCAGTCTTCAAAGAGGGTTTATTTAGCTGTAGGTCTGAAGGTTCAAGAGAATAGTACCAGTGTCTGCTGGGCTCCAATGAGGACCTCATAAATGGGTGACATAGCAGGGAACAGGAGTGAGAGAGCACTTAGCTGACAGGAAACCAGAGCGTGGGGAGGAGCCATGTTTAACCTCTTGTGAGGTGCACAGCTCCAACATAGCCTATAGACTTCTCCTTAGGCCCCACCCCCTAAAGACACCACAACCCAATCACAGTAATCCAGGTTTTCGACAGAGGAGAGTCTGGACTTCACTGTGGACAAGGATGGTGAAACTGAGTGGGTGGGAACCCTTAAGTTTCTTTGACCACTGCTTGATAACAAGGCATTTACCCACTGAGCCTTGCCACCAGCCCAGAAGGTTCTCTTTCTCTCCGTATGTGTGTGTATATATATATGTATATATATATATGTATATATATATACACACATATATATGTATGTATATATACACACACATATATATATGTACACACACATATATACATATATGTGTGTGTGTAATTTTTTTTTTAAATGGTAGTGACTTTTAGGCTGAGAGATAATGTTTTAGTTAAGGTTTTCCTGCTGTGAATAGACACCATGACCAAGGCAACTCTCATAAGGACAACATTTAATTGGGGCTGGCTTAAAGGTTCAGAGGTTCAGTCCATTATCATCAAGGCAGGAGCATGGCAGCATCCAGGCAGGCATGGTGCAGGAGGAGCTGAGAGTTCTCCATCTTCATCTGAAGGCTGCTAGCAGAATACTGACTTCCAGGCAGCTAGGATGAGGGTCTTAAAGGCCACACCTACAGAGACACACTTCCTCCAACAAGGCCACACCTACCCTTAACAGGGCCACACCTTCTAATAGTGCCACTCCCTGGGCTGAACATATACAAACCATGACACATGGTATAGTTGGAAAAGAGTTTGATGTGTGGTTGAAATCATGATAACCTGAGTTTGAATCCCAGAACCCAGGATTTAAAAAAGCCAGGCAAGTGCCTGTGGTTCCAGCCTTGCTGGGGAGACAGAGGCAGGTGGATGGATCCCTGGTTGGCCAGTCAATTCAGCCCAATCAATGAGTTCCAGGAAAATGAGAGAAAGTGTCTCACAACAACAACAACATCAACCACCCAAAACCAGTTACCCAAGGTGGATGGCTGTGGTGGTTTGAGAATGTCCCTCCCAGGCTTACAGATTTAAATGCCAGGTTTCCCCTTGGTGGTGCTGTTGGAGGCAGTGTGTCTCTGGAGGGTGGGGTGAGCCTTGAGTTAAAGGACTGATACTGTTTCTAACTTGCTTTCCTTGCCTGTGCCTGTGGTTCAGATGCGATCTCTTGGCTTCCTGCTCAGCTCCAGGCCTACCTGTTGCCTCCTCCCCGCCACCATGGACTCTGGTCCTCTGAAACCATAAACTCAAATAAACTCTCTTATGGTGTTTGATTAAAACACCATACAGAAAAGCAACGGATACGACAGTGCTAAGAAATGAAACAAAGCTCATTCCTAGGCCCCACAGACACAGCCCCCCAACAAACAAACACCCCCTCCACCCCAACAACCCCCCTCCACCCCAACAAACACCCCCTCCACCCCAACAACCCCCCTCCCCCCTCCACCCCAACAAACCCTCCCTCCACCCCAACAAATACCACATCTATTCCCCCTCAACAAACACCCCATCCTCCTCCAACAAACACCCCCTAACAAATACCTCCCCCCCCTATAAAGAGCCCCACAACAAGCACCCCGTCCAACAAACACCTCCCCCATGCACTGCACACACATGAAGAATGTTGACCTTCACACACCAGCAAGATCAAAGCCGTGTTCTGGGTCAAAGAAGCCTACAGCACAAACTTCTAGATTCCCAGAAGCATCGGTGTTGTTCCCTTGGAACAAACAGGCAGCGTGAGAGGTGACGTGAGCTCTGTCACCATATGTCAAACAAGAGATTATTCATCATCATTATTTTTATTTTGAAAATTATCTCCCCAAAGGAGTCAGGCTATGCAGTGTGTCTCAGAAGTATAATTCCGCCTCACAGTGTAAGCTGTTTGGAAGTGATTTGGGCACAAGAACGCATCTAGCTACCGAAAATGACCTTCCTTGCTTTCCTCGAAATAAAAAATTGCCCAGCGTGCCTAGGAAGTGGGAATTATGGTGGACACTGCATTATTTTCTAGATGGATCCTCTTACAAATGAAGATTCCCCCATTCGGTTAGTGGTGAAGAACTGTCTCTTTGAAGAGAGAAAAACTGCCAAGGAGCAAAGGGACCCAGTCTAGCGGGGTTTTGCTGTTTGTTTGTTTATTTTTTATGGTATTTTTTCAAAAGTAGGGGTTTGATTTCAATTGCACTTGAACTTGTGTGTGAGGCAGCTGGAGCCTCAGCTGGAGAACTGGGTCCAGGAAGGAGAGGCAGGCACTTCAGAATGACTTCCAAAATACCCACTTGCCCAATCAATCAGCTTATGCGGTCCCTTCTTGTTGCTAGAATGTTCTCTTCAGAATATGTTACCGATTAACTCTTGGTTTACTGTGAAATGAGGCATACACAGAAACCTCACCTCAAACGCATACATGCAGATCACAATGCAGCCATGGGTGTTTGATGGGGGAGAGGAGGGGGTAGTGGCTGGGGGATGGGGGTGTGGGGAGGAGGAGGGGGTGGGGTAGTGGCTGGGGGATGGGGATGTGGGGAGGAGGAGGGGGTGCTGTACCACCATCATAGGCGCCATCTCTTGATGTTCTTTATTTTCTCCTGAAGATTTATTTCTATTATCTTTCATTATGTGTATGTTTGTATGTGTGTATTCGGGAGTGGTATGTGTACGTGGTACTCATGCTGCAGAGAAAGTAGAAGTCCCCAGCTCCCATGTTCCCTTCACGCAAAGGGACCATGGTGGATGCTTCCCACATATCTGTTTAGACACCCACCCTGAAGTCAGGTTTTTGGGCCATCAGGTTGGATTCTGACACACAGTCTAGACAGAGACCCCGTTTGCTAATGGCTGACCCTGTCTGAGAACTTGCACAAGGCTCCTGGTGCGGATGAGAAGGAGCCTGCCTCTGGGGTCCCAAGCGTTAGCAGCAAACAGTCGAGAGCTGATCAGCAAAATAATTCATGGAAGTTCCCCTCCCACCTCTCCCTCTTCCTTCTGCCTTTCTCTGCTTTTCCTTTCTACTTCTTTCTGGAATATGGGGCACCTCTGAGCCAGGGTCTGAGGATTATGGGTGAGCAAGGTTGGCTTGTCAATGCTTTCCTGAGTTCCCTTGGTGTGTGAGAGAAGCCTGGTTACTATATGAACAATTACAGAAAGCAATATAGCAGCAAATGTGGGCTTTGAGGGGAGTTCTGTACATAGGCAGGCTACTGGCCAGGCTAGAAAGGGCCATGGAAGGCTCTGCACACAGGGACCTCTAAATGGAGGAAGAGAAGAGGAGAAGAAGGAAGTTCCAGAAGGAAGAGAGAGGTGGGGAGACGGTAATGTTTTCCCGTGAAAGCTCTACACACTGTATACAATCAGAGTCCTATAAGTTCACCCCCTACCACACTGTATACACTCAGAGTCCTGTAAGTTCACCCCCCTTGTGGGTTCCACACTCAGACAAACACAGTCATTTGTAGAAGCCCACGGACACAGAGGCTGAAGGTCAGAGCTCTCAGAGGAGCTGGTGTGGAGCTGGCATCTGGGAGATACTGCTCAGGGTCAAGGGCTGGGGTGGGTGGTGGGGGAACTTTGAGGCTGGGGAATAATGAGGAGTTACGGTAAGTCTGAGTTTGGAATGCTGGGAAAAGGAAGATAGGAGCTGATTCTGGGCTTAGAGGCGACTTGAAGAAAATTTGGGATTTGCTTCATAGACCTGCCGAGATGTTTGGGTTTGAGAAACTTCCAGGTTTAATTTTAGTTGTGCCTTGGGCAATGGATTGTCCTTAAAATCCTGGATAAAAGAGCTGGTTGGATAAGAGATTTCTAAGACTGAGGTTGATTTTTTCCATTATAAACTAATAAATGCTTATTACAGGTTATGTAAAAAGCACAGAGAAGGAGAAAGTACAGGAAAAAAAGCAGTATTTTACTGCATCGTGGCACTCATCCTAGAAATGCTACGGAAGGCGGGTGCGGGCTGTATTCCCCTTGTTGTTTATCTGATGAAAAACAGAATAGAACAAATCCAGCCCTGTTCGTACTTCAGAACCACCTGAGGCTCAGGTGCAGAGAATCTGCTCATTAATTATGAGGAAGATGGTGTACCAGAGGAGACACTCCTAGCTCTGAGCTCTGAGGCCTGGCTGAGACGGAAGCTGGGGTGGACGCAGCTGCTTCCTTCTGCGTGGCTTTCCTGAGCTGTCTCTTGGTTCCACTCAGTAGCCAGCTTCTCCTCTGTCCCCCAATCCCAGCCTTTGAGGATAGGGGTCTGTCCCCAGTGGAAGGAGCCACAAGCCTCCCTCCTTCGCCTCCACTCCACTCACAAGCTGTGATTTCCCCTTGACCTCTCCTTCCGGAAACCAAACCATCAAGGCCGCTATTTTGCGAAGTTCTTTTGCTGTTTCCTGATAGCTCATTTAGTTACTTGGATTTTACTTTCTCTCGCCTTCCAGAGAAGATTTGTGGTAGCCCATCATAAACTGTACTTCCTCAGCGAGGCCGTCCAGTGGAGGCAGAGAATAAAAACAGCGTTAATAATGGCCACTCACAAGTGATTTGAATAGCGCTGTCATAGGCTTTTGGGCTGGGGCTGGTAGTGAGGGGGCAAGAGTGGAGGATGGTGGGCTACAGTTTGGCGGGGATTTATTTATTTAGAATGAAAGAAGGTCAACCCTGAGGGCTCAGTGGGATATGCTACAGGGGCTGGCCTTGCAGAGTCCTTGCTGGGGTTGGACAGGGTGGGGACTTGGGGGGAGGGTTTGGCCAAAAGGCCTACATTGACAACTGTGGCTCAGAGTGTGAGCCTCTCCTGGAATCATCCCGTAAGGAGTGCTCAGGCCTAACAGAAACGTGAGAACATTAAGTAGGTGGAAAGCAAGGGGTGTCGCTAGGGACCCAAGCTCCTGTGTGAGGAGCCCACCCTAATGAGTTTCCAGAGAATGAAAGGGCATCCTCCCAAGTCAGGGTCCTCCCCCTGCATCAGGACTGCCTCCCAGGGGCTAGGGGGATCCCCCAGTCTCACAGGAGTTGGCTTCGACTCCTTCAGGTGCTTTCAAGACTCCTTGACTCCCCCTGCCTTCTGCTCTCTAACCCTCCCCCACATCTTGCTTCATCTCTCAGGTGGTGAGGTGTCTTGCTTCTCGGGCTCTTCAGAACAGGGCCCATGGCAGCCTGCTCCTGCCTCTCCCACATCTCCCGACCCAAGTGCTGCCCTGTGCCTTCCCATCTGCCTCCTTCCATGTGAGAACACCCCATCTCCCCCCAGAGACGGGCTCATTCTGCCTGCTGCCCGCCCTGGAGTCATGGCCCTTTAGTCACAATTGCCAGTGGTTGTGCTGACCCATATGCACCTAGCTTTAGCAAGCCCAGAGGGAGATCCACTCTGTGATTAGCACAGAAAACTAAGTACCTGGAAGGAGGCGGATCCGGCCAGGAAGACATGACCTCCTAGCTTCGCCTGTGAATTTCTTTCAGCAGCAGTTGCTTTGGAGGGATTGGCTGAGTGGCCGGTGGATACTCTGTGGGGCTGAGGGAGAGGGGAGACCTTCGCTCCTTTCTGGGTCTCCAATGTACTCAGTTGAGATTCTGACAGACCCACAGAGGGAACACAGCACTGGTGGGCACTGCAGAGAGAGTTCACAGGAAGTAGAACAAACTAAGAGCCCTGAATTGAGCTGTGAGGTCTGTGCGCATGCACCTTGGTCTGACAGGATAAGTTCCTATGGCCTTTTGGTTGCTTTAAATGGGCATTAGGCAGACACCAGGCATGAGGAGCAAGCAGGCTGGGTATGTGCTTCGTCTCTGTGGCCTGCGAGAAGGGCCTACCTGCCTCAGATGAAGATCCAGGGGGAGTGGAGGGGCTGGGTAGGCCGGGTGGGTGGGTGGTATTCTTTGGGACGTCGGGGTGGGGGCAGAGTTCTAAGCAGGACTCTATCAGGTGACCTATCATACTGGAGGATGTTTTTACAAGTTAATGACTTCAACTTGATAATTCAGATTTTAGAAGGCCTTAGGACCCTTTATGAATGTCTCTGAAAGCAGCTAGATTGCCAATAAACACAAATAGTAAAATATCCATTTGAGATGATTGTTTCCTATAATTAAGTACAGAAAGAGTGAGCTTTCTGCTTACTTCTGGAAGAATCCCCAATTAGCCGAGTTATTTAGCGAATGAAATGTCCGACCTCATCTTACGCTTTGAGCGGCCTTTGCATAAAGGGTGGGGTGGGGCTGGGGAAGTCACCGAGGGAAGAAAAGGCCTTTTCAGGCCTCCTGTAGCCTTGCTGGAGAGGGAATGGCAGTTGTCCTGGCCAGGGCACTGGGAGGCTCTGATGCTGCTCCACCCTCCTGGCTGAGTAGCACTGGAAGAACTCAGTGCCTCTCGTACCCTCTGACCCCTGCTCTCACAGGGGCTCAGGGATGGGAGGGAGCTGGAGGGCCTTGGCCTGACCCTTCCCTTTCTGGGCCCTGTTTGCTCCTCAGAACAGTTCAAGCTTACACCAGGAACTCCTGAGGCTTCAGGGTGGGGATACAGGGGGCTTCAGGGAGCTGGTCTAGGACTATGATGCTCCTGGGACTTTGGAGAGGAAATGGAGACAAACCCTCCCTAGGCTGCACGCTGAGGATGGGCAGGGCAGACACCTGTGTCTGAGCCCTTCCAGGGCTGTGTCTCCAGGGCCCAGGTCTAGCTCTGCGGCCCTGGCTGTATCCCTGGGCCTCAGGGCCCCCTTCAGCCACCTGGCTGTTCTGCCCCCTTTTCATCTCTACCATCTGTGCTGCGGGCAATTCCTCTGCAGTGCGCTGTGCCGGGGCGGCTGCTGGAGATTGTCAGCTGCAGCCTCACAGGGGGCTGGGAAGGGGTGGGGGTGTTCATGCTTCAAGAGCTCCAGACAGCTTGAGGGTCAAGTGACAACCGCACTGTACCCGCGCCCCAGGCGGCGTGAAACCCACTTGGATCTAGACAGAGCTTATGCTTTGCCGCGGCGAAGATTATTGTAGGAAAGGAGTGATGAGGTTGGAGAGGACTGGGGTCGAGGGAGAGATTTTTGAGGTGAGAAAGTCATAGCATGGTGGTGTGTTGACAGGAGATCCAGAGGATGGAGGGTAGAGGCGAGGTATGACAGCTTTAAATGTCAACTTGCCACAATCTGGAGTCACCTAAGAAGAGAGCCTAAAGGAGGTTTTGGGTAGACCAGGTTGGTTTGGGATGTCTATGGGGGGTTCTTTTGATTATTAATTGATGTAGGAAGACCCGGCCCAGTGTGGGTGGCACCATTCCCTAGGCAAGGCCCTGATTCATATAGGGCAAGAGAAATCTAGCAGGCAACATGAGTCCAGCAATTTCTCTTTGTTCTTGGCCGCGGGTATGATGCCACTAGCTGCTTGGATTCCTGTTAGCTCCCCTGCATGGTAACTACAAGTGTGAGCCAATCAAACCCTTTCCTCTTTTACATTGTTTTTGGTCAGATAATTTTTATCACAGCAACAGAAAGGTTGGAGGCTGGGACCCAAAGAGGGGGACAAGAGGAGAGGGAGGCAGGGAGGGAGGGAGAGAGGGAGGGAGGGTAGACAAAGAGTGGTAAGCTTAGAGGAAAGGAATACGGAGTGTGACCTTATTCATACTCCTTGTGTGACTTTATTCACACATCCTTATGTGGGACTGGGAACCGTGAATGGGCAGGCCCCTGGGCTGGCTGGGAATGTCACAGGAGGTTGGCAGCCTGAACTATAGAAGCAGCAGGCTCTCAGGGCCTCTCTGGCAGCACATGAACTACATTAGGATCCATGAGGAATGAGGAAAGAGTTTGTGAGGGAGGCAAGTAAGAAACAGACAGTAGGTGGGAAGATCGGGATCCACCTATAGCTTGTCATCCCCAGGCTGTAAAAGCTTGGAAGACTCTGGAGAGATGGGGCATGGTATTGGGGTCTTTATTGGGGGTTTGGAAGACTGGAGAGATAGGTGTGATATCCAGAGCACTTCAGAACACAGAATAAAATAGTTATAAACTGCCGGGCAGTGATGGCGCATGCCTTTAATCCTAGCACTTGGGAGGCAGAGGCAGGTGGATTTCTGAGTTCGAGGCCAGCCTGGTCTACAAAGTGAGTTCCAGGACAGCCAGGGCTACACAGAGAAACCATGATAAAAAACCCCGAAGAAAATAAAAAAGCAGGAAACTGGGGAGGGGCTTATTTTAAATAGAGTGCTCAGACGTGACAAGTTAGCTGGAGGCTTGAATAGTGACAAGGGACCATCCTGTATAGTGACAAGAGACCGTCCTGTATTCTGAGTATGGAGGGGTGTCCATACAGAGTCCTCTGCCTTCAGAATAGAGAGTGGCAGAGAAGGCAAGGAAGGTGCTAGACGCAGGAAGGAGCTAGCAGGACAGGACGTATCTAGGACACGAGAGTGTGTGCAGAGTTCCGAGCAGCGAGCAGAGCAATCGAAACCAGACTAGCCCACACAGACCCAACTGCAAGGCAAGGACCCTCAGCAGCCATGGTCTGTGCAGTGCCTTCTGAAGTAACCAGTCAGGAGTCAGTGAATCAAATCACACACTGGATTGTGAGCACCCAGAGCAGTACAGAGGGTTCCAAGATGCACAGCCCAGCAGTGTAGACAGTAGTCAAGAGGCTGGGTACACACAGCTGTAAGAAATGGAGTTATCGGACAGGAAGGAAGACAGCTGATAGCGGGCCAGCAAATACTGCCACCAGCCTATCCAAGCACCTGTGCTGTGCCTGGTCCTACCCCCATGATGGTCTATCCATACCTGATTCTGACAGCTCATGAACATGAGCTTGTGTGAAGCAGCAGCTACGCAACACTGGTTGGCCCTAGAGCTCTGATTTACACTTAGGCCTTTCCAACTTCTAAGTCCTTTTGCCAAACACCTAAGCTAATGGGTACTAGGAAGCAGGCAGGCTGTTTGCAGAAAGGCCTCTTGGCTTTCTCTAAACAGACACAACCTGGAAATGACCAGAGATTCTCTGCTCCCAGGGCAGTGACACACAAGAGCCTGCCTCCAGGTATAGTCGTGCTCAGGCAGCCTGGAGGCATGATTTCTGGATGCAGTACACTCCAGCACATGCCCCTTAGCATGCCGCTAAAGCCTTCTTCCCAAGGCTATGCCCTCCGTGGTACCAAGCACAGGGCTGGCTCCTTCTGCATCTCTTGCCAGCCGTGCTTGCCCGGTCTTACCTCTACCCCATGTTGATGCTGGCTGCCACACCTCATTCCTACTTTTGGTAGATTCCTTTGCCCTCTTGGGCTGTGCTTTCTCTTCCTGTTCCCTCGGCCTGCTCCTTCCTTCCTGTAAGTCAGGAGGGTGGTGGCTCTCTGCCCTTTCTTTCCTTCTGTTGGTTTCCCAGTCTCTCTGTTTAACATCCTGTTTGGTGTCTGCAGCCTGGCTCCTCTTCTGAACTCCAAAGTCACTGGTGTCAACATTTGTCCCTCTTACCCAGGATCTGAGCGCCCGTAATCCTCACACGGGATACTATGATCCTTCCCAGTTAACACCATTGTATTAGTTAGGATTCAACACATACAAACGTTTTATATATATATATGTATACAAACATATACGTATATGTACATACATATATATGTATATGTATATATATATACATATATATGTACATGCATATAAGTGTATACACACACACACACACACACACACACACACACCCCAACAGAGGCCCAAGACTCCAGTAGTCTGTGAGTCTCAGTCTATGCCAGCATCCTGAAGAAGCAGGCTGTAATGCCAGTGAAGGGAGAGCAAGAACGAGCAGGCCAAAGGAGGTCCTTCTTCTGAGACCTCGTCTTTTATGTGGGGTACAAGCAGAAGGTGTGCAGAGTAGAAGCGGGTCTTCCCACCTCAAATTGTTTCATTAAGAAAAAATTCCTCTGGGGTGTACCCAGCCATTTGGGTTTTAGTTAATTCCAGATGCAGTCAAGTTGACAACAAAGATTAGCATCACAACCATGCTTATCATTCTAGTGTCTCAGCCTTGAAGCCCCAAACGATGCCTGTGTGCTTCTGTCATGTCTGCCCACTGACCCTGTGGGCTCTGCTTCTGGGCACACTTGCCTCCCACTTGGTATCACTTAGTGGGCCTGGTCACTGAGACCCCTCTGTCTTGGGCTCTGGATTCCTGCCTTCAGCCTTCTTCAACCTTGTCTCCACTCGGCTGCCACAGGCATTCTGCTAGGATGAAGGTCAGGCCAGACTGCTCTGCTGCTGTGAGCCTTCCTTCTTAGGCTCCCATATCACAGGGAGTCAAGGGCAAAATCCTTCTGCAGTCTTGCCAGGCTCTCGCCCTCCAGGACTCACTGACTTCCGTTCCTGTTGGCTTTCCATGCCTTCTGCTCGGGTGGCACTGACTTCCTCTTGGACCTGTTGCAGGTTGGGCAGATCCTGTCCATTGTCACTCACACTTGCTATTCTTATATATATTTCATGTAATCACATATGTGTGCGTGCGCGCGCACGCGCACGCGCGCGCACACACACACACACAAACTCACACGCTCATACATTCACACAGACACTCTCACACTCACATACTCACATACTCACATGTACACACACATGTACTCACACAGACACACACATTCACATACACACTTGCATATACTCACACTCACATATTCACACACATGCTCACATGCACACACTTATATGAACACACATGCTTATACAGTCACACACATACACACACATGCACATACTCCTACACACACTCACACACATGCTTACACACTCACACACATACATACACACACAATACTCCCACACACTCCCACATGCACTCACACACATGTGCATACACATGCACACACACTCACACACATTCACACACACACTCACATATGCTCACATACTCACATACACACACATACTCACATTCACAAATGAACTCACACATACGTGCACACACATACACACATACACAACTCACACACATGCACACACACACCTACACACTCACACATGAACTCACACACACTCACACATACTTTCACATATATGTACACACACACACGCTCACACACACACACACACACACACACACACACACACTATTTTTCATTTTTCTACCCATCTGTGTATAAGCACACAGCACCCGATTTGTTTCCACCCTTTGGCTTTTATTAACAATGCCACTTTGAAGACTGTTGGATCAATATCTGTGCAAGTCCCAGCATCAAGCTATTGTGTGGCTAAACCTGGAAGTGGAATTGTTGGCACACACAGCAATTCTATATTTATTTACTCAAGGAGCAGCCAGATCGCTTTCCACCATGGCTACAATGTTTGCCATGCCCACGAGCAGTGCACGAGGCTTCTGATTCCCCCACATCTTTGCCAACACTTGTTATTCTCTATCTTCCCTTTAAAAAATAGCCACCCTAATTAGCATGAAGTGGATCTCATTGTGACTTTGATTTGCACTTGTTGGACTGCCTAATTATACTGAGTAGATTTTTACGAGCATCTCGGCCACTGTACATCTTTGAAGAGATGCGTATTTCAGCCCTTTGCCTGTGTTTGAGTTGAGGTGTTTGTTTTTCTGCTGTGAGGTTGGGTGAGGGTTTTCAAGGCAGAAGATGGTGTTGGGTGTTGGTGGTTACAGGTCAAGGGTGTGGAGATGGCAGAGGAGACACTATGGTGAAGGCCACGTCCCCAGGCCTGGGTGTGTCATGAGGGGTTACACTGGTTACTTGTTGCTGAGAGAAAAGACTTGGCAAATGATCAGAAATGAGAAAGGTTTTGTTTGGGCTTGAGTGTGAGGGATGGTACTGACCTATTGTGGGAAAGTCTTGGTGGCTGGACCATGAGGCAGATGGTCTCACTACGTCTACAGTCAGGGATCAGGGATCATGCTGCTGCTCTCTGGCTTTCTTCCTTTTTATGCAGTGTGGGACTCTAGCCTATGGGATAGGCGCTGCTCATCTTTGAGGTAGGTCATCTTCCCACCTCAGTGAACTGAATCGAGATAACCAACCACAAACCAGAGAACCATCTCTTTGGGGATTCTAGGTCCTTCCTACCTAGTTCACACTGAAGATGAACTACCACAGGGGCACGGCTCAGTGGAGAGGGAACACTGTCCCCTCATTTGATGGCCGGCCCTGCTGTCATCTCAGAGGTACTCTCTGACCCCTGTGAAGGGCTGTCTGTCTGCAGGGTGGGATGGATTTAGGGCTCTGCCTTGTTCATGTAATAGTGACTGCATACAGTGGGCCTGAGAATCCTCAGGGCGCAGGTGAAAGAGGCACAGCTCAGAGGTGTCCTGCTCATGACTGCAAGGACTGTGGGGTGGAGGTGGGGGGTCGGTCCTTGGGTACCACTTTCTACTCACAGCTGTGGGCAGTTCCTAATGTGCTAGCTTTGAGTGGGTGCTGGATGCTTAGGGACCCAAGGCACCTCTGCAGGTCTCCAGGGCGTGTAGGATCCCCTGGATCTCTCCTCTCTGCCTCCTCGAGACTGTTCTTTCAAGCCCAAAGGACAAATAGTGGCTGAAACCTCCTCCAAAGTCAGGGGCAAGGAGGCTTGGCTGTGATCTTGATAGTTGAAACCCAGCCACGATGCTCTTCCTAAAATACTGTTCTTAAAATAGCCTGGTCGTGTGGGTCCCGCATCGCGAGAGGCTGCTCCACCCAGGTGACTGGCCCCGCTGAGCCAGTGGCATTGAGCAGGCAAGGAGTGGGCAGAGGCGGCCAAAGCCAAGGCCTGGGTTCTGGGCACTGGTCCAGCCCTGGCAGTTCAAAACCCACCCAGAGGCAGCGTACGCACACGTGGGGTCTTGGTACCTGCTGAAAGTGGCATATGTGGGAATTTGAATTGAAGCTGAGCCTTGGGCCAGGCATGCAAAACCCAAAATAACAGTCTGTGTTTAGGGTGTGAAGCTATAAACAGCTCCAGGCCTGAGGGGGTTGGGGTGCAGTCAGCTGTGAAGGAGCTGGTGACAGGCTCCCTTTTCCTGGGAATCCCGACGCCCACAAGAGCTGGGGACTGGGAACTGGTTTTTCCTTTCTGTGCCAGCTTGCCCTGCTAGATGAGCCATGGCTAAGGAAGGCAGGCCTTTCTGTAAGTCAAGTCCTGCCTCTGCTCTAAGACAACCCAACAAAGCAGGAAGACCTGCCTTCCCCAGGGAGTCTGGGCAGGACTCCACTCACTGAAAAGCCTGGCTGTTTGAAGAAGGGGCTGTCTTCTCAAAGATGGGATCATCGTCCTCTTCCTGAGGTGGATAGATGTGGGAGTCCCTTTAACCAGCACCTGAGTCCTTGGGACCACCATGGCCAGCAGAGTAAGTATCTGAGGGAGGCAAGAAGTTGCTTCAGTTTAACATGACTAAGTAGCTGGTGTTGGTTCAAAACCCCGAGTAGTTTACTTTAGGCCTATTTAAGCACAGTATAATTTGGTGAAATTAATCCTGGTGATAATTAACTCAACCCAGTGTATACAATAAAGCTTAGGAAGTGACTACATCGAAGTGCTTTGTAAAGCACACGTGACATCATCCATAAAGATGGGGTTCAGGGATTGACAAGCTCATGGTTAGGGTCTGTGGGAGGATCTGCTCTGGTTTTGGCCATGCAGACAGTGCAAATGTCACCAGGCCGTTAGCCACATCCACCCCCAGCCTTCTGGGTGAATAGCAGGTTCTGTATTCCTCCCTTTGAAGGGACAACCCTGTGCGTTTGACATCCTGGCTCCTCCAATGCTTATCTGTGCGCACAAAGACTTCAGCCTCCCACAGATGGGCATGCAGAAGGGTCACCGGTGCTGAGCAGTTCTGAGCTTTGCACCAGAGTCTGCCTGGGTCTCTCAAGGTTGGTGCATCCAAGGTGAGCAGGGCATTCTGGGAGCTGCTCAGTGACAGAGACTTTCGGTGCTTTTCCCAGAGAAAGAAAATGGAACACTTTTTCGGATACCTGAGGGCGCCCTGATGCAGACACCACAAGCTAAATGATGTGTAAACTGCCTTCCTGCTTGGAGCCTCTGATCTTATTATTCCAAGTCAAGAAATTTAGAAAATTATAGGATAGAGTATCTTGCGGAACAGATGCGGAGAGACTAAGCCCCTGTTCTTTTCATTCGCCTGGCCCTGCTAGGCGCGCCTGAACATTTGCCATTCCAGGACCTTCTGAGAGGGTCTTGTCTGCTGTGTGGGTAAGCCTAGTGGTCCTCGCAGCATGGCGACAGTCTCACTGGGCACAGCAGGAGAGCCGAGGGGGGGTGTCCTGATGGCCTCCCTGTCTCCTCTTACTGCACCCTCACCTCCACAGAGGCAAGCCTCGTAAGATCTCCACAGGCCCACTGTCTTGGGTAGTTAAAACGTAAGCTAGAGGTATCTGAAGGGAGAAACCTCAGTAGAGGCAATGCCTCCACAGGATCCAGCTTTCAGGCATTTTCTTAATTAATGATTGATGGGGGAAGGCCCAGTCCATGGTGGGTGGTGCCATCCTTGGGCTGGGGAGCAAGCCAGTCAGCAGCACATTTCCATGGCCTCTGCATCAGTTCCTACCTCCAGGTTCCTGTCCTGCTTGAGTTCCTGCCCTGACCTTCTTCGATGATGAATGGTGGTGTGGACATGTAAGCTGAATAAGCCCTTTCCTTCCCAAGTTGCTTTTAGTCATGGTGTTTCATCACAGCCTTGGTAACCCTAAGACACCACCCTGTGCCTGGGGGAGTGCCTTTCCTTCCCCTGGATCACCCAGCTGTTGCTATGTCCCAGGTCCATTGTCTGCCCTCAGGGCATCACCAGCTGCCATCAGGGGTGGGGGTTACTGCCACCTTCTGCACGTTTCATCTGAGTGCATGGACTATTGACACTTCTCAAAATTCTCTGTGTGCATGTATGTATGTGTGTATGTATATATGTATGTATGTATATATGACACTTTTCAATGTTTGTATGTGTGTCTACTCATATCTGTATGCATGTATGAGCATGTATGTGTGTTTATGTGCATATATATATCTGCATACATGTGTGTGTTTAGGTGTGTATATGTGTGTTTGCATGTATATGTCATCTGTGCAGAGTGTGTGATGTGTATGTAGTGTGTATTTGTAGAGGCCACAGAACAACTTTGAGGGTCATTCTTTAGGTGGCATCCACATACATGCACACATACATACATCACATACATGCACACATACATACATTTACTTATCTATGACGCAGGGTCGGTCTCTCTCTGACCTGCAGCTTCTCTATGTGCTGCTCCCATCTCTTTTTCAAGATGTATTTTAAATTACACATTATGTGTATGTGTGTGTGTGTGTGTGTGTGTGTGTGTGTGTAAATGCAGGGCCCAGGGAGGCCAGAAGAGGGTGTTGGACTCCCTAGAGCTTAATTTACAAGTGGTTAAGCTGCCTGGGTGGGTGCTGGGAACTGAACTCAGGCCCGGATAAGAAGCACTCGCTCTAAGTGCTGAGCTCTCCCCGCCCCAGGTTCCCCTTTTTTATGCCTGACTGTAGGTAGCCATCAGTAACTCACTCAAGAGCTGAAGGAAAGGCCTCAGTCCTGTGAGGGCTCAGCAGGCTTGGTCTGTGGTGTTCCATTCCTGTGGGCCTCAGAAATGGAGCTGGAATGAAGCAGGCTCCAGACTGGACGCTCTGACCCTTTGGGTTGGGATCCTGCTGTGCTGGCTCTAGCCATGTGACTTTGCTTACGTTGTTGTTTTTCCTATGTAGTCTCTCATGTGAATTTGGCACACATTTTTAGGCAATGAAAAGGCCATAGGAATTTTATGTGCAATATGTATGTGTGACATGTGCCTGGAGAATTCTGTGTGTGGTATGCATGTGTGACATATGCCTGGAGAATTCTGTGTGTGGTATGCATGTGTGACATGTGCCTGGAGAATTCTGTGTGTGGTATGCATGTGTGTTACGTGCCGGAGTATATTGACACGTTGATCACATACTCACGTGCAGACTATTTTTGAATGAGCTACTTTTGTAGAACTGACACTTGCGGGCTGGGAAGTTCGGCTCAGTTGGTAAAGTGCCTGGTGTATGTTCATGAAGACTTGTGTTTGGTTCCCCAGCCCAAATGTGAACAGATGTAGCTGCACGCCACCTGAAAGTCCATTTCTGGAAGATGGAGGGGAGAGTGTTGGAGTTCACTGGCTGGCCACACCAGCTGAATCAGTGAGAGACCCTGCCCCAGATAACAAGGTGGACAGTGAGAGACCCTTGAAAGTGCAGACCTCACTGTAAAATGCTCAAGCACACTCACTGGCACCTGTGTGCACATGGACACTCAGGTACACATGCATGCACACATGGGTGCACACACATGCATACACATACACAGACACACATGCACAAACTCACACGCACACATACCTGTGTACACACATGCTCACATACACACGTACACTCACACACTCACACATTCACATACTCATCTCTCTCTCTCCCCATCTATCTGCCCACTCATAATCAGAACACTCCTTAGGCAGGCATCTGCTTGACCTATTGTGTGCTAGTCTCTGTTGAGCCTTGAATGTTTGGAGGAAATGAGTAGCCCCCCACCCCATGTCTTCATCGTGTCTTTAGCTGGAGAGAGATGATCTGGTACGTGTCCCTTCAACTCCGCCTCACTTTCATGTGTCTCCTTTTCCTCCTGCCTCCATTACTGGGGTCTCCAGGTTTAGGGTGGCATCCTGCAGGTGGTCCTTTTTGGACTGACTGTGTGCACAGAAGTGGCTGTTTTCTACCTGTGATGGCTGCCTGCCTCGGCAGAGGTGGGGGGCGGGTGGGACTCGTGGGTGACAGTAACAAACTAAGCCCTCCTGAGGCCCCAGCCTCCAAGGCTTTCTGCTGGATGATCTCAGATCTTCTTTCATGGAGGGTGCTTGCAAGAAAGGCCTTTTTTATCCTCAGAGGTGTCCTGTCTGCAGATACCCGACTGTCTGACATCCTGGGCTCCAGCTGGTGAAGAGACCTTCCCAGGTCACTCAGGAGTTGGAAGAGTTGTGGACTCACTCGCCACTGATAGGTCAGAAGGTGTCTTCTGAGCAGGTGTTCTTGTGGTCTCAGGCTGGCTTGGCTGGACGCTACAGTGAAGTTTTCAGATGGAGACCCTGCTACAGTCCAGATTGAGTAGCCCTGAAGGGCTGGTCTCAGTGCTTCTGGTGTAGGGCATCTCACTGGGCTCACCCTGAGAGGACACACCCTGCTATCTTTGTTATTGCAGAAAGCACAGGTAGAGACTACATAAATTCTAGAGAACTCCATGGCGCTGTTGCAGGCTTCCTGTCCTTCCTCTACTGTGCCCTGCCAGACTTAAGCCACAGATTCAGCTAGGCCAGGGAGAGTGCCAAGAAAAGCCACGTGGTAGGAATCTCCCCAGAATTAGGGTGCCTCTCTGCCCCACAGCTGAGGTCCCCCCTGCAGGTGTGCTCCCTGTGTTGGGGTCAAACCATCTGTCTTAGTTTCTCTGCCGGTTGCTGTGATAAAACACTCTGACAGAAGCAGTTTAAGGGGGAAATGATTTATTTTGGCTCACAGGTCTCGGTTACAGTGCCTCACGGCAGGGAAGCCACTACGGCATAAGCTCGAAGGAGCCGGCCATGTAGCACGGGAGTGAGGAATCTGTGCTTTTGGATGCTCACTTTCCTTCCTCTGTTTTTCAGTCCAGGACCCCGAGCCCAGCGAATGGTCCCAAGTTCACAATTGCAGCGGGTCCTTTTGTCTCCATTAACATAATGAACATAATTCCCTTCACAGCTGTTAGAGCTCCCGGCCTGGAAGAGCCCAGCCCAGGCTTTGGCCTGGCTTCCTGTTTCTGTTGGTAAGGCCAGCTGCAGGAGCTGCCTGGGGACTCTAATGTGAGTCCCAGGAAGGCCACATTGTACCTGGAATATCCCCAGACAGTGAAGATCAGTGGTAACCCCTGAGTATAGAGGGACTCTTCCTATGATGCCCCCCGCCCCCACCCTCGCTCTTCCTTTCTGGCGAGGGCATTGTGGTAGGTGGAGCGTGGTAGGTGGGGCAGACTCCTGTGTGCTTTGAGGTGGTGGTATTGGTGCCATCCATGTGCTATCTCTTGTATCTTCAACCCAGTCTCCCCCTGACTCCGGGACCCCAGTAGGGAAGTTGACACCGAGAATCTTCTAGAACCATCTTTATGCCCATGCCTTTGCTGGTCATCTGCTCAGCATCTGTAAAGGTGTGTTGGTGACATTTAAAAAGGTTCCCTCAGAACAACAGCATGCTCCGTGGCCAGCAGAACTTGCCAGAGGATGTCACTTGGACTAGGGATGCGATCCAGGCCCGTGCTTGTAATTCACCAAGTGCTTGTTATGAGGAAGGGACATAGGATTGCAGGGCTCCTGCCAGCCCAGCAGAAGAGGCAGTATTTGAAATGACATATAAACTGTAGGCCAACAGTAGCATAAACGGAGGTGCCCTGAGCTGGGGTCTGGTTTACCAGTGCCCCAGGGTTGTGAACACTTCCTCAAGACAGGAAACAAGAACATGAACACTTGGCTTCCTTTGCTCTAGACCCCCAAACCAAGCTGTCCCCCAAAGAGTTCTGGTTTATGATGGAGCATCTTTTCACTCCGCTCCTCATTTATCTTGTTCCTTTCTCTGGTTTGTATGTGTGGGTGAGTGTATAAGTGTGACTGTGTGAGTGTGAGTGTGTATGTGAGAGTATGTATGTGTGTGTTTGTGTGAGTGTGCATGTGTGGTGAGTGGGTGTGAGTAAGTGCGAGTATATATGTGAGTGTGAATATGTGAATGAATGTGTGTGAGTGTGCATGTGTGGTGGGTAAGTGTGTAAGTGTGAGTGTGTATGTGAGTGTGTAAGTGTGTAAGAATGTGTTGTGAGTTTGTGAGTATATGTAAGTGTGCATGCATGGTAGGTGAGTCTGTGTGTAAGTGTGAGTATGACAGTGTGTGAGTGTGTTGTGAGTGTGTGAGAGTGTGAATGTTTGCGTGTGTGTGTGTGAGAGAGAGAGAGTGTGTGAGTGTCATTGTTCATGTGTACATGGATACCAAAGGTTGATGTTGAATATCTTCCTTAGTTTCTCCTACTCTTTCTTTCAGAGACACTGAGTCTCATCGAACCTGGAGCTTGCCGGTTTGATTCAGCTGTGGCTTGCTGACTAGGGCTTTATAGAGTTCCTCTCTGGCCCCAGGACAATCGATAGACACAGCTATGCCCTGCCAGGATTTTACAGAGGTTCTGGGATCCTCCTGTTTACACAGCAAGCACTTTGCCCACTGAAATCTATCCCCAGTCTCTGATCTAAGAAACTTAAAAAAATCAAATGAAAACTATTCGTGGGCCAGTGAGCAGGGCGAGGAAGTTGGAGGAAGAAAATCAGGGGGAGAGGGAGGCATGGACTGGCTTGAACGTGGCCACAGTGTCACAGGAGTGTGACATCAATGCCCCCAACCCTTGGTTACCCATTATCAATGATGCTAGACAGCCAGGGCACAGGACTAAGACATGGCTCATCACAGATCACCTCCTGCATCACTCTACAGGCACAGAGTCCCCTCACACCGTCACAAGACGGGCAGGCCTGGGGCAATATGATAATTGGGACCACACTCACATGGATGATGCATTTTTGGTTTTGGTTATTGACCATTCCTGTGTCTAAGTTACGGATTAAACCATATCATAGGCTGGTATGTCTAATCTAAGCAAATTAACAGAGCACTGTGAGGGTTCAGCACCACCCTCCACTTCAGATATCCATTCAGGGGGGGTTTCTTGAATTGTATCTTCTGTGTTAATGGAAAATGAGGCCACTGCTGGTCACAACTTAGCTAACACACCTCAGATGTCAATGTTTTACCATATGTCACTTCTGCCTGCGTGACCCCGGGTATTTGGAGCAGAAAAGCTACAAGAAATGGTTTTCAGTATTTAGCTTTCAGGAAGGCACACATTCTGCTTCCTGGTCAGAGGGAGCCTGAGACCCTGTGTGGGACAGTTTAATTCTGGGTCCTCTCCACACTGTCCACATCGACTGCCATCTGGTGAGGTGTGGCAGCTACCGGCCAGGCCTGCACGTGCAGTAGCTCCTGGGTTTGTCCCCAGAGGCTCAGAGGGGAAATGAAGTGACCTGCTGAGGCCATGCGGCCAGCCAACTGCAAGGTTCTGCGCATTTAGACTGTTGAGGCATGCACGGGCTGTAGCGTGCAGTGGTCACAGGAAGCCATCAGCAATGTCCCCTGGAGCTGAGGTCACCTGCACCGGTTTGCTCCGGCTTCTCCAAGGTTCATGCAGCTGCCCCTTCATCTCCGGTGTGCCTTGTGACATCAGTGTTCAGAAGCTCTCTATAATCTAACCCTTCTCTTGTCATTTGGCTGGTAATTGAGGGAGGCTAGGGAGAAGGGTATTCGGTGACTCCTGGGTGTCCGGTAGGTAGTACTGTGTAGGCTACCTATGTAGAGAGATCATTAGGGATGGGGTTTCATCCTGGACTCTCCCTTGATTTGTCTGGCATGTGAATGAGCACCCTTTGCTTCAAAAGCCATGATCGTTGCAGCACAGTGTTTAGAATAGCCAGGCAAAGTGCTTGGTTCAATCAGAAGCCCCAGCAGTGCGAGGGAGGCCCAAGGCTTGGGTCTGACTCTATATTGATGACAGGCTATTTCTTGGCCATATATCAAGGAGTTTGAAGGATGGCTTGCTGCGACTTGGGTTCGTGTATTTTTGTAAATGTTAGGTAAGATGTTTGCTCCCTTGGGCAGGGTCTAGGCTGACTCTAGTTGTGTTCTGATCAAGGTGTGACTGTGCTGTGTGTGGCTCTCTCCCCTCCCCCCTAGCCCCAGGGAAACATTGGATGGTTCACTCCAAAAGGCAAGACTGAAGGATACTGGTGTCAGAAAAAAGGGCGAGACAGAGGACAGATGGACAGACGGATGTCCTGGCATGTCTGTGAGAGTCCGTCAAGGCTTGAAGAGTTAGAACTGTGTTTCTAATACAAAACAGACCAAGAAGGAAGTCAATATAAAACAGAATTCTTTAGGGACAGTAATGTCCTTAGTCACTGGCCACCCCCAGGCTATGGCTGCCATAGGAACTTCTTGAAACACACAGGAAGACCTGAAACACACAGAGAGACCAATTCTAAACTCTATATAGTCATGAGAACATATCCCACACTGCACATGTGGATAGAAACTCTGAGCCAAAAACCTGAAAAATGTTGGTTCTGAGCAAGTGGAACCCTGAAGGGTTTGTAAGCTACAGGGCCCCTCTGGGGCTGATATGTTGCTTTAGGACATATTAGAGTCTTATGAGGAGATGCAGGAAGACTCTCAGGGTAGCCAGGATCTGAGACAATAATGATCAAGGAAGCCAGAAAATCTACCACAAGAGATGAGAGACAAGTTCTGCCAGGAAAGAAATCTGTGTCTCAGAAGGTAGGGATGATGGAGTCACCTGAGAATGACTGCATGTTTGTAACTCTGCTGTGATCACATAGCCTGACTAAAGACAACTCAGGGAAGGGAAGGTTTATTTTATCTCACAATCCAAAAAAGACATTGCTGGAGAAGGCATTGCTGGAGCACCAGTCTCACCTGGCAGTTGAGAAGCCCAGAGAACATGTTTCATTCATACACAGGAAGCAAAGAGAACAGAATAGGAAGTAAAGGGAACAGAACAGGAAGTAAAGAGAACAGAGCAGGAAGTAAAGAGAACAGAACAGGAAGTAAAGAGAACACAGCAGGAAGTTAAGAGAACTGAATAGGAAGTAAAGAGAACACAGCAGGAAGTTAAGAGAACAGAGGAGGAAGCGAGGCCTTAATACAAACTTTCAAAGCCCACCTCCCATGATGCATTTCCTCCAAAGCCTACTTCCTGAAAGTTCCATAATCTCCCCCAAAAGTGCCACCTATCAACATCCAAGTATTCAAATACCTGAGTCTGTGAGGGCATCTCTCATTCAAAGTGCCACAGATAGTATACCAAGTATGAAGAAGTGAAGTAAATAAAGTATATAAGAATTGAGTAAGAGCTGGTGGAACAAATGGGACTTTTAAAGAACTGGCCAGCTCTTTTAGAAACAACAACAACAACAACAACAACAACAAAAGCATTATTTAGGGCCAGGTGTGGTGGCACACACCTTTAATCCCAGAACTCAGGCAGAGGCAGTTGGATCTCTGTGAATTCAAAGCCAGCCTGGCCTATATAGAGTTCTAGGCCAGCTAGGGCAATGTGGTATAGCCCTGTCTCAAAACACAAAACAAAACAACAAGAACCATTATTTTTAAATGAAAACCAGACCTCCTGAAAGCCTTAACTGAAGAGATAAACAAAAGAATGTACATTTTGCTAAAGAAAGAGCCAGTCACGTAGCAGACAGATAGACATCATCCAGACAGCAGCCTGGGTAAGGGTGGAGAGCAGAGACATGACAACCCAACACATGTCCTGCAGAGTCCCTGAAGGAGGGGAGAGAGAGAAGAAGGCTCAGGCTTGAATACGGCTGAACACAGAAACAAAGCAGAGAAGCTGAAGTGTCAGGTGTGAGCACTGTTCAGCGTGAGAGTGAATATGCGAGGTCAGGGGTTGTTGTGAAAATCATTAGGGTGGAGGGGGTAGACCAAAAAACAAAACAAAACAAAACAAAACAAAACAAAACAAAAAAAAACCCCAAAAAACAAAAAAACCAAACAACCCCCAAAACAATAGCAAAAAAAACCAAACCACTGCCAGATCCCCATCCATTTAGAAAATGGAAGAAAATACAAGCCAGAGGCTGCTCTCTCTGCTCCCAAGAGACGAAAGGACAGACAGGCGATATGTCGGGGATTTCTGGCAGCCTGTACTAGTCACACCATGTCAGCCTTTAAGAACCGAAGTGCCTGCCATCTCAGGGTTTTGAAGCATGCGGCGAGAGCTGTGTTTGTTCCATGAAAACCATTCTGGGATAAACCTTCAAACGCTGGGCTGCGAGCCTGGGATCCCCTTGACAGGTGCAGCCGAGAACAAAAATGTGATCTTTCCGGGGTGCTAACCTCCTATTAATAAAAGGGGAAAAAAAAGCAAACCAAATTAGTCCTGGGAAGCAGAGAACCCTATGAATCAGCCTTCCTCTCTCCGAAAATAACTTGCTTGGAATTTATAGTACCCCAAGTTCCGCTGCTTTTTATATTGTTTACTTTCCTCGCCAAAATATCAAATAACTCACCGGTGGTCGGTACAGGGACTGTATGGATAATTTGAAATGAGGAATGGACAGCTGGAGAGATTTCCTTCCAGGGGGTCAGTGCTGGGGTGACTCCCTAAGACTAATGGTGTTGGATTAATAACCCGGGGCTGCTTCTGTATTCATAGCCTGCTCCCTCGGAAGGCTGGGATACTTCCCACTTTTATGTCTTGCACAGAACTGTAAAGCAAAGATGGTTTCATTGCGGCCGTGTGCGCAATGAGATGCGCAGGGGCCGCTCCTGCCCATTAATCAGCGTTTGGGGGGAGGCTTCTGGAAGCCTGACCTATTGCTGTGGTAGCTGATCTGAATGTAATGATCTCTCCCTCGTGGTAGCTGCTGCAGCAGGGCTGGAGACTCCAGCAAACAGCCAGGTGGGGGGAGGGCAGTGACCATGAAGTTGTACCCCAGGGAGGGGAGACAGTCCAACCTTCAGGGGTGCACAGGTGAATAACCAGGGGATCTGCATATCAAAGGCACCTTGCAGGGCCTTGGGAGGAGATGTGGGTTTGCAAGAAGCCCATCTTGTCAGCAAGCTGGGCTTTACTGGGTGTCTACTTCCGGAGGGTGTGAATGCACCTGGGCCTGGGCCTGGGCAGGTACTGGGCAGACAAGAAAATAAGCGAGAGGTTGCCTCTGGCTGTGTGGTTCTTCTTGAGGGCTGGGGGTGGCTGCAGTGGATCTCTCTGTGACCTGGGTTGATGACTGCAAAGTGGCAGAAGAGGGGATGGTCTGGGAAAACCTGAGCTGCCGGTAAGCAGGATTAGGTCTTCCCCTTGTCAGGGAGGACAGTGCCAGCCTAATGTGGCTTTACAGGGAGGGCGTCCTTCGCACAGACCAGGGCAGGAGATGCTCCTGGCAGGGGACAGGGTAGCATTGCCTCCCAGACCTGTCAGACTGTTGGGCAGTTGTGCCTAGGAGATGGATGAGGGTGGGAGGAGGCTCTAGGGGCCACTCCAGTCACCTGTCTGTGTTCTCACCTAGAACAAGCAAAAGCTGTGCCATCCGTCTCTGAAGAGAGCTCTCTGGGTGGGAAAGGGAAGGCGCGGAACGCTTCTGACCCTGGCCCCAGGATCCACACGCACTACCTTCTCTGGCACAGACTTCCCTTGCCCACTCCTATCTATGTTCTTCCTGAAGGGTCTCATCCCACTGGCTTCTCCTCAGAGGTGCAGTGTTGGGGTTCCTGGCCCCAGAATTCATCTGATCCCTGGTTAAGGAATTAGAGCTGGAAAAGAAGTCAAACTTGGCTCTGCTATATCTGTCACTGAGGGACAGAGTGGAGAAGAGATGGCTTCCCTTTGTTGTAGAACACACTCACACGCACGTGCGGACACACACACACACACACACACACACACACACACACACACACACAAACATAGCTTGCTGGGTGCCACAGTTCCTGAGAGGACGAACATCTACATTAAAGTGTCGCTCTGAGGATCGATAGTGACACCCACGCTGCATTTAAATATCTGCAATTAAGCCAAAGGCCAAAAAAGCACAACCCAGAGGGAGGTCCACTGGGCCTGGGGGAAGGGACTAAGGAACCTTAGTTATATATTTCCCTGACCTCGGGATCAATATACGCCAGCCTGCATTTTCCCTGCTGCTGCTGCTGTTTAATCTCAATCCAGGCTCTGGTCTGGTCCGTGGCACACACCTTCTGCTTGCTGGTTTGGGTGGCGATGTGGTGACTCCCTGGCTGGCAGCACTTGTGCCTCCTCTCTGGTCCACTGAGCCAGCTTTGGACAATGGAGCTGTGTCCGTGGTCTCTGTGCTGGTGGGCCGGGGGGTGGGGGGGTCGGGGGAACCTGGCAAACCCGCTGAGGCAACTCTGGATGGATGGGAGGTAGATTTCATCTGATGATGGGCAGGTCTTCAATGCGGGATGCAGCCATCTGTCTGAGCGTTGTAGCAGCTGGGCACGGGTACAGAGACCCTCAGACTCTGATCACTCTGGTAATGCCTGCGTACATGCTCCTGCCAGCCAGAGAGACTCTAAAAAGTATTTCTTCCTGACAGTTTTCTGGGTTCACGTGTATGGCAGATACTAAGCCCGGGAGGGAAAAAAAATGTAGAGACCATGGACCAGCAAGCTGCACCACAGACACCAGGCAGGGGGTGTCAGCTTACTTGTGGAGCTGATATTAATGCCAGCCAGCCTCTGGGTGGCTTAGTGTTGGTCAAAGTCAGAAGTCACAGTGAAAGCGACCAAGCTTATTCGGTCTCTTCTTTCCTTTAACTTAGTAGGCCTGTCCAGTGCAGGGGACCCCCTCCCTCCAGGTCCCCCATTGCCCTCTGCCAGTGCAGTTTAGAGTCTTGCACCCCACCTCCTAATCTCAGGCTTCTTCCAAGGTCTTCTCTTCTCTCTCCGGACATTTCTCTGATCAGCCTATCTCTCAGTCCGCCAAGTGGCTCAGGCATCTTGGAGCACTTGTCTGCATGGGCCCACAGGCTCAGGAGCCGCTCTGTTGTTCAGAGTCCTGTTCTGTCCCTCTCTCTTGACTTTGTGCTTCCCAGTGAACTAAACACACACACACAATCAGATACACACAACCATATACAATCATACACACCCATCACACTCACACACATACACATGCACACTCACTCACACACATATACCCCCCCCACACAATCAGATACACACAACCATATACAATCATACACACCCATCACACTCACACACATACACTACACATACACATGCACACTCACTCACACACATATACCACACACACACACACACACACACATACACACACACACACACACACACATACACACACACACACACACATACACACACACACACACACATACACACACACACACACATACACACACACACACACACATACACACATACACACACACACATACACACACACACACACACACACACACACACACACACACACAATCCCCTCTCACAGAGCTTCTGTAGGGCTCCCAGAATCATCTGCTTATGACTTATAGCTGTAATATATACAGTATTAGACATTAAAACTGAGCGATTACTAAAATATGTATTAACTCATTAAAACAACAGTAATAAAACCATTTTGTGTTGACCAGAATGGCTTACTGTATAATAAAAATAACAATATTTTTGGAAACAAAATGAGATCTGGTGCGCAACGACATGGTTTTGTATCTTTGCACATTTCGCTCATGTTTGGCTTTGTGAAAGACAGACTGGGGTCTCGAACCTGTACCTGCTGTCAACACTGACAACACTGATACGTTGGGTGAGAAAAAAAATTGGCTTTGTACAGGTGTGCAAATAGAATATAAGGTGTTATTTTAAGGGCCGTTTTGAGGGGTTTTCTTTGGATATTCCTTTGAATACGATACTGAAATCTCAAGTTGTACTGTGTCAGTCTGCTCTCTGTTGCTGTGACACATCACCAGGAGAGTCAGGGGGAAGGTTTACACTGGCTCATGGTTCCAGAGACTTTATGGTTACTTGTGTTGTTGCCTTTGGATCTGAGGCGAGGGAGCCTCATGGTGGGAAGGGAATGGCGTAGCTTGCTCACCACTGGGGAGCAAATAGACACAGTGGAAGGGATGGCCGGAACCCCCATGACCTACAAGGATATGAACCCCGATAATCTATCTTCCTTATATTAGGTCCCACCTACCCCCAATAATTGCGTTAGGCTCCACCTTATGACACGGAAGCACCTGCTGACAGCTGGACAGGCTGGGGGCTTACACCTTCAGCTCATGACCTTTGGGGAACATCTAAGATCCACACTAAAGTGGCTCAGCAGAAAGAAGAACTCTAGTTTGGATCCCTGGCACCCACATGCAAGCTGGTTGGTCATGGTGGTCTGCCTGGAATCCCAGTGCTCAGAAGGTGGAAATGGGAACCAGAGAATGAGGAGGCTAGCTACACCGGCTACATAGGCAAGCTCTGGGTTCAGCTGAGAGATCCTGCCTTAAGGAATATGGAGAAGAATGAGTAAGACTTCCAGTGATAGTCTTGGGCTTCCACATGTATGTATGTATGTGTTCAGACACATGTGATCACGTATCCACACATGCATACCACGAACACATGAAAGTTAGAAAGACCCAGGCTGTGACAGATACATTCTTAGAGGTTAGTTGCAATATGGGATTGGGAACCGCCATCATTTATCGATACGTTGGGCAACACAGACGATGTGTGTTCTGGCCCTTCTTTAAGATTATGGGCTAAGAGATGCTGTGGCCATTGGTTTGGGGAAGCATACTCTACTCTGTCTGCACTATAGTTCTTGCGCACGCCGGACTGGCCAGCAGTAAGGACGCTGCAACAGGATCCTTCTGCATACGTTTATTGGGAGAGCTTGATTGCAGAGGCGAAGAGACCCCGAGCCCAGAACTGGTGCTGCTTTTATAGGCCTAGGAGAGGCGTGTCTCACACCCGGATTGGTTATGCACTATGCCTCATTTGCATGTTCCTCATCTGATTGGCTACTCTCTCTCTCTCTGTACCTCACAGAGCCTCATTATCATACCTCATTTGCATGTCTCACATCTGATTGGTTATACTCTCAAAGCCTCATTATCATGCCCGGGCCAGGCAGTGTCTTTGCAAAAAACTTTACTGCATATGTACACATTGGTTGTTTGTCCAAACTTATGCGTGGTGGCCAGCAGTAGTCAGTGCCACTCTGCAACGGCACATGTGGCTTCCCACATATAGTAACACTGCTCAGACATGCCCCTGTCATTAAATAATCTATGAATGTATAGCAATATTTTTTTACCCTGTTCTAGTAATTTCTATTAGCTTGTTCTTGTGTTGGTAGAGAATCTTTTACTTTGATTATTATTTGTGTGTGTGTGTGTACACATGTGTGTAAGTATGTGTACACCATGGTGCACTTGTGAGGTCAGTGGTCAAGTTTGTATGGGGGGGCTCTAGGATCAAACTTAGGCCATCAGGCATAGTCAGGTTAAAAGTGCCTTTTTGCACTGAGCCATTTCATGGGCTTAGAGGAAAGTCTGGCATACAAGTCTCTGGAGAGATTCTTTAACTAGCTGCGGTCTAATTGTAAAAATGACACTGCCTATTTTGAAAATACTGGTTCACTGAATGATACAAGATCTTAAGAGCCAGCATGCCTTGTCACGTGACACGCCCCAGATTACCTTTGGGTGTCACCGCTTACAGCTCCAGAAAAGTCATTAATTTTTGTAAGCGGCTGAGTGAGTTCACAGTGGAAGACACAAGTTTCCTCAAATTCTGATTTTTGCCTAACAGTTCAGTATTTTCATCGGCAACAATACGGCCAATTGGAATGACAGTCTCATATTCATAGCTAATAAAAACCACCTGATAAATACTTGCTGTTCATTTCTAACCCACTTCTCCTGTGGACAGAGCAGCACTGTGGAGAGAGTCTCCAGTCAACCAGGGTGCTTTACGGCTGCACTGGTGCACTTTTAGACTTAAGGATGCATTCTTGCTCAGGCATTTCCGGTTGGAATGTTCCAGAGATGTTCTGCACGCGGCTGTGAGTTAGGTCACACTGGAAGCGTTTCAGACTGATGTCTGCTCGTTCATTTTAGTCAGTTACTGATCATTCCCAACTCTAGCTGCCGACTTATCTATTTCTCCTTACAATTCTCCCAGTGTTGGTTTGTGTGTGTTGACGTTTTCTTGTTTACTTCTTGTTCCCTCCATCAGCTGCTTCCTTTGTAATTATAAAATGATCCTTGGTAGTGTTTCTGCTCTGAAATTTACCGTGTGTGATATTTTCCCTCCTCCTCTTTCCCTCACTTCCCTCCCTCCTCCTCCTCCTCTCTGTCTCCCACGTCCCTCCCCTCCCCCTCTTCCCCCTCCCTTCTCCTCCCTCTTTTTCTCCTACTTTCCTCCCCTCCCCCACCTCCCCCTACTTCCCTCCCACCCCTCTTCTTTCCTTCCTCCCACATTTTCCCTCCTTTTCTTTCCCCTTCTCTTTTTTCCTCCTCCTCCATCCTTCCTCCTTCTTCCCCTCATTTTTTTCCTACAGAGTCTTCCTTTGTAGTCTAAGCTAGCCTTGAACTCACAACCCTCCTATCTGAACTTCCTAGACACTGAATGCTACCCTTTCTCCACCATACACAGCTCTGCCTCCTTGTATTAGTGTTTCGAGGGGAATATTTTCTTTCCTCCTTTTAGTTTTTAACGAGTTTTGTCTTTGTATTTAAGGTCTGTGTTCTTATAACAACATATAATTAGGTCTTGTGTTGTACTACAATCTAAGAATCTCTGTCCTTTATTTGAAGTATTTAGACCATTTACTTTTAATGTGGTTAAGAGTATAATTATGCTTCTATTATTTTTCTGCTTCTAACATCTATTGTTTTTTCTCCTTTTCCCTTTTCCCACCTTTCTCTGGGTTAAAAGAATAATTCCGTGTTATCTGCTTTTTGGCTTATCAATGTTACCTCCTTGTTGTAATAGTTATCTCAGAGTTTTTATATACATCATAACATCACCATTCATGGTCACATGATGGGGTTGCAAACATAGGACAGCAGTCTTATGTTTCTGTGTCTTACCTCATCCCTTTCTGAATCTCATGTATTTAAATTCATGCAATGTGATCAACCTTAGACTCCACCATTATTCATTTTGCTTTAGACAGCTGCATTTCAGAGACACTTAAATGATAAAAGTCTCTCTCTGGACCATGGAGTTACCATTTCCCCAGGATACCATTTCAATTATCATTTTTTTTTAAAAAATTCCATTTGCTAGGTTTTTTTTCTTCTTCTTCTTCAGAACTTTCAAGAAGCATCTGTATGGGTTTTGGCTTTCTCGTGTCATTTCTTGTGAAAAAGAAAAAAAAAAAAACAACCAAAACCCAAAGATATCCACATCTTCCTTTCTCTGCACACAATGTGTCTTTTTAATTTTTTTTCTGAAGATTTATCTTCATTGCTAGATTTGAGCAAGTTGATCTTGTTGAGTTGACAGCATTTGTCTACGTGTCTTGTGCTTGGGGCTCACAAAGTTTCTTGGATGTACAAATTAATAGTTGTTGTTGTTGGTGGTGGTGGTGGTGGTGTTTAAAATCTTTTCCTGTCCCTTCCCCTCCACTGGGAACGTTATCCACAGAAAGCGTTCTCGACATTCTCACGGATGCTCCTTTTCTTCCTCCAGCTCTCTCTTTTTGTTTGTAGTTCTTGTCTGGATACAGGGTGTCATGTAGCCCAGGCTGACTTTGAACTCAATGAGTAGCCAAGGATGAGTGTGAACTCCTGATGCCCCGCCTTTACAGCCTTCCCTTTTATCTCTGCCTCTTAGTTTGGGTCTTTTCCATTGCGTGTGTGCACAGGCCATCTAATTTTTTGTCCTTCTCACCCACCGTGTTCTCACTCCTGTTGTGCCTTCCATTTTGTTTGCAGTTCTCATCTCTAGAAACTTTGCGTGGGCCTGTTTACAACCCCCATGCCTTCCCTGCTTGCCTTCAATCTTCTTATCCACTAAGTCCATCATTGTATAATTTCTGACTTGCTTGTGATTGATTTTTTTTCATTATAAGTCACTTTCCCCTGCTCCTTTGCATACCTGGGAATTTTCCGTTTCATCTCAGACAGTACAGTTTACCACGTTGGGAGGCTTGCTACATTCCGACTCCTATGAATATTCATGAGCTTCGTTCTGGAGCATGCTTACATCACTTGGAACATCAGATGAAACATTTCAGGTCTTGTTTTTATGCTTTGTTACTTGGGTCCTCAGCAGCTTTGAGTCTGGAGTTAATTTTTCTCCTCCTGGGAGATCTACGCCTTATATATTATGCACATTTCCGTGCTTGGTGTAGGGAACAGGTGTCATTCTATTTCCGGGTGCCAGAAGGGGATGACCGTCTATGTCCCGTTGGCTGGTTTGCTGTGTGGCCTCGGATGGTCTTCTCAGAGACATGTGTGAATCTGTATTTGCATGAATAGTTGGAGGTGCCCTCTGCATGGCTCCCGAATCCTCTGAGTATCTTTCCCAGTGCTGTGTCTTGAGACCTCCAGTGAGCTTGATTCACCCCCATTTCGACGTCCTTCTCCTCAATTCAAGGGGACTCCTAGGCCTGGGTCCCCTTTCTCTGCCACAGCCTGGAAACTTCATAGCAAGTCACCCAAGAAAGCTGCAGAGCTCACCTTGTGTGTTTACCATCTCTCACAGGTCACGGTCCTTCCATGCCAGCGGTCCATGTCTAGAGAAGCCACGTTTTGCACTTGTCGGCTTCTCGGCTCCTCTTTTGGCCAGGAGCAGAAGTCCTGACAGATACTTGAGTCTAAAGAACATTTGTTGGTTTGTAGGTTGGCAGCCAGCGAGAAGCGGAGAGTTTCTCTTTCAACTCTAATGCTCATGGAATTCTTTCCACCAAGATAATCACCATCCTCCAGCCTATGGGGGAGATCCTCAGTGTACACTTCACTAAACTCATTTGTTTTTATCATTCCAGGAAGGAGTGCCTGTGTGTGTATGTGTGTGTGTGTGTGTGTGTGTGTGTTGTATGTGTGCATGTATGTGTGCGTCTCTCTGTGTGTATATGTGTTTGTGGTGTGTGTGCACATGTATGTGCATGTGTGTGTTTATATGTGGCATATACATTGTGTGCACATGCTTGTGGGGGTGCTTGCCCATGTATGTGCATATATGCAGAGGTCAGAGGTTGCCCTGTGCTTTTCTCTATTGCTTTCTACCTTATTTTCTGAGGCAGTGTGTAAGTGTGACCAGAGCTTGCTGGTTTGGATAGACCAACTAGCTAATAACCCCCCCTAGGATTCATTTTAGAGCTTGGGTTCCAGGTGCGCACGATCATGCGTGACTTGTGGCTGAGCCCTCCCTCCCTCCCTCATTCTCTGCATGTTCAGCTACAAGCTTCTGGAACTTCTCTGATGAGGCCTGAGGCAGCACTACTGCAGGAGTGAAGCGACGAGAACACGGAGAGGGTGGCTTCACACCACGGCCTCTGAGCAGTAGGTTCATCCCTAGGGCCTGCGAGCTCCCAGGCATGGCTTCCCATGCACATTCACAATGTTGGGTATGTGTTTCTTCCCATGGAATAGGCACCAGGTTCAACCTGAAGGTGGTTGTTCGCCCCCACAACATGTGTGAGACTGTTACATGCATTGCTATACCTTGACGTCATTACTACAACTTTTAGGACTCAAAAGCTTTTACTTTTTACAGCCTTTTCCCTCTAGCAGCCACAGAATGTTACGAAAGCTGGTCTCCATGGAGGGAGCCTCCTGGCCATCTAGCTTGATGTCCCCATGTCCTGTGACCAAAGCCTGTGGTGTCGCCAGCAATTAGGGTCTCACCATCAAGTGCTGGTGGGCAGTCAAGGGCAATGAATACAGCCTGTATTATTTGGGGGGATCTCTAGGGTCACTCCTGACTAACAACTTGGGGGGAGGTATCCCATACATGGTACCAGGATTTTTATTGGGCCAGCTATAACTTCTTTGGTAGGGCAACTCAATGAAACTCTTTTGTAAGAGTCTTCATGTCTGTCTGTCTGTTCTATAAAGCTTATAACATGGTAGGTTTCCATATGGTCTTTTCAAACATCCTTAGGTCTAGACATTGGTCCCCACCTACCTTCCTCTACACTACTCCTCTCCCACCTCCCTCCTCCCTCCTCTACCCTCCCTCCTCCCTCCTCACCTAGATCTCCTTCCCATTGGTCCTTTTACAGCACCTGAGCTTTGCTCTCCCTCTTACCTTGCCCATCTTCTTCTCACCCCTACCCATCCCCACGAAGGAATTTCTGAGTAGAGTAGGGAGAGAGCGCGTGCAAGTGGTATTTCCGATGCTTATTGCTTTTATCTTGCGGAGACCTCCCGAGTGCTAGCCACCACTGCTTTCCCTCACCCCTGAAGTGTCAACATGTCAAAAGGAAAGTCCCTCCTCAGTATTTTGTAAAAGTGGGGTTGACCTCTCCGACCCTTAAACAAGTCTTGTGGGCTGTCTCAAGGGCCCACATCAGAGAGGCTTCCTTGATGGCAGATACAGCTGTTCCTGGAGTTGTGTGTAGAGTGTTCTCTGTAGCACTGTCTGCACTAATGGGAATGTGGAGACAACTCATGGAGTTTTCAGTAGTAGAAGAACCCACAAATTGTAAACGTATTTTGGGGGATGGAGATGGATTAGTACACAGCAGTGAAACTGAGATGAGGGTGTTTATGTGTATAGAAGTCAAAGCACTTCTGTAAAACAAGCTTAGAAAGAAATGTACCATGTGTTACAATCCATACACGATTCAAATATAAAAATAAGTGATTTATGAATATGGGCCTGTCCTAGTTTGCTTTCCATTGCGTTGCTGTGATAGAACATGTTGACCAACACAAGCCCTTCCTTGTTAGGCATTTGGTCACAGCAGTAGGAAGAAGCACTAACACACTCTGGGTGGCCTTAATCTCAGTCAAGGGCGTGTCCTTGGTCACTTAAGGACCCAGCACTAGGCCACGCCTCTTGAAGTTCCCACCCCTTTTCTGGGAACTGGGAACTGGAACTTTGTTCCCACACTGGGAACAAAGCTTTCTGTCTTAGTTAGAATTACTATGACTGAGATGAAACACCATGACCAAAAGCAAGTTGGGGAGGAAAGGGTTTATTCCAGGTCAAAGTCCATCACTGAGGGAAGTCAGGGCAGAAACTGGAAGCAGAAACCCCTGAATCGCTCAACAATCAAGACAGTCCCTGACACTGGTGTCAGATTTGACCTGGGCAACTCCTCAACTGAGATTTCCTTCTCAGGTGTGTCTAGGCTGTGTCAGGTTGACAGTGAAAGCCAGCTAGGGCAATGCTTGTGTGGTAAAAACAAAATAAAACCTAACTGGGAGTCAACAGCTACTTGAGAGGTGAGGAAAAAGAGGGGAGGCAGAGCTATGAGCTCTGGTTATCTTCTGTGTTCATGTGTGCACATACATGTGGAGGTCAGAGGGCAAAACTGGGTGTTTTTCTCAGTTGTCCTCCATCTTAGCTTTTGAGATAAGGTCCCTCAATAGCCAAATGCACACCCATTCATCTAGACTGACTGGCCCATGGGTTCCAGAGTTTCTCTGTGTTCATCTCCCCAGCACCAGATCATAGATGTGTGTCACTGCATGTACATTGTGTGTGTGTGTGTGTATGTATGTGTGTGGTGTGTGTATGTGTGTATATGTATGTGATCTGTCTGTGTATGTATGTGTATATGTATTGTGTGTGTATGTGTATATGCATATGTGGGGGGTAGTGGGTACTGCCATCAAACTTAGGTCCTCATATCTGTCTGGGGGGTGCTTTACAGACCAAACAATCTCTTTGGTCCCTTCTTTACTATTTCTTAAAAATAAATTGATCTGACAAAATATTATGATCAGGAGACGTGTCTGTGTGGCACATGGATGTTACTTCTAATAGGTTCTAGAAAGTTTGAACTTCTGTCAATATCAAAAAGTACAGAAAAAAGAAGAAAATACCATAAACGTGCGATACAATCTCAAAGCTGTGGAAAATGCTAAGTGAACAATGGCTGGCAAGACCCGTCTCCCAGTTATCAACACTAATGCCAACAGCTGTCGAGACTCTGATCTGCCAGGGAGCTTCACCCTCTGCTCCATCACCACCTGGGATGCGTGCCTCTCCCTGGTTCCACAGCCAAGATGTCTCCCATTTGTAAGCATTGCGTAACTTGCCCAATGTCACATAGTCAGTCAGCTATAAAGACTGGAACCTGATGTCTGGGACTTGGAGCCTGTGTCTTCTCCATGCTGTCTGCATCTAAGATGCTTTCTTCTCCTCAGACATATCCCCGTGGCTTCTCCTCATTCAACTCCCCGGACCGTTTCATTGTAGCAAGGCTGGCTGTATTGCTACTAAGAGTGAGTCACTACTCTTTGGGGACATTCCTTTCGTTTCTATGGCAACAGAGATGCAATGGTTTGGGGACCTTAAGGTTGTGTGTCATGAGCTGGTGCATCCAGGGCCTGTAGCCTCTTAGAGGCCTTATTTCCTGGAGGACTCTGTCATTTGCCTCTGCCATGCCCTGATGCTGCTGGAAGGCTCCGTAATTACCCTTAGAGTGGAATCTTTCCTAATGTTTTAGGTAATAAAACAAGAAAACCTTGGAGGTCGTGGCTAATAAGGTCCCTCAGATGCATCAAGCATTGCCTAAAGATTTACTTGAATTAATTGTGTAGGTGATGTAAAGAAAGGTGATATACTTACGTGCCCACTCAACCTTTCCTGGTTGCAGCTGTCTGATAAAGAAAAATGGGTGTGGAATACTTGAGATGGTTTGAACGCATCTGGGAAGACAGGCTGGGTATTTATAAGAGCAGCGTCTGTGAAGGACCCAGAGGGCCTGTGCTGCCGAGGCAGGTGGATGTGCGGGGGAGGATGGTGTGAGCAGTGGACCGGCTTCTCCTGGGCCTGATCAGGGAGTGTGCCTGCCCCCCCCCACCCCCCCGCCCTGCAAATCCTCCTGTGGGACTGTCTGAGTATTAGTCTGCAAGGCACTTGGGGAGGATTTTCTGTGAATTTTAGATAAATTTAAAACCAACACAACCTGGGGACATAGTGAATCTCAAAAGTTGTGGGGCAGGGGCATTTGGGTTTGATCTTTTCGTCACAGTCTATAATCATGATGGTCAAAGTGATCAGCTCTACCAGGCTGGTACATACTTGTAATCACGGCACCTAGGAAATCTGAGGCAGGAGGATTGCCATGACTTTGAGGCAGAGCTGGGCCACAGAGTGGATTCTAGGTAAGCCTGAAGTACAGTGTGAGACTTTTTCTCAAAAAACCTAAAAGGCAAAAACAAACTTCTAAACAGAAAGGCACACAAATATGAAAAACTGCTGACACACAATTTTAAGGGCATTTTACTAGTTAGAATCACCGGCGACTAATGCTAAAGTCTATACACAGCGAAAGGGATGGGGGCGGGGCCGTTGGTTCCAAGAGAAAAGTCCAGAGCAAAGGGGCTGGAGAGATGACTTGCTCTTCTAGAGGGTCCTCGTTGAGTTTTTAGCACTCACATCAGATGGTTCACAACTATCTGTAACTCCAGCTCCAGGGGATCTGATGCCTCATTACCAGGTGCACACAGCACACACGTAATTGGAAGTAACACACAAAATCCTAAAAAGGTAACATCATCATCATCATTATCAACAACAACAACAAAACCGTCCCTAATGAGACTCTTCTCATATCTCTTCCAAAATGGAACAGTACGGAGCAGAGGCAGACAGGGCCAGCGACAGGAGTCTCTCTTCTCAGCCAGTTGGTACTCGGTAGTGCTTACCCATAATCCCCGTGCTTGGGAAGTGAAGTCAGGAAGATGAGGAGTCCAAAGTCAGCCATAGCTACGTAAGACCTTGTCTACAAACAAACAAACAGCAGTCAACCAAACACTCCTCCCCAAGAAAGAAAAAGAAATCAAAACGCCCACAAAAACCCGAAACGAAGTGATTAGCTTTGGAGTCAGGCTCCTACTTCCTGCTATGAGTTCCGGGGAAGGCTAGGAAGCTGCTAGCTCAGTAGAGTTCTTTTGACCATGGCTTTATACCAGAATCTACATTTTAAAAAGTCCAGAGAGGTGGCAAAGGTTTCTAATCCCAGCACAGGGGAGGATGAAGAGGAATTTTGAAGCTTATTGGCCAGCTGGCCTGCCAACCAAAGTATCCAGCCAATGAAACCCCTTGTCTCAGCTAGCCAATGAAACCCCTTGTCTCAGCCAGCCAATGAAAACAAAAACTAAACTTCAAACCCAAGTCATAGTGCCTGAGAAGTGGGGCCATTCTGTGCCTTCAGAGACACACTTCGAGATGTTGTTTAAGGTGCAGTCACTAAAAGTATCTTAAATGTTGATTGGGGTGGAGCGGGTTAGCAAATGGTTGTAACTAGTGCAGTGTTAAAAAAGAAAAGAAAAGGAAAGGAAAGGGAAGGGAAGGGAGGGGAGGGGAGGGGAGGGGAGGGGAGGGGAGGGGAGGGAAGGAAAAGAAAAGAAAAGAAAAGAAAAGAAAAGGAAAAAACAAAAAACAGACAAAGAGCCACACAGACATTGACCCGAGAAGAAAGCAATGAGATATTAAGGGAAGAACTAGTATTTTGACTTCAGTCTGCAAGTAGGTCATTTTGGTTTCAGTTGTATAACACAGTTCAGTTTCCCCCACCCCCTATCCCCCAACAAACCCAGTGTGCTGTCAACCAGCTTCCACAGTTACCAGGAGAAGTTCTGACAGTTTATCCGGTCTACGCAGCTCCCTCTCAAATCTGTCTGCACGCAGGCACAGCTTCGCTCAGAGAGTGATGCTCATGTGTAGTGCGTATGAAGCAGTAGATTTCGTAGTGATACAGGTGCTGAAAGCCCGTTTCTACAGTCTGTGAAGATGCTCACCTATGAGGACCATGGCAGAAGATGCCTGTGATGGGTCTGGAGCAGGGCTGGCTCCTGATTTTACTTCCTATTGTTCTATGGGAATTGTCCTTTGCAGCCTACTGCTGGTCTGAGCTACTGCGGCAGCCACCTCCTCTTCTGCTTCTTTTCATTCTTTCTCTGGTCCTTTCCTCTCTCTCTCCATTCTCTTTATTTTGGAAGAGTTCTCGAAACTTTTGCTACATCTATAAAGATACAAAATGTCCAAGCAGCTCTCGCCTGTCTTGTGGCAGAGGGGTCAGAAGTGGACTCCCTTGTTTAGAGACATTTGTCACTAAGCCCTGGGTCCTTCCTGGTATCTGGGCATGAGGGGTCTGAATTAAAACAAGCTTCCTGCTACATCTGAACTGTCATCCATCCAGAAGTCTCATTTAATGGCATATTGGGAAACAAATGGGAGCCACTTGGAGGACAGGCAGGTATGCGGGGTGAGATGCTGTGAATCGCTCAGAACTAATTGGCATGTGTCAACCTGGCTGATGGAATGGCGTCAAAGTCTGGGACAAAATGTTCTAAGAGGCACAAAACCGGGGCCCCGGGATCTGTCGCCATCAGGTATCCAGGAGCTTAAACAGGCTTGCTAATTTTCTCCTCGTTTTCGTGGGTTGTGGGGTGTGGGAGGAAAATGGGCAGCCTAAAACGGGTGGGGGTGAGAGCATATCTATATTTAATTCACTTTCCTGGAAAGATATGGAGACAAGTCATTTCAATGCCTTTTCTTCTGGGGGCGTGTACCCCACAGATTCTGCTCCAAGTTGGGTGGAGTCCATTAGAAGTGGCAAGGCATTTTTTTTTTTTTATGGATGAATCCAGGAACTTTGAGAGCTTTGCAGTGCATATTTTTAAATATGTTAAGTACCATCATAAGACTTGGAAACTTCAAGCTTCTTTAAATAAATGGATTTTACAATTGCAGAACACTGACTTATTTGGGGTGCTTTTTTTTGGTTGGGGGGCTCCCAGCTCACGGTAGCTCTACCCGTGAAGCTCGTTTTTAGACATGCTGAGCGCCAAACCCTAACTGTGCGAATCCATATTTTTTATTTTTTGGCATTTAGCATTTTGGAACATAAAGTTGGAAGTTTCAGAAGCCAGCCAGCATATTTCAATGTAATCTACTGCCGTGGTGTTGTCTTTTGTTGGAAGTGGAATGCTGGGGCCACAGCGATGTTTTCACGATGTAAATAATTTGTGTATTATGTGTTGTCTGAGCGTGGCATGCGCGAGATAGGCTGTAATAAAATCGCCCAGATATGGTTTTACATGACGGACTGTAATGCTCGCTTCGGAGCCGTAGGAGCCTGGTCTGTAAATAATCTGCATATTAAAAACATCTTAAATACGCTCAGACAATAGATGGATGCCTCCTCCAGATTCATTCCTTTTATTGGGGATTTACAGCCAGCATCTCAAGTGCCCTGTCCAGGACCTAGCCAGGCATAGACGCCATCATTGGCTGGGGTTTACAGTGCACTTAGGAATCCAAGAGCCGGGATCAGGTCCGGGTGTGATGCACACCAGCATCCCAAATCTCGGTTCTCCCTTTGACCTCCCTCCCACGCTCAATAGAGTTGGGGAAAGGTGGGAGACTGACGTGGAGGACCCTGTGTGATGTGTTCTGCTGTTTGGGGAAGGAAGTGACCTTGAAGTTGCTTCTTAGCCACAAGGGGGAGAGGGTCCAACCTGGGGAGACCAGGGCATAGATGCTACTGACCCGGGAGCCCCCGCAGCCTAAGGCGGCTGGCTAAGAGCTCTCTTTGAACACAACACAACATAAATCAGAACCCGAATCTTTTAACATTTACAGTTTTAGATGAAATTCCTGCTGAGAGTCTCTTAAGCTAGATTTATATCTGATTTTGCATTGAGCTGTGTCGTTATGTGGGGCCGAGAAACTCTTATGAAATTAAGCATAATGCGAGAACATGCTGAAGAGACAGTTCTGGGGGAATGGAGGCTTTATTGTGTTACGGGATCTCCGAGTGGAGAAATATGCATAAAGGCGCAATTACCATGGACATTTTCCTTTTAATGATCCTTGTACCATCCTCGGCAGGAAGGTTTGCTGACGTCTTCTCATAGAGAAGGGAAAATTGAGCCAATATTGATACCCCTCCATCCATTCCGAGTCTCCAAGAATGCCAGGAGAGTGATCCTGTCTTCAGATTCTGAACTGCAAAGCCAAGCTTTACGCCAACCAGGAACTGCAGGGTCTTGTGAGAATCTCACATCGGCAGTGGCACGTATAAAGGTGAACTTCTGGAGGTGCTGAGCTGAAGCTGTGGCTCTTAGCCTGGGTGGTTTGTAGGCAGCAGCCCCACCTGGCTTTCTCTTGGTGTGGGGGCTTGCGTGCAATCCCCCAATTTATCTCAGGAGCTCCCAAGTAGGCAGAGCGGGACTTGGGGCAGAGATGAGATCTCAAACCTTCTAGAAGTCCTCTGTTCCCCCAAAAAGTTCTCCTTTCCAAACCTCCCAGAGCCTGTGCCCTCTATGCCTGGCATGGAGATGCTACCAGCTGGTGGCAGGGGTGGGGGGCAGCAAGAGCTGAGCCATGGCTGCAGGCTGCAGGCTGGCACCCAGAGCCTGGGGCATGGTCCAAAGCCTGACTGGGTTACTCAGGGTCAGGTGATGGCCAGCCTTCTCCCTTCCGCCCACTGCCAGCCACACCTGACCCTCACTTCTCTGCTCTTCTGCTCAGAATCTCTCAGAAGACTTCAAGGCACGCGTTACCCAGTCGCTAGAACTTATGCAACGTCTGACTCATGACCACCAGAGGTCACTGTAACAAGGTAGAACACAGGTGTTCCAGAGTCTTAAGTCCGCTGCCTGAAGAAAGCAAAAGGAAATCAGGAAATCGGAATAGACACCCCCCCCCCCCAAACGCTCATGCACGTGGACCTCATCCCCTAACTCCTTTCCACGTGTGGGTGGTCCACCAGGTGCACTGTTTGGCAGAGCCAAGAGATGAACCCACTCAGGACATTTGACTCCCACGGTCCCTTGTAAAGGTCCCAGGGTGTGTTGTGTTCCTGATGCCTGAGGGTCACTCTCAGCTTTTATACACAAACTGAGGGCTGCATTCTCTGAGTCCCTTTTCTTGTAGCAGTTTTAGGGTGAGGATGATTCAGATGTGGCTAGTCTGGTTTATCTCCTCCCCACCCCCTCTATGTGTTCCCCAAGGCAAACGGGCTAATCGGTCAACAGTGCATGAAATCCTAGTGCCTGGCTCCTGGTGGTGAAAAGGGTCAGCTGCCAGAGTTATGACCTGTGTGTGTGAGTGTGTGTGAGTGTGCATGAGTGTGTGTGTGAGTGTGCATGAGTGTGTGTGTGAGTGTGCATGAGTGTGACTGTGTGTGTGAGTGTGTGTGTGTGTGTGTGTGTGTGTGTGTGAGAGAGAGAGAGAGAGAGAGAGAGAGAGAGAGAGAGAGTGTGTGTGTGTTAGAGTGGAGGGTAAGAAACACGTGCCGTTCTTAGCAGTGGCTCCTGGAGGAGGTTCCTTCCAGTCAAAGTTTTTCCTTCCTTCCTTCCTTCCTTCCTTCCTTCCTTCCTTCCTTCCTTCCTTCCTTCCTTCCTTCCTTCCTTCCTTCCTTCCTCTCTCTCTCTCTCTCTCTCTCTCTCTCTCTCTCTCTCTCTTTCTTTCTCTTCCTTTCTCTCTTTGTGGGTGGTTGGCAGGAGACTTTAGGGCTCTAGAGGTAGGAGGTTTGGTAGCTTTTTACTTAGCAAATACTTGGGGCTGCCAGCTGGAGCTGCTGTGAGCTGCTCTGAGCCTTCTCCTGCATCGACTCCCTTCCGTGTCACATGCAGTGACATTCCTGTAGCATGGCATCTCTGCAAGGTGACAGGCAGCGCAGAAAGCAGGCTGGATGCAGGCGCACACGGACATTCCTGGGAGTGTTTGGAGGATATATGGGACTTGGGGAAGGGAAATGAATTCCCTGGATCCTCTAGGGGACGATTCAGACTGTGGGGGGAGGAGGCCAGGAGCTGATGTATAGGAGAAACAGAGCCATCCGCCTCAGTGTTGCTTCCTCATGGACGTCTCTGCAGGGATGTCACACAGACATGGAAAACCACAGGGTCTGCAGAGCATGGGCCGTGTGGCTGCGGCTACCGGACTTGTGCACTCACGGTGGACTGGCCATAGGGGTTTGGTCCAACTGGTTAGGAAGCAGGGAGACATGGCAGGGGCAGACTTGAGCCGCTGGCCACTCCAGTGTCTGTGCCCTGTGACTGACAACAGAACTCAGAATGGGGGTGGCTCAGAAGACACGCAGGCTCTGAGCTGGGTGTGGCTAGCGGGTGAGCGGGGTAGGACCTCCGTCACAGATCTGGTGGAGGGCATTGAAAGAAGAGCCAGTCCTCTCTGACCTTGAAGCCCTGGCATTTGGAGCCTGACTGAGCAGAGGGAGGCAGCCCCGCCCTTCCTGGCCTTCAGAGGTGTCAGCTCTTCAGTTGCTTTAGAGAGGAAGTTTATTCCAGCATGTCACCATCCTCTTGAGCCCACCTGGGGTGGCATCTTCCCTCTCAACATTCCTCATTTCCTTTCTCCAGTGTCCCCCGTCCCCCTCCGTCCCCCTCCCTCTTCCCTCATTCCTTCCCCCCTCCCCTCCTCTCCCTCCTCCCTCTTTCCTTCCCCTCTCCCCTCCTCTCCCTCCTCCCTCTTTCCTTCCCCCCTTCCCTCCCCTCTTCCCACCAGTCTGCCATGTCTCCTTCCACCGTCATCACTATTTCGGTGAAAGCCTGCAGGACTGGGTGAACAGCGCAAAGGCTCGGTGTTTGCCTAGCACCGTGAACAAGGCACTGCCCAGCATCACACTGAAACAGCTGGGGAGATGGCTCAGCTGGCACACTCACCACACACGCATGGGGACCTGAGTCTGACCTCTAGCATCCACACAAAAAGGCCAGGAGTCATTGTGTGCATTTACAATCTCATGCTGTAGATGTGGACACAGGGTCACTGGTGAGCCTCCTGTCCCAGTGAGAGAGACCCTGTCTCAAAAAAGCAAGGGGACTACTCGTGAGGAACAACACTGGAGGTTGTCCTCTGACCTACACCTACACACACACACACACACACACACACACACACACACACACACACACACACTCACACACATACCTACACACACATACACACACATACATATTCACATACACACAGACACACACATACACACACATACACACACATACACACTCAGACACATGGACACACATACACATACATGCACACACATACACACATAAACACACATACACATAGGACACACACAGGTTCAATATTATGTACATGGGTACAGCACATGTTCACGTACATATCACACACACACACACACACACACACACACACACACTAACCTCCCCACACTCATCCATGTAAAGGTTTTCTGTGTTGACACTGGAATCCTCTGGAAACAAACTCTCATTGATGATAATGTCTCCCCAGAGACCCTGAAAAATGTGGTCCTCCACGCCAGCCCTTCATATGGGCAAGTCTCTTTCTTTCTCCCATGTGTCACATAGAAACCAATACTTCATGTGCCCAATGTTGTCATCTCCAGAAGAACCACAAGAGTCCAGTACCAATGCTTGCCCCATGTTTCAATGTACAGCAGAGGTTTGGAGCATTTAAGTGTGGCTTGATGAAATCACCCCACTGAGAGATCCAGAGCTGACCAGCCTGTCCCCAAAGATCCCTGGCCGTCCCTGGCTCTGCCTCCCTGTCAGTGGCTTGAAGCATCTTGCTTGCTTATCCTGTCCTCTGCTAGAATGGAACCAGCCAGCCACCACCCTTTACTTGGCTCCCCATCCGCTTATCATTAGGCAATTTCCAGGCCACTTTCCAGATGTTTACCCCTCTCTACCCTAGAAAGGTTGTTTCTATTTCATTAGACTTGATATATACCCATCAAAGCCCTTGAGGAAGAACAGCTTCCAGAAGGAGGGATCTGAAGGTGACCATTCAAGATACCGACTTGGCTTCCAGAGCTCGAAGCTCAGGTGGAGCCCAGATCATCAAGGGTGGTTGACGGAATTTCTCCTGTGCTGCAGATGGCCCGGGGGGGGAGCAGCTCTCTGAATGGGAGGCTGATAAGTGTTAAGCACACACTTTCCCCTTTCTAGATCCGTTTCCATGAAAAACTGCAGATTCTGGCACTGGAATGCACTCGTTTAGATTTTTTGATAACAAAGGCCGTGTTAATCAGGGGGCCTAGCAATGAGGTTGTCACAGCCAAGGAAAATCACCGGGGATTAAATGAAGTGGTTTAATGATACTGTCCCTTTCAGAGCTGCTTCTCTAGCCTCCCATGTGCTACCTACCCTTGACAGACCTGGGGCTGCTCCAGCGGGCACGCGAAAGGGAGGAGCCCCGCTTTGCGAGAGCCTTTCAGCTCCCCTGACCCCTCTCATCAGGAAGGAGCAGAAAGTCCAATTTCAGACCCGCTCCTGCATATTAATAGCAATATTACTTTTAAATTGAAAATTTCATTTTTTCCTGCCTGGTGTGCAAGCAAATAATTGAGACCTAATTTACTTTATTTAATAAGCTCCCGGGCAGTGTGGTTAAGCCGCACTGATGAAAAACCTGGAGGACATTTGTTTACAACGTTCCAGATCCTTCTGGCTGGCTTGTTTGCAACTGAGCACATTCCAGAGCAGAAGCAAGATGAGACTTAAGATCATCCTATATCCCCAGAGAGCCCCCCAAGTGGACCCCAGGTTCTCTGGCCAGCAGATCCCAGGGGTGTCCGTGGTTCTGACTCTGGTATTGGCAGAGCTCTATGCTGACGGAGAAAGGCTGAAACATCCCGTCCTGACTCATGTGTCCCCAGGGTAGAATTGACACACTCACTCTGCAGACAGCTTTGAGCACCTGACTCTGCTGGCTAGACCGAGAAGCCTCTGGATCCTTTGAAGAATCAGGGTCTGGCGGGAGAGAGGAGGAAGTGACTCATTGCTCTGGGGAGAGAGTGTGGGACGGAGAGATTTGTCCCATTCTGAGTGCTGTGCTCCTTGCTTCTTGGACCACTGCCTTTGATACATGCATTTAATGCCCCTGAGCCTTGATTTCTGCATCTAAAAATATATAAGGAGTGTCTCTCTTCCAGACTTAGGATAGAGCCTAATGTGACATGGTTGTCCTGGAGTCCTGCCCATCTCTGTTCCTGCTTTTGATCACCGGGAGGGAACTGTGCCTCCCTGACCCCTCTGAAATTGGGGTTGAGGGGCGAGTGACTCAGCAGGAGCTGGGATAGCCAGCATCAGCGTTTACAATGTATCTTCCTTGGGTCAATACATATAGAACTGGAGCCCCAGGGTTTACAATGTGTCTTCCTAGAGCCGTATCAGCTGGAACCCTTGAACATCCACAAGGAGCAGGTCCCTCCCCTGAAACATGCAGTGTATGTAGCACCGGAAAGAAGCAAATACTCTGTTTGTTATCACTGAGACGAGAGAGGAGACAGTCCGGATTACAGCCACAAGCTGCATGGTGAACAAGGCATGTTTGGGGTGGGTGGTCTGTGTTTTCCCTTCAGCATGACGCAGCTAAACCACAGAGAAGGCCGAACATGAAGTCAGGACTGAATGTCTAAAGCTGCAGGAGGGACAAGGGATCCTGTGTGGGACAGCTGGCTCCTCACAGCCTTGAAAGATGGTGTCCACCTCCTATGCAGATTCTCGCCACCCGTTTTTCCCTTTCCCCCTCTATGATGCTGCCTGACTCTTTTTTCTCCCTGGGGAGACGTGATCGAATGTCTCTTTACCCCAGATACAGCTCCAACTGTAGACCAAAGGAATGATTCCACTCCAGTCCAACTTAGTGAGCCAGGGAGTGTATGGAGGCTGCGTGACAGCTGCTGTCTTTGAGTCTCCTCTCCCCTTGACTGTTACTGCTTATGTAACCTTGGCGACAGGCCTTGTGAGTCTGGTAACTCTCAGGAGTTTCCTGAATCCTTAGTTTATCCTGAACCTTGTTAGTTTTGAGTACTGTCTTAGTGAGGGTTTTACTCCTGCGAACAGACACCATGACCGAGGCAAGTCTTAGAAGAATAACATTTAATTGGGGCTGGCTTACAAGTTCAGAGGTTCAGTCTGTTATCATCAAGGTGGGAGCATGGCAGCATCTAGGCAGGTATGGTGAAGACAGAGCTGAGAGTTCTACATCTTCATCTGAAGGCTGCTAGCAGAATACTGTCTTCCAGGCAGCTAGGATGAGGGTCTTAAAGCACATACACACACACACACACACACACACACACACACACACACACACACACACACACAGTGACATACCTACTCCAACAAGGCCACACCTCCACAATAGTGCCATTCCCTGGGCCAAGCATATTCAAACCATGACAAGTGCTTTCTGAGACTTACACGCCTCCCCCTTGACTCCAGGAGAGAATGTTGCTGGCTCCATTTGAAGGCTATTGCTATGTAGCACCCACCCTCTGTCACTGTATCCTTCTTACTTCCACTCCATGCCCTTTGGTTAGGGGTCCTGGGGCACAAAAATGATGCTAGGAGCATCATTTTTTTCCAGTGGGTCTGTGTCTCCAGAGAGGCCTCCTGTCTCAGATCTCTCTGCAGCTTCTTTTCTCTGCTCCCTAGGTTTCTTATTGCTGCTCTCCAGGACAGATCATGAGGATTAGATAGCAAAGCCCTTGTTAAGTCCAGAGCCTCCACTTGTTCTGCGATAGTGAGGTGTCAGCCCAGCAGGAGATCTGCTCAAGTGCCATCTAGCCATGTCCCCGGCCTCCCTGGCTGCAGAGCTCTTGTCACTCTGCACAAAATCCAGTGTTTCTATCGCCAGGTGGCTTGTTCTAGTTTTCCTTGACAAAGAAGAGATTTAGGACTTGAAGTAGCTGCCCTTCTGTGAAGGCTTCAGACGTACTTGGGGACGTCCTTGTTGAAAGATCAGCTTCAAGTGGCCATCTCCTATCAGCGAGACCAGGAAAGTGGCAAGGGCAGCTGTGTCAGACACATTTGCAGATCCTGATACCTGTGCACGGAATGAGCTGACATCGGAGCTGTGCCCTGTGACCCCTAAGATTGGAGGGGAGTCTCCAGACCAGTCAGGGGGGAGCGGGAGCGGGGCAAGGATTCAATACTGCCTTCTCAGAGACAGCATAGCCATGCCCAGGACACTAACAGAGGAACACTGTGGCTTTGGGCAGTGCTCCATGTCCTAAGAGGCTCAATGTAGGCAAAGGCAGTTGGGAGCTAGGTCTCCTTGGCTCGGCCTGCACTATTTAACCAGTGGTGAATTCTCACAAGCTGGCCATCCTAAGAGCAGGGACAACTCTGGGTCATAATTGTGCACCTTTTCTGTGGGCCTGGAACACGGTACACAGGAAGCCAGGAGGCAGAACCGGATGAGGACTTCCTGTCTAAGTGGGAATCAAGATGTGCTCTCTTGGTGGACGGAACTCAGAGCCATGGGCGAAGATAATTTGAATATAATTGCTCGAGGAATAGAACTGATTAATTATTGTGACAAGGAGTTTTTGAGTGTAGCAGAGAAAGGGGGGTCACTCTAAGGTAAGAGAAGATACTGGGATACAGCGTGATATCTAGAGTGAGGGAGGTCACAGCAGGAAACCCTGAAAACTAAAATACAATCAAGAGTTAGTACTGGGGATTGAACCCAGGGTCTTATGCATTCTAGACAAATGCTCTACCACTGAGCTATTCTCTTCGCCTTAGAAGTTTTCCTGTCAATGGAATTAATTAAGAGTTAGTTGCAAGAAGCCTTTCTCTCTCTCTCTGTCTCTCTCTCTCTCTCTCCCCCTTCCCTCCTCCCTTCCCCCCTCCTTTTTCTTTCTGGTTGGATTTGAACCTAAGGCCTCATGTGTGTAGGCAAGTGATCAACCACTGAGCTTCACCTTAAATATCCAGTAATATCAAGTCTGGACTTGTAGAAAGGTGGGCTGTATTAATCCTAACTTATAGTTAAGATGAAGGACTTTCATGGTGCAGTGGAAAAGGAAAAGACAGAAACGAGTATGTTCCAAGCTGACAGTTTGTCCAGTTTCTAGATGTGATGAAACCACTTCAGGGGGAGGCACTCAGCGGTTAAGGACACTTGCTGTACCAGGACCTGGGCTTGTTTCCCAGCACTCACACTGGGCAGCCCACATCTGCCTGTCACTCCAGTTCAGAGGCTCCAACACTATCTGCCAGCCCCTGCAGATGTGTCATTCACACACATGCACGAGTGTACATGTACACACACACAAAAAACCCTTAAACATCCCGCATGTGCAAGCCCACTGCCTTGCTCCTTTAAAAGAATGGCTTAAATATTCTCAGTAGCTTTTTAATACACCGGGGACTTCTTTGTAGTTTAAATGCCACTTTTGCTGTTGAGATGATGAATCAGTAGAGTTTTAACAAGATTTATATTTTAAATTGTATTAAGTTTGGCGGCTGTAACTCCAGCTCCAGGGCATCTGGTGCTCTCATCTGGACTCTGTGGGCATCTGTGTACACATGTGCACAAACCCATGTGCACACACCCCTCCTATATATACATAGTTAAGAGTAAAACAAACCTTCTTTAATTATTGATGAAATTTGTAAGCGACGAGGTTTCAGGGATTTCTTTTTCTGGGAATCGACCTAGGGTGCATTACCACCGCCTTGTACTTCTGGCCCAAGCACGGGCTTCCTTGGGGAGGGATGGAGAGTCTCACCTTTGCTTTTGCTACCTGCATGAGATGGATCCAGCTTCCAGAAGCCTTTGCCTGGAGACCCCGCAGCAGGGCCCTCTTTCTGAGGGCTCTGTGCTGAATGCAGCCCTCCTCTGTGAGCGTCCCCTCACGCTCCCTGTCTCCACGCATCTGTTCTGTGTCCTTTCCTTCCCCTCTCCTCTCTCAGCTGCTCTGGAGTCAGGGATTGGCTTCATTGCACAGTGTGATGTGCTGATGTCACTCCCACACTCGGGCACCGGAATCCGAGCTTCATCAGACATGGCATGCTCCATCGGGTTCCTATGGTGGGCGACCAGCTGTAACGAGGCCTTCCTCAAGGGCATTTGATATCATTTACTGAACTTCTGAGGCTCTCCCATGCCTCCTTGGCCTGTGGTGCAAAGCTCTTGTAGCTTTTTAGGAATTAGTTCAGAATTAAAGTTGCAGATGAACCGTGTCTTCCCAGTTGCAGGCTGACATCAGGAAGGTCAATAGTGGGAGCTCCCCAGGGCTGTGAGAGGGAAAGGTTCCTGAACGTCAGCTAATTAGCATCAGAACTGAAAGTCTTCTTTGGCTTCTGAGATGAGCTCCTTTAAGCCTGTGGGTTCTCATGCAAGCTGATCTGTGACTCTGAGGTCGCAGCCCATGTCAAAGACCCCCCAGGACTGTATGAGTCACAAGCAGGGCAACCTGCTTGCTTCTGAGGTCAGCATACCCTGAGTTGGAGGCAGAGTTGCTCTGTGGGACAGGCCAAGGAGGAAGCAGAGCTGGAGGCTGCTGGAGTGGGGCCTGGCAGTCAGTTCCCCCCACACATTAACATGAGTCCTCTGTCCTAGGGAAATGTGACAGATCTGGCTGGGCCTCTGGGTTTCTTCCATCTTCACTTCATGTCCTGTTTTCAAAACAAACGGATAGCCAATAAGATTGGTTATATTCATCCTAGGGTCATTTAATAGCTCATGGTGTGGCAGGCACTGTTGGAGACACCTGCAATGCAGGAAGCAGCAGAGGACCCTCTGCATTCCTGGAGAAGGGAAGCATTTGATTAAGCCTGAATAGGAACATGTATTGCTGGAGGCTGGGCAGTCCTTCAAGCAACAGTACAGAAGGGACGCAGTGTTGGGGTACACCCAGGGAACCCATCCTGAGGAGATATATGGGAAAGCCCGTGGAGAAAAAGAGCCACTGGGAGAACAGGGAAAGATCAACTGCAGGCCCAATTTCCTAGATCCAATGCTATCTATCTATCTATCTATCTATCTATCTATCTATCTATCTACCTACCTACCTACCTACCTATCATCTATCTATGTATCTATGTATCTATCCATCCATGTGTCTATCTATGTATCTATGTATGTATGTATGTATGTATGTATGTATGTATGTATGTATGTATCTATCTATCTATCTATCTATCTATCTATCTGTCTATCTATCTACCTACCTATCATCTATCTATCTATCTATCTATCTATCTATCTATCTATCTTTCTATCTATGTATCTATCCATCCATGTGTCTACCTATGTATCTATGTACCTATTTATCTATGTATCTATGTATCTATGTATCTATCTATCATCTATCTATGAGTCTATGTATCTATGTATGCATCTATGTATGTAACTAGGTATGTATATATCTATATCTCATCTATATAGAGAGATGTTTTATCTCGCTCATATATATATACATGTATATAGATATCTATCTGTCTATATCTTTTCATATCTATTTATCTAGACACAATCACACACACACACACACACACACACAGAGAGAGAGAGAGAGAGAGAGAGAGAGAGAGAGAGAGAGCATATTTGCAGACCTGCTGAAGTATTGCATGCCTGTTGCTTGTAGGCTTGCCTCCTGTGCCTGATGCCACCAGGGCAGCCCCTATGTCCCTCTTTCCCAGAGCTGGCTGTTTCCTCACCTCCCTCTTCTCTGCAGGGTCCTCTCCCATCAGTCTCTGCCTGCGCTGCTCTCAGTTCCCCGCTACCCTGACTCCCTTTACAGTACCCCTCTTCCTGAAGGCGGGCTCCATGCTCACTCCACATCATTACCATCTTGTGTTCAGCTAGGATGACATGGTGCAAAAGCCTTCCTCCTGGTTCGTTCTTGACAGAGCTGCCCAGAAGATACTGAGATTGAGCGCTGGCTCATGCCCACATGGCTCTCATGGCTTCTTTGGATACCTTGCTTTCTCACCACTTTCTTTGACTCAACCTTCCTGCTGCTGCCCCTTTCCTCAGGGCAGAAGCTGAGGTGCCTGGTACAAGGGGACCTCACACCAGGACCTTCCTAGCCTCCCCATACCAGCTGGCTCACTCTGTTCCTAGGACACAGACCTCTTCACCATTTCCCAGGGCAGGTGTACCACTGTTGCTTCCCCAGGCATGTGTGTCTCTGCCTTGGTACTGTAAAGGGGGGCTGTCACCTGGTTGGTTGGCTGTGATTTCATCAGCTCTCAGAGGATGATGGTGTATGGCTGGTGCTCAGCACACATTTATGGACTGATGGAATGATGAATGAATGAATGCTTTCTGGAACTTCAAGACCTTCTAGGAGGAGACTGCTTGTGACAATCCTGGATCCTGGCACTCCAGGACCTCTGCTCCACCAGTCTTGGCTCTCACTGTCTTTTTTATGTTCACCTCTGTTGCTGTGATTTAAAAAAACAAAACAAAACAAAACAACAACAACAACAACAACAACAACAAAAAACTCTGGTAAAAAGCAGCTTAGGGGAAAAAGGTTTATTTCCGTTCACAATTCAAGGTTATAGCCCTCACTGTGGGGAAGTCGCAGTGGCAGGATCTTACCACAGCTGGTCACATCATAGCTGGAGTAAAGAGCAGAGGGAGTATGGATGCAGATATGGTCACGTGCTTGTGCTCAGCTTGATGTTTCCACTCTGCAGCTCAGGACCTGGTGCTTAGGGAATGGTGCCGCCCATAGTGGGCTGCCACATCAGCTAATTTAATTATGATAATCCCCCATGGGCATGCTCAAAGTCCAACTCAGTGTAGACAGTCCCTCACTTTCCTAGGTGATTCAGGGATCACCTGTATCAGGTTGACAGTTAATGCTAACCAGCACACTATCATTCTCTCTGTGGTGAAGTCGTGGTGGTGGTCTCTTTGCTTGCTTGCCACCCATTCTTGCTACATACCTGTTCTTTATTTCCTCAAGGCTGACAATTTTACTGCATAAGCAGGAGCCTCCTGAGGTATCCAACTGATTTCCTCAGGGGAGACCCCAAGTTTACCACAGCAAAAGCAAAGCCGCAGAACACACATACTTTTACTTTATGACGTCACTAAGTATCCACACCATGGGAAGAGGAATGTAGCTCATTTGGAAGAGACATGGAGACCTACAACTCTCCTGCAGGCCAATGGGCATCTCCCACTGGTGACAGCCAGTTTCTCCCTCTGGATGAATGGATGAGAAGGATGCTGGGCCACTCCTGGGAATCCTTGTTGGACTTGTGAGTGTGCAAGCTGCAGGTGACAGTGACAACGGCTCAGGGTGTCAGGCCTTCCCTGTGCACCATGCATATTTATTCCACCCTGGCTTATTTCTTTCTTTCTTAGTTTTCTGCTGTTTGTCAGAACCAATTAGTAGGCCAGCTGCAGCTTGGGCTGAGTTAGACCCACAAGTGTCTGAAGAACTGGGCTCCTCCCTTCTATGTGTTCTGCTCTGTGTACCGCACCAGTAGTCGGGGTCTGTAGAGAGAGGCTAGGAGGGGACAGTCTTCCCAACTACAAGGCGATGAGAAAAGCAGGTGAGGCATAGGTTCAGACTCAGGTTGATCTGTACTACCATGCCCGGCTCTAGGAGCTCATCAGTGTTGCCATCTGCAGAATGGGACAGTAACAGTACCTGTCCTGTGAGCTGCTCAAAGGGTTGGTGACAATGTGCACGGTAACTGTTACCTTCTCCTGTTTAAGCAAAGCCGCAGAATAAACATACTTTTCCTTTATGACGTCACTAAGTATCCACACCCTGGGAAGGGAAATGTAGCTCATTTGGAAGAGACTTGCCTAGCATGTGTGGCTCCATCCTGAGTGCTATCCTCAGCACCACATAAGCCAGGTGTAGAGGCACAAGCCTGCAATCTCGGCATTCAGGAGACGGAGGGGGGAGGTTCTGAAGTTCAAGGTTATCCTTGGTTCTATAGCAACTTGGAGCTACACAAGACTCTCTGAAGACAAAAGAATATGTGCTCTGTGTCTCAGGGGCTCCAGGGTGACTTAGCAATCTCGAGGCCTCATAGTGTCTTGCAGTCTTGGTCCTAGGAACAAATGAAAGAACGTACAAGAAGGGACTTCCAGAATGCTCGTGTACAGTAGGCACTTGGTGAGAGCTGCCATCTGGTCATGAGCTCACTGGTGGCCATTTGCTGAGCCTTTTCTATGCTATAGTTGGTGACAACCTGTGTCCTGGAAAGGGGGGGGGCATACTGAGTGCCCTGGATGTGTCTGTCTCTTGGGGACTACAGCAGCACCCCAGGACAAGAGCCTGCTCCTCTGGCCTCAGACCTGCTCACACACCCTCACCAGAGTAAGCTTGGCCAGGCACTCAGGGATGCTGCCATACTTCTTTCTGAGCCTTGATTCCTGGCTGGCAGGGCTTCAGGGCTCAGCAGCCTCCCTGAATGGGTCTTTCTGCCCACTGCTCATCAGCTCAAGGTGGGCTGTTCCTTCTGTGAGGTTCCTGTCCTGCTGTTCCTCAGTGTCTGCTTGACGTGTAGAGTCCCGGAAGTCTTACCATGAATCTCTTCTGGGGACAGGGTTCAGTATAGCTGCCGAAGGCTGCACAACTGGCCTCCGAAGCCCAGAGGTGACAGTGTCAGCTCAGGGAACTTGAGCTGACACATCAGAGGATTTAGCCGTCTGAACCACACTCCACACGCACTCACGCACACGGCTTTACGACTGCTTTTGATGTTGGTGCGGTGCTTTTGAGTATTTACAGGCACGGTTCCAATAATTTATCATGAGTCAGTCAAATAGCGATGTGCAGTTAGGAGACATTGCCACCACGTGGAAAGGGGGACTGGGGTCTGACTTATCAGGCCCTGGCTGTGTGGCTCACCTGAAAGCCATTTTGGACTCATTTCTTTTCTAGCTATTTGTATTTGTTAATACTTCTTACTCTTATTTTTTTGATATTGTGTGTCTGTGTTTATGTGTGTGCATGTTGCATGTATGTGTGTCTGTGTGGAAGCCAGAGGTTAATATTAGCTGTCTTCCTCTATTGTATATGTACACTGCATGCTTGCATGTATGTATGTACATGTGCATGCATGTGTGTGTGTGCATGTGCATGTGCATTTGTGTGTGTACATGTCTGTGTGGAAGCCTGAGGTTAATATGCTGTCTTCCTCTATTGTGTGTGCACATTGCAAGCATGTGTGTGTGTGTATGTGTATGTGCATGTGTGTATGTATGTGCAAGCATGTGTGTATAGGTATGTGTATATATATATATATATATATATATATATATATATATATGTATATATATATATATATATATGTGCATGCACATGTGTGTGGAAGCCTGAGGTTAATATGCTGTCTTGTGTGTGTGTGTGTATGTGTGTGCATGTCTGTGTGGACACCTGAGGTTAATATCAGCTGTCCTTTATTGCTTTTCTCTTTTTCTTTTGAGACAGAATCTCTCACAAAACTTGGAGTTCTCAGGTTTGGTTAGACTGGCTGGCCAATGAGTTTCTAGGGTTCTCCCATTTCCACCTCACCAATGTTGGGGTTCCAGATGCTTTGGAGCCCCATGTCTGTTTTTTTAAATGTGGGTGTTGAAGAGCTGAGCTTGTCACTGAGAAAGTCCTCCACCGAGCCTGAGTTCATTTTCTTTTTGAAGATAACAACTGTGCTCTGTTAGAATAGCAGCACAGAACAAACACTGCAGAGAACCAGGTTCAAGGACACACTGACAGGTGAACACAGCTGGAGCACTTCCATGAGGGTGGGGCTTGGTGCCTAGGGGGAGGGCCTCTCTGTGTGGTCCCTAGGGAGGTGAGTACCAGCTTCTCCAACTCCCTCGCTTCATCTCAAGGCTTACCTTGCCTTGCTTCTGCACCCGTCTCCTCCTATGACTGGAATGTGAGCTCATATATGCAGAGAAAGCAGGTCCTGGCTCTCTGCTCTTCTACCTGGGCCTGAGGTGTGCACTTTTTTGTCTTTGCAATCCAAGATTCTTAACAGAAGGCAGTCACTCTAGATGACAGGTGTGGCCCCCAGTCCTGTCTTACGTCTTTCATCTTGGAAATACACCCAGGTGGGGATCCCCTGGTCCCAGCCTGGCCTGCTGCAGTGTGTAAACTGTCTCACACACTGACTGATTCAGCAGGAGCTATCCTAGGGAATGGATCTTTGGAAGAGCTTGTATCACAGTCAGAACAACGTGTTTCTAAAAGCCAACTTCACAGGTATATAAGCAGGAAAAACAGTGAAATTCACGACATCCTTATGTGCAGTAGACTTGGCGATTCTTAGGGTGTTGGGTGGTTCTTGCTGAGATCCAGATGACTGGCAAGTGGGTCTGAGGATTCCAGGACTTTGGAGATACGTGGGAAGGCATGCGTCTGCCTGAGTGACTGGTCTGCCCCATGAGACTGAAACCCCACAGAGGGCAAGGAGTGTGCACATCTGCGAGTTTGCAGGGCTGAGCATGTGTTAAACAGAAGGGTCTTCCTTTGTCCTGTGGTTGCTGGTCTCACATCGAGAGAGAGAGAGGGAGAGAGAGAGAGAGAGAGAGAAAGAGACAGAGAGACAGAGAAAGACAGAGATAGAGAGAGACAGAGAGACAGAGAGACAGAGAGAGACAGAGATAGATAGATAGATAGATAGATAGATAGATAGATAGATAGATAGATAGAAGGAACCAGGGAACGGCTTAGTTTGGTGGTCCCTCTGGTCTACCTGTGATCATTCTTCATCAGCTACAGCTAGAGCCTTCCCTCCCAGCTAGGATGGGTCCAAGTCAGTGTGAGCCAGGTGAGGAAAGATAACTTTCCACACGAAGGTGTTGTCCTCTCTGTGGGAACCCTGGACCCAGGTTAATAGCAGGTCATGGAACATGCAAGGGGAACTGTCTGCTCCAGTGGATGGGTCCACTGACATCATTTGCTCCCAGATAAAGCCTGGTTCAGCCATTGGCATTTCCTCCTCATCCCAGTGGCCACAGAGGACACCTGGGCCACTGTCACTTCTAGGACTTGTGCCCAAGTGGGTGGGGACCTGTATCCTCCTATTCTTCCCCTCAGATAGGTATCCAGCTTGGGCTGTGTGGGGCCTTTCCCCAGACCCAGCCATGCCTCCATGTCTGCTGTGTCAGAGCTGAATTGCCCTCTGAAGAAACCCAGATGTCCTTGGTATGGCTTCCTGCCTTGGGCCAGGGCACCTTGTCTGGGTGTTTCCTAGGTGTATTCCTGGGTTTGTTTCAGATGTAATCTCTTTGAGGGAGAAAGTAAAGAAGCCCTGTTCATGGCTCCCCTCGGTTCTTCCTGTGGAACCAGGCTCGGGGCTGGATAGAAGTAGTTGGTACCCATTGCTACTGCTCAGAGAGCCATGGCAGACACTAATATAGTTGTGCTATGTGGAGTGACACCTGGTATATGTGTGCAGCATGAAAATAACTGAAGAGCAAATAGGTATTCAGTGGACAGAGGTAGATGCTCTCTGGTGTCATCTAAGTGGACCACTGGAGGCCACATTCCCCCATCCCCATCCCCCATGCTAGCACCTGGACCTAGAGATCCTCTGCCCAGGTTCTAGGTCTGAGCATGGCAGCCAGGGCTCCTTGCTCTGCCCACACCAGCAGCATTCTATCCTGACACCATGGGAGGACGAGAAGCAGTTATGAAAAATCCAACAACTCCAAGGATGGACTAATAGATAAAGTATTTACTGCATTAATGTAGGAACCTGGGTTCAGGACCCCAGCACCCACATCAAAGCATGTGCTGGGAGGGAGGCAGAGGCAGTAAGCTCCCTGGTGCCATCTGTCTAATCTAGCCAATCAGTGAGCTTTAAGTTCAGTGAGAGATCTTGCCTCAAAGAACAAGGTGGAGAATGATGGAGGAGGACACTTGGCATGAAGCTCTGGCTTGATGTCATCCACATAAGCATGGATGTACACACTTGTATCTATGTGCACACGTGCATCTATGTGCACTGCTCACCCCTACCCACTCTCTACTCACACTACAAAAACAGAAGCCTAGCTTCCAGTGGCTGCGGTTACCCTAGGGAACTTGTGCACACACATGTGCACATACACCCCTCTTTCTTTTCTGTGCACATACATGTACATACATACACACACACAGACACACACCTTTTTCTTTTCTGTGCACACACATACCTTTCTTTTCTGTGCACACACATGTACACACACATGTACACACACATGTACACACACACACAAACACACACACAAACACACACACACACACACACACACACACACCTCTTTCTTTTATGTGCTTGATCCCTACATCGTTTCTGCCACGGAAGCAGCAGGCACAGGTGAGCACGCACATGCACGCGCTCCTTTCTTCTTATGTTGTCTGTCCTCGTGACCTTTCTGCTGCTGTACAGGGCGGTCACTCCTGTGCTCCCTGGGGTCGCAGGAATGCGAGGCTTAGGCTCAGAGTCAGTGTGGTCCAGCCGTTTGCATCTCTCACCTCAGAGCTGTGGGCATCTGTGGGCATCTGTGGCAGCTGTGGGCATCTGTGGCAGCTGTGGGCATCTGTGGGCATCTGTGGCAGCTGTGGGCATCTGTGGCAGCTGTGGGCATCTGTGGGCATCTGTGGCAGCTGTGGGCATCTGTGGCAGCTGTGGGCAGCTGTGGGCAGTTGTGGGCATCTGTGGCATCTGTGGCAGCTGTGGGCATCTGTGGCAGCTGTGGGCAGCTGTGGCAGCTGTGGCAGCTGTGGCAGCTGTGGGCATCTGTGGCAGCTGTGGGCATCTGTGGCAGCTGTGGGCATCTGTGGCAGCTGTGGCATCTGTGGCAGCTGTGGCAGCTGTGGGCATCTGTGGCAGCTGTGGGCATCTGTGGCAGCTGTGGGCATCTGTGGCAGCTGAGGGCATCTGTGGCAGCTGTGGGCATCTGTGGGCATCTGTGGCAGCTGAGGGCATCTGTGGCAGCTGTGGGCATCTGTGGGCATCTGTGGCAGCTGTGGGCATCTGTGGCAGCTGTGGGCATCTGTGGCAGCTGAGGGCATCTGTGGCAGCTGAGGGCATCTGTGGCAGCTGTGGGCATCTGTGGGCATCTGTGGCAGCTGAGGGCATCTGTGGCAGCTGTGGGCATCTGTGGGCATCTGTGGCAGCTGTGGGCATCTGTGGCAGCTGTGGCAGCTGTGGGCAGCTGTGGCAGCTGTGGGCATCTGTGGCAGCTGTGGCAGCTGTGGGCATCTGTGGCAGCTGTGGGCATCTGTGGCATCTGTGGCAGCTGTGGGCATCTGTGGCAGCTGAGGGCAGCTGTGGCAGCTGTGGCAGCTGTGGGCATCTGTGGCATCTGTGGCAGCTGTGGGCATCTGTGGCAGCTGTGGGCATCTTTGGCAGCTGTGGGCAGCTGTGGCCAGGGTCACCGCTCAGTTCCCAGGCCCCCTTTCATCTCGATCTTAATGAAACCCCCCCCCCAGCACCTTCCCTCATCCCTGGCTGCTGCCTCTCGTATGTCAGAGCTTCTTCCTCTCTTCAGGCAGGTCAGGGAGGACTCCATCAGCACCCCTGCTTCCTCACTGACCTCCAGAGGTGAGAGATTGGCTCAGTTGGCAGATTTTGTTTGTAGAGTGGGGAGGCAGGGCTGGGGACAGCATATCATGGGGCATCAGGAGAATCCAGGAAACTTTGCCATCTTTGTGTCCCAGGTTCTGGGTCTTGGTAAGATGGTATCCTCTCTCTCTCTCTCTCTCTCTCTCTCTCGCTTGCTCGCTCTGCTTTTCTTCTTCGAGGAAATTCTCTCTCCTTCTTATGCCCGAAGCAACCACAGTGGCTCATATGCGTTGAGAAAGGATTGAAAATAGAATATACTAGGTGGTATTAATTGAGCCTTTTATTGTGCTGGGCACTTACTTTCATGCTGTAAAGCTATAATCAGATCTGAATCTCACACAATGCTAAGAAGCGGTTGCTATTATTGCCTTACTTTAGAGAGGAGCAGCCTGAGGCTCAAGTAACACAGCAAACCGGCTGGAACCAGGATGTGAGCCAAAGTCATAGACCTACAACACGGAGCAGTGACATCGGCCGCTCCCTAGGCCAGTCCTCAGGACCCTGCAGCTTGTCATTTAGCGTTTTATACACTGCTTCTGTGGCGTTCCTGTGTCTTCCATGGATGTTTATATGATAGGAACATTTATATTGTCAGGTTCTTGTCCCAAGGGGCTGTGTGAGCCTGCTGGCCTAGCCACAGCCAAGTCCCGAGAGCCAGGGGGGTCTCAGAAGTCAATATCAAAATGTCTGCCAGCCTGGGTTCTCCTGAGGCCTTGCTCATGGCGTCTTCACACCGGTTTTTCATAAGGCCTGTGTTCCATGTACTTATCTTGGTGTCCCTCTGGTCTCAGTCTCTTACAAGGCAGCAGTCCTGTTGGGTCATGCTCATCTTGTGGGGGGGGGGAATCCTTTTTTTATCTCTTTGGCATCTCACCCCCTCCAATGCAGTCATAGTTGGCCACCCTGAGGCTTCAGGAAGTCAATAGATAAAAGTGGGGGAGTGTAGTAGATTCATTACAGGAGTCTCCTGCCTCACACAGAAGGGGGTCACAGGGCAGTCCCTTTCCTACATAGACCTGGGGTTAGGCTCAGGTGTCTTAGGACAGATCACTACTGTCCTGTCCCCTCGCCCCTGACTTTACATTTTACCAGTGCAGTCATGAGCCCTAGAAAGTTTCATGGTCTCTTGTACTGCATGGAAATCATTGGGGAGTCAGGTTCCAACTCCTCAGGAGCAGACAGAACACTGGCCTGAGAGCCAAGCCACAAAGGTCCCTTTATGCTGGAACTGCCTGCGTCCAGCTTGCCAGAAAGGCCTAGATGGCACCACTCGCCGCTCGAACTCTTCTGCTTCCCTCTCCCCTCTGATTCCCTCTTGATTTATTTCTGAGCCTTTCAAGGTCTCAGCTGTAAGATCTGATAGACTCGCCATCTGAGCGTACAGACCGTCCAGGCGCCGGGTTCATTTGGCTCGAAAGTTGATGTGACAGTCTGGGAACCCCCTCAGCCTTCCCCTTCTGTCTTTGCCCAGAGAGTTTGGCTCGGTCAGACAAGCATTGGTCACACCTTTGTTCTGGCCAGGCTTAAGAGTGAGCCCTATTCCCGTTCTGCAGAACATCGAACACGTGGTCACTAGATTATCTTCACGGGTGACCTGAGCTACCCATTCTTGGCTTACAACTGTGTCCCTCTAGCCTCTGCTTTCATCCATAGGTGTCTGACACCCGGGGTATCTCTGACTCAAGTGGCCTAGGTCACAGTCATGCTAGATTTGAGCCTGTGAGCTCATCTTAACACGATTACATCCGCAGAGTTGCTCCTGCCAACTAAAGCCACACTTATTAGGGGGCTGGGCCTCTAACTTGTCTTCAAGGGGAGTGAGTGCACGACACATCAAACTGGCTTAGCTTTGCTGCTGGGAAGAGGGACAGAGGCTAAGGGCTCTGCCGCATCCACCCACACAGTTTGGGGGTACTGAGTGTGGTGCACCTTGTTTGGTAGTAGACTTCACCCCACCCCCATCCCCATCCTTTATTTTGGGGTGCATCTGTGGAGGGGATGTTCTGCTGGGTGCACCCCAGAAAACTTCAGCTTGGCTGTTTTGCAGATGGGAGGCAGGCAGAGAGATTGTCTCACAGATGGAAACTTCTAACTCTTAAAAAAAAGATTTCTTAAGAGATATTGTTGCTCTTCCCTCCACATTTAGGTTTTGAAGCTGTTTGGTATCTGGATGCGCTCCCCGCTCTACTGCTTGCTTTTGGACGTAGACGATGAGACAGCTGTGCTTTTGCGCATGCGCAGCTGAGTCGTAGCTGTGGGGTGGGAACAAGTTTGTAGCCGTGTTTTTAGCACCTGTGCTCTGTCGAGCATCTTCCTGCCTCTGGAAAAAACAATGGCATTTTCTGTATCCTGCAGTGTATGTTCTAGTGTGGCGGGGAGGGGACAAGTCAGAAGGTGAGCCAGTGAACTGGTCCCCGCCAGCCACTCCAACAAAGCATCGCAGACTGGAGTGTGTGCGTGTGAACAATAGACATTGATTTCTCACAGCGCTGGGCCCGGGAAGGTCAGGACCAAGGTTCTGGCTGATTGTGTTCTTCTTGGTGAAGTCCTTCGTCATGGCTGATAGCTGCTTTTACTTTGAGTCATCACGTGGGGGAGGTGTTCTTGCTCCCTCTCTGCTGCTGCCTTAAGGCTCTCTGCCCAAAAGCAACCTGGGGAGGAAAGGGTTGATCTCAGCTTACACTTCCAGGTCGCGGCCCAGGGCAGGGCAGGAAGTCAAGCAGAAACCACGGAGGATGAATGCAGTGCTGGCTCACTCACAGATCTTGCTTAGCCAGCTTTCTTGCATAGCCCAGAGCCACCTGCCCGGGACAGTGCTGTCTGCAGTGGGAAGGGCCCTCCCCCATCAATTAATAATCAAGACTATTCTCCACAGTCATGCCCACAGGCCAGTCTGATTTAGGCAGTTGAGGATTCTCTCAGGCAACTCTAGGCTGTGCAAAGTTGATAATTATAGCTAAGCAGGGCAGAGGGGTTCCCCTCCCTCTCTCCCTCTCTCCCTCTCTGTCTTCCAGTAAAGTTACAAATCTCATCATGAGGGCTCCCTCCCTGATCTTATCTAACCATCATGACCTCCCAAAGACACCCCCCCATCTGCAACACTATCACATTAGGTGTGAAAGCTTCAACACACAAATGTAGGGAGACCCAGTTCACTCTTTACCACCCCACAAATAAATGTACACAGTAATTTTGTTCATAAAAAGCTCTGTGAAGCAGATAAAAAGACTCACAAGCAGTGTGGGGTGCGAAGAGGAGTGGGTGCTCGTCTAGGGCGGGCCCCTGAGGAAGAAGAATCTTGAGTTCAGCTGGGAAGGAGGATATGAAGGTTGGTTTGTGGAGGACCAGGAAAGCATCCTTATAGGAGAAGCAAATGGAAAGTGTGTGTGTGTGTGTGTGTGTGTGTGTGTGTGTGTGTGTTATGGGGGGTGGGGAGAAAGAAAGGAGAAGAAAGGGATGCCATGCCTTGGGGCAGAAACCCAGAGATCATAGGAATGGCGCCAGGTGCCGATAGAGGCATCAGAAGCCCCATCTAGGTATAGTAGAAAGGTGTGTGTATGTGTGTGCTGGCTGATTTTGTGTGTCAACCTCACACAAACTGGAGTTATCACAGAGAAAGGAGCCTCCCTTGAGGAAATGCCTCTATGAGATCCAGCTGCAAGGCATTTTCTCAATTAGTGATCAAGGGTGGGAGGTCCCCTTGTGGGTGGTGCCATCCCTGGGCTGGTAGTTTTGGGTTCTATAAGAAAGCAAGTGGAGCAAGCCCAGGGAAGCAAGCCAGTAAGTAACATCCCTCCATGGCCTCTGCATCAGCTCCTGCTTCCTGACCTGCTTGAGTTCCAGTCCTGACTTCCTTGGTGATGAACAGCAGTATGGAAGTGTAAGCTGAATAAACCTTTCCTCCCCAACTTGCTTCTTGGACATAATGTTTTGTGCAGAAATAGAAACCCTGACTAAGACAGTGTGGGAGGCTGGACAGTGGATAGCTTCTGAGGTCTGGATCTCTGGCGGTGGGATGGGGTGAGTTGGGAGATAGTCTAGGCACCGATTGGGCAGTGACCGCTCTTTTGTAAGCAAAACACATCAGCCACAGATTAGGGTCTGGGAAAAAAGATGATGAGAAATAGACAACTTTACGATATCTTCAGCATCGAAACCCATGGCATTTCTAGATTTCTAAGGTGTCATCAATGCTGCTACAGATTGAGCAGGTGAAGCCTGGGAAAACATGGCATTGAGGAAGTAAATAAGAACATGGATTTAGATGTGTCAGCATGAGGTGGTGTTGGTACACCTAATAGAGATGCTAGGTAGTAGTCGGGGGCTGTCTTAGAGGTAGGTCCCCAGAGCAATAGCTCAGGCTTGAAAGGGAAGTTATTATTGGTGGCTTGTGCTTAGGGCCTTGAGCTGGGATAGGGCAGAACTGAAAGAGGAACAGGGAGTGAAGAGGGCATCCAACGGTTTGAGGTGGGGGAGATGGCAGTGGAGAAGCAGAGGCCATGTTCCAATCCCTGCTTCTACTCAGGGACTGCTTGTCTCTTGCCACTAGCTGTTCTAGGCACCATCTCTTCCTCTCCCTTTTACCCACCTCTGCTCCTGAGGCTCCAGCCCAAGAGGACAAAATCACCATGGCTTAACCCCACCTCAGTGTTTCACCTGAGAGGCCTCACTATGAGCCACCCTGAGTGGCCTTGGAGAAGGAAGAAGCACAAACACTGCCAAGGATAAACAAGCCATACCACTTAGCATGAGGTAGACAGGTATGGCCTTTGAGAAACACTTTGATTAGATAGAGGGAGATCACATTTGCCTGCTGCCTAAACAAGCAAGCTTTCTTCTGTTACGGAGCTCCAGTCACCTCTACAAATGAAGTGGCTCAGCTGGCTCCTATGTTTCCGGTGAGTTTTGTAGGGCTTGCGCCAAGGGCAGATGGCCAAATGTTGAAGCTGATGTTTCCCTTAGAGAAAGAGCCAACATTAAGCATTAGACATGCTAAGTCAATCTGTCTGACCCTCAGCCGTAGGGACATCTGACTTGAAGTTACCTTTGCTCCCCAGGAGCCCCTGAGACCAGAAGGCTCCTGTGCTTTGTCCACTCTTCAGGAAGTAACTTCACGGGGGAAAAGGGTCACTTGGGCTTACAGTTTGAGGGATACAGTTAGTCCTGGTGGATAAGATGTGGTAACTTTACAGCAGTGAAAGTTAGGGTAGCTGCTCGCTCGGCTGCAGGTGATCAGGAAGTAAAGAAGGCCTGGGGCGTGTGGGCGGGATGTAAACCTAAGTCACTCCCAGAAATCCACTCCTATGTGGCCTGCACTTGCCAAAGGTTCCACAACCTCTCTGAAAGTAGCACCAGTGGCTGGGGACCAACTATTCAAGCTCATGTGCCGGTGGGGCATTTTATATCCAAGGCATGACATTCCTCCCCTTACCCCTGTGGGCTTGCAGCCATTTCATAATGAAAAACACAATCACACCAATGTCAAAAGTCTCCATGAACATAACAGTTTCAGCACTGTTTAAAAGTCCGACGACTCTTCTGAGACCCCAGGCAATTTCTTTACTGTAATCCCCTATAATTTATTTTTTAAAGTTTCATGCTTCCAGGATATAACAGTGCAAAGTAAACAGGCCCATTCCAAAAGAGGGAATGGAGACTAGTAAGGAATTGTCAAATCAAAATAAGACCAAAATCCATCGAGGTAAATGCAAGATCCGATAGTTCCTTGTTCAGAATTTGGGGGCTTGTGGTGGTATCCTCTGGGCTCCAACAGGTTTGGGTAGCCTCTCAGGCTCTGATGCCTGCAGCACATATGGCCCCTCTCTCGAGCTAACTTCCTTTTGGTCCCTGCACCATTCCTCAGTAGGTGTTTGTTTTAGGGTTTTACTGCTGTGAACAGACACCATGACCAAGACAACTCTTATTGGGACTGGCTCACAGGTTCAGAGGTTCAGTTCATTATCATCAAGGCAGGAACACGGCAGCATCCAGGCAGGCATGGTGCAGGAGAAGCTGAGAGTTCTACATCTTTATCTGAAGTCCACTAGGAGAAGACTGGCTCCCATGTAGTTAGGAGGAGGGTCTTATTAACCATGTCCACAGTGACACACTTCCTTCAACAAGGCCACACATCTTAATAGTGCCGCTCTCTGGGCCAAGCATATTTAAACCACCACAGGTGTCCACATTTCTGATGTGTCTGATTTCTCAGGATTCCTACTGTGGCTTAGCCTTCACCTCTACAACTCTGTGAAATGCTTGTCCAGGAGCTCCATGTAGGCAGTCTGACTATAGAGAGTCTATAGCATGTCTGACCTGGCGTTCTAGAATACCGGTGTGAGCCACCGGAACTCACAAGTTCTTGCACCATCTAGCATTCCTGCAAAAACCAGTACCACACGGGCAATACCAATTTCTGTTACTGGCCCAAGATGTAAGCAACCTCCTTTGGACCATAGCTGCAGTTGCCTCTATGTGCCTTGATGGGTAAGCCTGAAAAAAGCATTCACTTAAGTGGACTTGGTAGAACCGGGGGGCCCTAGAGGCCATCTTTGTGCAGGAACTCTCTTTTCAAATGAGTTGTCTTGTCATATCTGGAGGCTGCTAGTGAATGGAATGGGCTCTTTCTCTCAAGGCATGTTTTTTATTGCCCCAGGACAAGGTTTCGAGATTCCTCTTTAATTGCGCTAATCTTGGTTGACAGCAGCAGCTGCTCTGTCTGAGCTCTCCTCATTTGCCCTGTCTTGAGCTCTAACTGTGTTGATGCTCATTTCCCACAGCCCTGCACATCCTCACCTTTCCCTGCCTCTTGTCACTGCGAATCTAAGAGTGGGGAGCAGTAACCGTGCCATGGCTTGCATGCTATGTTGTTGGCATTTCCTCTACTAAAGTCTTAGTCTGCTGCTTTTGAATCCAGTCTCATTCAAGACACAGAAAGAAAGCTGAGGTTTTGCCAGAATGCATCATGAACAGTCTCTATTCTGGTTCCCAACATTGTCCTCTTACTCTGATACCCCATGAGCTGGTTCTCACTGTCACATTCCTATTGCTGTTTCAAGCGTCTGCACTTTCACAGTAATTCCCCACAGACTCAGCTCACAGCACTTCAGCCTGTATCTCCAAACTCTTCCATATCCCATCTGTAAAAAACGTTCCGGAGATCCACAAGCCACATGGCTAGGTCTGTCAAAGCAACAACCCCACTCCTGGTACCAGTTTTTCTGTATTCAATGCTCTCCTCATTACTCTGATAAAATGCCCAGCAACCTAAGAGGGAAGTTCATTTTTGGCTTGTGGTTTGAAGGGATACCATCTACCATGGTGGGGATGACATGGAGGGCTTCTGTGGTGGTAGGAACCTGCTCATGTTTCAGAAGGCTAGGAAACAGACTTTGGACAGAAAGTGGGACCAGGGATTACACTGCAAGGCCCACATCTATACCTACCTCTTCCAGCTAAGCTCCATCACTCAGTATTTTTTTTTACAACCTCCCAAACATTGCTATCATCTGGGGACCAAGTGTTCAAACACATGATTATGCACCAGACATTTGACATGCAAACGCAGCTGCTGTACCTTCCGCCATGATGATAGCATCATGCTTTGCAAACCCTGAGTGGGAATACCTCTTCTCTCCTTAAGCTTCTTGTCAGGTATTTGATAACCGTGATAGACAGGAAAGGTAATGAATTCAGAAAACTTGTATCGTGAGTGAGATTGTTGCTGTGATAAACCTAATCGCGTGGCTCGTTGGTTTTTGTTCACAGAAGGGATTTGGACATTTTGAGCTTCAGACTTGTTAGAGTCAGCATCATTCTTCTGTGAATGATATTGGCCAAACAGGGTCAAGTGTCTCTGGGAATGCTTATATGTCTTCCTTGTCTCTGATCAATATCTTCTTAAAAAACAGGATTCTGTGTACCATGTGTTTTCTTCTTAAACATGGCCTTCTTATTCTGCTTCTCTGAAACCCTATAGGTAGTCAGGGTACACTTGGATTTGTTCACATTACTATGGATTAATTAGGTATCCATCCACCCATCCATCCGTCCATCCATCCATCCATCCATCCATCCATCCATCCATCCATCTACCCATCCAATATTTGTGTGTGCTGTGTGCATGCCAATCACCATGATTCTTGCAAGGACACAGAAAGGAGCAGATGAGAAAAACTCACTAATTTTAGCATGCAGCTATCCTGACACTTTCTAGAACACCTGAGGGTGTCTGTCCTCTTAGAGAGGGACTGCCTTCCACAGGTTACCCAGCATCGTTTTTTTAGTTCTTGCCAGCAGGACTCGGGTTCTGAGTGCATGTGGACATTTTGGTGCATGAGGAAGCCAGCAGTTGATGTTCAATGTCTTTCTTAGTTGCTCTGCACCTTCTCTTGTGAGTCAGGGTCTCTCGTGGAACCTGGAGCTCACTGATTAGATTAGACTGGCTAGCAAGCTGCAGGGATCTTCCTAGCTCTGCCTGTCCTGTGTTGAAGGCACAGGCGTGGCCTCATAGCTGACGTTTTAATGTGGGTGCTAGAAGTGGAACTCAGGTCCCTGTGCCTGTCCAATAAACTGCTTACCACTGGGCCATCACCCCATCCCTTACCCTCTGGTTCTTGAGGGTGAGTGGCATCTGCTGACCTCTCATGGCTTGAAATAACCTGTGTTCCTCTCCAAGATGCTCCAGGTTAGAGTTTTCTGCGATTTTTGTAGCCTGAAGTGTCCTCTTGCAAATGGTACTACATTCTTTTGCTCACATCCGTATGTCCTTTGCCAGTCCTTGAAGTTCCTTGTGCTGAGCTCAAACTGGAGAATATTCCAGTGCTGACCTGCTTAGGAGACCGTTCCTCTCTCCCGTTCCTCTTTGCAGCACAACACCTGGTTTCATATCCTGTGTGCGGTTGGATGTCAATACGTGCTTATTGAGTTGAATTTGAGTTTTCAGGACAGGAGTTTAAATTTAGTGGCTACCCATGGGCTTCTGAGAAATTATTGAAAGCCAATGAGCAGCCAGAAGGGAAGACAGGCCGATCAAGGCGTGTGCTATTGGGCTGGGAAGACGGCAGTAGGCATAGACATGCACCCGTGAGGTGCCAGAGAAAATCCATCATGTCTCCTGAGCTCTGCTTTTTATGGAAAAATCCATTTCTACATAATCTGGATGAATAAAGTAAAAGGCACTTTATTGGAATGGGGAAAAATTCATGGCTCCACAACATTTGACTGACCCGGCTTGCTAGATCTCGTCAGTGAGCCAGGGGCACCTCTTGACAAGACCCTCCTGGCCACTCAGGGGCTGCCAAGGGACCAGCAGTCTCTATCTCTTTTTCTTATTGCTCAGCATGCCGGGCATGAAAATCTCTTTTCTCTTTCTTTTTACATACTAGTGTTTATGGGGTGTTCCAGCTGAGCGGATTTATTGGCGTGTTTTCATGTATATAATTGACAGTGAAGAAGGAAGCCAGACTCCTGTGCAGGGAGTTGCTCAAGAGCCTCAGGGCACGGGAGGGGCAGAGTTGGCTGCGGTCTTGGTCTCTCAGAGCTACAGATCCAAAAGAAGATAACAGACCCACCTGTCACACTCTGGCTCCCAAAGGACCCCAGGAGCCTGTTCATCCTTTTCCTACTTCTGAAAACATCTTTATTTTACGAGGATTTCTTTGACCCAAAGGCCACAGGGGAAGCCCATCACTGTCCAGGAAGGGTTTTGTCATTTACTGACCACCTACTGTGTGCCTCACTCTGCCAAGGGAGGGCCAGTCTTCTTCCCCAACCTTCCCAGAGACCCTCTGGGATAAAAATAATACCCAAGATATGCAGAGGCTTTCCCAGGGTCACATTGCTTCCAATCAAGGGAGCCAGGAATAGAAAATATGCTTTCTTTTTTGGAGCCTTGAACTCCTCCAAGGGCCATGTGATCAAAAATTTCCAAGCCACGAATCTCATGCACACAACCTGGTGTGCACACAGATAAGGCACAGAGGTTGAAAATATGCAAATGAATGACCCTGATGCCAAAGGTGTGGAGAGCTCTTGCCAGTAGTGTGGCCTAGCTCCTCTACCCCCAAGGGACCAGCTAGTTGTGAGTCCTCCTTTTGGTCTGTGGGTCCTGTGAGGGGATCCTGGACATTAGCTGTAGACCACAAGCCCGACATGGGCACAGGGTCCTGGCAGAGGGAACCCAAACTAGGCAAATTTGTCAAGACAGCAAAACCTGGAGCCAAGATTCAAATCAGCCTAGGCCCAGCTTGGGGAAATACTACACAGTACAAAATAAAATTAAACAGTATTAACCACAGGCCCAAATTGCACCTATATTTTAAACAGCATTGTGCAGCTGAGGCTTATAAAGTCTTGCAACAGCATGAGGCCGCCTTGCTTAATGAGAACCTCTGCTGTCTACCCCTCTCCTTAGCCCCGTTCCTGTTCTCTCCATCTTCGATGGGCTTCCGGAGGTCCAAGTGTTCTCTGGACCCACAAGGGTCTTCTGAGAGGCGAGGTCTTGTGCACAGAAGGGACAGCAGAGCGAGGGGATCTCAGTGAGAGGGGCCTTTTCAAACACATACCGGAGCCCCTGCCATGCCAACCGGGAAGGGCCAGGAGAGAGGCAATTTGTAGCTTTTCGAAGCCGTTCACAAGAGCATGCGCATTCAGTATCGCCTGGGCTTCTTTCAGCGTCCTTTCTAAATGCTGGGTCCCAAAGTAAGCTGTCATTCAGCGAGTTGGTTTTCTTTGCCTGCAAAATGGGTGTGACACGAACTTCTTATTTCTTCCCTCTTCCAAATCTCAAAACTCTCTAGATAGATGCCATTGGAGCTCAGGACCTTATCCACTGGCAGATACGGGGATGCTGGTTGCCCCCTAGTGGTCACGGACCGAGGAACTGGCTAAGCAGCGGACCCTAACCTCTGCATCCATTCACTGGGCCCAACCAGAGTCTAAGTCCCCTAGGGTTTTCCTGCTGGCTCTCCACCCTGCCCATCTGTGCTGAATGACAGGGAGAGGGCAGAGAAGAGATTCTAGGAAACCTCTGACCTCTAGCCTTCAGCTTTAGGAAGCCGTCCCTGGCAGTCCATTGCCCCCAAGCATGGGAATAGTCTCTGGGTTTTAATTTTTCATAAACGCACTCAGGCAAGGGGAAAGCTTGGCAAGCCACTGGCATTGGTGCAGGGACCAGGGACACGATTTTTTTTTCTTCACCTCAACGCAGGGGAGGGAGAGTTTGGAAAGGACAAGCTGACTTGGTCTGTGTATTAGGGCAAGAAGTTCCGGGGTGGGGGTGGGGAAGCCAGTGTCTGTTGCTCGCAGTAGCTTACTTCAGCTTACTTCAGCTGGTCCAGTGAGTGGGGTGGGAGAGTTGTGAAGGTTATGGCCTGCAGGCCAAAGGTTTATTTGGGAATATGGACCCAGCAGCGCCTCCCTTTCCCCCCTCCACAAGGTCGCTAGTGAAAAATGAGCGGGAGATGGCGAGGGTGGACTGACTGGGCCTGGATGCTTTCCTCCCGACCTTGATGGGTCATGTCCTTTCTGTTTGTAATCTTGGGTGAGAACAACTGACAAATGGCCTGGTAGGGAGACAAAACCAAACAATAGACTCCCTTGAAAGATACAGTGAATAGGGTTTAATTGAATTTTTTTTTTTTTTTTGGTATAGACATTGATTTGACCCTGTAAGAAGTATATAGTAAATCATTAAGAGAATTAATATACATTAAGGTGTAGGCTGTTATCATGGAACTTTTATTGTACTTGTAGTTATATTTTAATTATTATTTTAATGACTATCTGCATTTTGAATCGTGATAAATCTATTTTATTTTATTTTTTAAATGCATGGGCTGTGGTTTTACAAGGTGACGTGGAATGTGGACCGTTGATGAGCACTGCTCCTTCATTAATGCCAGTGAACCAAACTGAAATGATTTACACACCCACAGAAAAAGCCAATTAATAGCTAACCATTAAGCGCAAATGTTATAGTCGAGATTCTCTTACCTATTCTCTGGGCTCCTATTGGATCATGCAGAGATTGACTTTTTAAGCCAAGTAAGTGAGGGGTGCTCTAAAAATCAGAAATGCGTGGGACCAATTAAAACAAAGAGCCTGGGCTGCGCCTCCCATACTGTGGCCTCCTACCTGGGGGGATCATTACCAAAATGAGCAGTGCGGATGGAGGCCTGAGGCTCTGTTAGGAGGGTCGGCAGTTGTGGTAGCTCCTCCTGTGGAGAGGATGTGTTTGTGCTGGCCTGTGCACGGCATCTTCTGAGCCTCAGTGGGATTAAAGGCAAATTACTGCTCCATGTTCCTTGGCCTTTGTACGCATGTAGACTGGCTCTGTGACCACTCTCAGACACCAAGGAGGGTCACAGTAGCTTTCTCCATGACTGTGGGTGCTGGTTGATGTCTCTGATTTTGTGAGGTTCTCAGGCAGTGCTTCTTAGTGCCCAGAGGCAGGGGGAGGTGGACTTTGAAGGTCTCAGATGTAAGTTTGGAACACAGTACTGAAGTTTATTAGAGAGATGATTGTCATCCAGTTTGTTTACATTCATGTATTTGATATTATTATTTTTTTATATTAACCCAGTGTTCCAAGGCCTGGGGAGGTTCCACAATGATTGAAAGAGGCCTCTGCATTCAAGTGGGAGTGGGGGTGAGGCACAGAAAACGGTAGTCAACAAAACAGAGCAGAATCCCCAGAAAGTCAGATGGAAGCACGTCCTCCTTGGACCAACAGGAAAGCAGTTGGACAGGGCCCCGTAGGTGTTGCTTTTTAATGCTTACCAACAAGGGGGCATCTGAGCTGGGACCCAAAGGAAGGCAGACAGGGAGCTGGACATATTATGAGATTGCAGGCAGAAGGGTCCTGGGGTGGGGTGCACCAGATGTTCAGGAGGCAGCAAAGAGCAGGATAGCAAGGAGTGGAGAGGCAGAGAGCGCCATATCACACAGGACCAGCAGGTCACTGTAAAGACCTTTCTTTTGACTTTGAGAGAGATAGGGCCGGTGTTGGGAGAGCCAGGGTGTCATGGGGAGAGCAGGGAGGATGACATTGCAGCCATCCAGGTGAGAGGTGCGGCTGGCTTGACTCCAGGGGGTGGCAGGCAGAGATGTGTTGGACTACAGCCACTTTTGAAGGCAGAATGAATGGATTTGCTGTAGATGCTACAGAAGCAGAGGAAACAGAATGACTCGAGGGGTGGGGATGAGTCAGTATTAGGGTGGTCTTTGCCTGCTGAAGAGATACAGGGGGAGGTCTTCAGAGAGGCAGTGGTGTGTAGAGCATACTAGTTATATTTCTTGGTGCTGTGACCAAGTACACAGCAATCAACCAGAGAGGAAGAGTCTGTTCTGGGTCACAAGTAAAGAGTGCAGTGTATCATGGTATGGAAAGCATGGTGGCAGGAGCCCAAGGGGCTTAGGTGCATCATGTCTACAGTCAAGGAACATAGGATGAACAAGAAGCGGTGCCGGGCTATCAGGCCTCCAGACTACGCACATGACCACTTCATTAAGTGAGGCACCACCCCTCAAAGCCTCCACAACTCCCACCAACTGGGGACTAAATGCTTAGCTCTTCTACTTTGGTGTCTATGAAGTGGGTCTGGTCACCACCTACACTACAGAGTCATGCCAAGGCTATATGAGAGGCTCTTGGGAGCTCAGTGCTTGGCTTCATGTGTGTTGTCCAGTAGTATCCTTTGGACTGAGAGGTGGGCAGGGGGATCTGAGCTGCGGGGCCTGAATCCTGGGTCTTTTAAGGCTATCACTGTTACCCTCGGGTGGGAAGTAGATCAAAAGTTTGGGTAAAATTCCTATTTCAGTAGATGCGGGGTGTCACAGAGAGATCAGAGTCGGCAAACATCCTGTGCTATAGTCTGAAGGAAAGACACAGCCATCCTCAGCCATCTACGGAGTTATTATGTGCCTTGCAGAATGGTACATTTCATTTCAAGATTAAAGCCATTTCAACTTTGAGTTAGAGTCTTTGAAGTATAGTTTTCTCCTAATTATAAAACATATGCTAATTGTAGAAAAAATGGAAAAAATAGAAGAAAATGCACAGAAATAGAATTGATTTAAGTACTTATGCCCGAATCCAACCAGCGTTAATGTTCTCATAAAATGTCTCCCCAACTCCTCAAAATATGTTTGAGATTATGTTATACAACTTTTATTGTGTTTTCCAACATTCTTATAAGGGTTAAAGTATTCCTCAATGATTTTAAAATGTGGTACATGTACATGTGCAAATAGGCATGTGCGTGTGTGAGTGTGCATGTAGTATGTATGAGTGAGTATGCATGTGCATGTGTGCATGTGTGTGCATATACATGTGTGCATGCATGTGTGATGCATGTGTGTGCATATACATGTGTGCATGCATGTGTGCAAATATGCATGTGCATGTGTGAGTATGTGAGTTTTCATGTAGTGTGTGTGAGTGTGTGCATGTGTGTGTGCGTGTGGGGTGTGTGTGTGTGTGTACATGTGTATATGCATGTGCCTGTGCAACTATGTGTATGAGTGTGCCTGTGGTGTGTATGCATGTACATGTGTGTGCATGTTCATGTGTACATGTATGTGTGCAAGTGTGCATGTGCATGTGTGAGTGTGTGTTTGTGCATGTGTGTGAGTGTGTATGTTGTATGTATGCATGTGTGTGTGTGCATAAGTGATGGGGAGTAGCACAGAATATGTGTGTAGTTCAGAGGAGTCATTTTTATCCTTGCACATTTACATGAGCATCATGTAAGGTGGAAGGAAGCACAGTAAAATGCTTTTAGCTGCTCTGCATCTGAACAGCCCATGTTTATTTATGTGTATGGCTGTTTTGCCTGCATGTATGTGTATGTGCCACATGTGTGCAGTGCCCATGAGTCCAAAAGAGGGTAGCAGGTTCCCTGGAAATGGAGCTACAGATGGTTGTGAGCTCCTATGTGGGTGCCAGGAATTGCATCTGGGTCCTCTGGATGAGCAAGCAGTGCTCTTAACTGAGCCACCTCCCTAGCATCCCACGAATGGTTTTAAATTGTTGCATAATGTGGAATTTTTTCATTTCCCATCAGAATTTATTAGCTAAGTGAAATTATAGTAATATTTAGCCATTTTGCTTCAGTAATGAGTTCCAGGTCTGGTTTTAAGTGACTTTACATAAATTCCTTCACTTAATCCCCACAACAGCTTGTGTATAGGTGCAATTGTCACTGCTGGTGTACAGTAGTGCCTTCACCACTAAACCAAAGCCCTTCACTGAGCCTGAGGTACAGAGGGTGAGGTCACTGTACCACTTAGTAGCCAAAACCATCCTGCCTGAGGGCTGGGTGTGGAAGGTCAGTGTGTGGCTGCCTTCTTGAAATCACAGTGGAGCTGTGAATAAAGTTGGAAGACCACCTTCTATTCAATGTAGCAGGAGGGAGAAATCCTCACGATGCTGGTAACTGTAGTACAAAACCCACTATTTCCCCCTCCTTACCCCTCATCTCTCCTTCTCCTGGGCATACAATTCCATTTTTACATGCTTCTCTGTATTACATCCTATGTTTTCAACTACCACTGCCTCACAACCAACATTTTGACCATTTTCTGAGCACAGAGTTGGGGTCTTAATGTTCAAGGACATGTCACAGCAACTGTAGTCCAGAGAAGCAGTTTTCCAATACGTTGTCCTTGGTAAGAAGCCAGCTATAAATTTTATGTCGTGACCCAGAACATATGTCAATATATTCACCTGGAATGAAATTCCTAGAAAGACGTTTTGAGAAAACAGCACGCATGTGCCCTCTTCATTTTTCTTCTCAATCACTATCTTCTCATCTCCATTTGACTTGAAGAGATATGGTTAGCACCTACAAAAATCATTGCCTCCTTGGCCCAGAGAAATGGCTCAGTCGGTAAGAGCATGAAGATCCTGAGTCAGGATTCCCAGCACCCACACAAAGGCTGAGTGGCCATGGATGTGCATGCCTGACCCTAGCACTGTGGGGAGCAGAGATAGGAAATGGCTGGAACCAACCTAAGCTGCAAAACAACTCTAGGTTCAGTGAGAGGCCACATTTCAGAAGGATGTGTGGTGGTCATGCTACGTCTTCCCACAGCGTCTGCAGGTGTGTGCATAGCGTGTACACACACCAGGTCACAAGCAGGAACAAACCTCACTCCTATAAATCACAGCCCTGGAACAGCGTTGGTTCAGGACCACGGACAGCAACAAAAGAGCCTGATTCAGGACCAGGGACAGTCTTCCTCCCTCTCCCTCACACATATGAAAGGCAGTGCTGGTTTAAGGGCAGGGGCAAAGCTCCTATGAGTTTTGGTTCAGGGCCAGGGATAGCACCCCAGCAAAGATATTGGTTCTGAACCACAGACAACATATCCTCTTCCCTGAACCCCAACCCCTGTGCGGTGTTTTGGGCCAGGGCCAACAGCCCCTATGTTGGTTCAGGACCAAGAGCAACAACATAAAACCAACCAGACAACCAACCAACCAACCAACCAAACAAACAAAACACCCAACCCTGATGGTTTAGGACCAGGGACAGCTCCCCAGTCCAACGCCACATGTTCTGATTCAGAACAGGGGACAGCGGCCACAATGGCGGTTCAGACCCGGGACACCATGCGCAGTGACCGTTCAGAACCAGGGACAGCGCCCAGCACGCTATTTTAGGACCGGGGACAGAGGTTCCAAGCGAACATTTGGGACCGAGGACAGCGGCCCCACCACGCTGGTTCAGGACCGAGGACAGCACCCCTCCCCTTTGTCACATTTTGGGTTTTTAGCCTAAATCTGGCCTGCGGGCTTTTTGTCTCAGTCACCTTAGGACCTGTACTCAGGTGTCTTGCCTTCGAAGGTCATAAAGTTATAAAGAACGCTGTCGCAGAGGCTCGTGTTTCCCCAAACGCATGACTCAGATCCTCAAGGAATTCCAAGTGCTTACAAGGGAGGATGAGTGTTGCTTCCTTGTGTCTCTCTGGGGTGCAGATGGCTACAGACCATTGGCATTGACTGTAGACCAGTATCACTTTGGACACGGAGGGCCAGAGGGCCCCCCCCCCTTTGTTAGAAACTCATTTTCACATAAAGACACAAAGGACTGGGGATGTGACTCAGCCAGTGAAGTGCTTGCTGAGCAAGCATGAGAACGTGAGCTTTATCTCTAAGACCCACATTTTAAACAAAAATCCAGATGTACTGGTATATGCCTGTAACCCCCATGCTTAGGGGTGGAGACAGGATGGCCCGAAGAGTTGACTGGCCAGTGGGGATGTTGTCTCCAAAAATGAGGTGGATGGACCCTGAGGAATGATACCTGAGTGTGTGTTTTGGCCTCTACTCATGTTTACATGTGCTCACATATGTGCATATGCACTGACACGCATGCTCACCCCTACACAGGCACACACAGGGAAAAAAAAAAAGCAAAGCAGAAACAAACAGCAAATACTGCACGGAGCCTCCCTTCTGCCAGTGCTGCCCTGTCACAGCCCTCTGGAGAGCATGATCCTTTTATGGTTTTGACATTCTGTGCGCTATCTCCTTACAAAGTCCTCTAGAAAATGGATTGGATTGACTGAGGCGCGTGCCCTGCAGCCGTGCGGATCGGTGTGACACACAACGGTGCTTCTGGGTTCCTCATCTTTCATCTGGCTGCTTGATGTTAGAGAAAGGGAAGAAAGAAGGAAAAGGGCTTTTCCTCTGTGTGTGTGTGTGTGTGTGTGTGTGTGTGTGAGAGAGAGAGAGAGAGAGAGAGAGAGAGAGAGAGAGAGAGAGAGAGAGAAAGATTCGTGGGGGGTATCTCCATGTGAGTGTGCAGATGTGTGTGTTCATGTGTGTGCATGTGTGCTTGTGGGTGCCTGTGTGTGTGTGTCCATGTGAGTGTGTGTGTGTGTGTGTGTGTGTGTGTGTGAGAGAGAGAGAGAGAGAGAGAGAGAGAGAGAAAGAGAGAGAGAGAGGTCTGAGGGGGTATCCATGTGAGTGTGTTAAGGTGGGGTGCCAGTGTGTGTCCATGTGAGTGTGTGCATAGTGTATGTGTGTGAGAGAGAGGCAGACAGAGAGAGAGAGACAGAGACAGAGACAGAGACAGAGACAGACAGAGAAAAAGACAGAGATCCATGGGGATTACCCCATGTAATGCTTCTGGCTGCCTGTGTCCCCATGTGAGTGTGTGCATTTGTGCTTCTGGCTGCCTGTGTATATGTGTACAGGCCAGAGGTTGACCTCAGGAGTTTTCCTTGATCACCCTCCACCTTAGTAAGTAACATCTTTTTTAAAAATCTGAACTCAGAGCTATATTACTTACCTAGACTGACAAGCCAGAGATGCCCAGGGTCAGCCCCCTCTGCATCTTCACAGTGCTGGGATTATAGGTGCATGCTACTGCACCCAATTTTATGTGGGTGCTGGGGCTCCACACTTGTGCTTCAGGTACTTCACCATCTAGTTCTCTCACCAGTCCCAGCTCCCTGTTAATCTTCTTATGGAGTCTCAGAGTGTGAGGGCTAGACTCATCTGGCCAAAGGGAACTTGAGGCAGGTTTATTCATGGCTACAAGGTGTGTGTTGCATACAATCTGGTCCCATGACTGTCTTCACTGTGGATCCCCCTCTGTAGCAGCATCACGGTGGCCCATTTGGGTTGTGAGTAAGATAGGAAGGTTGTGTTCTGCATACACAAGGGTCTTCTGAGACCAAACTCAGCCCCTCTTCAAAGCAGCAGAGAGAAATTGCCTGTCTACAATTCATGAATTCTCCTTTTGTTTGCTCTTCACTCCCAGAAGCTCAAAGCCGGGGTGCTTGCTTGCCACATGGGATTCCTGATTACAGGTGTTAGCAAACGGAGCTGGTGTCTACGCCTACCTCCCCTTGTGCGGGTGGGTTATGAAATTCAAACACTATTGAAACCCAAACACCTTTCATCTATTAATGGCCACTGGTGGCCTATAATCAAGTCACACTCTGTTAGCTACACAATTAACTTGTTTGTTTGAAGTGTGAATTAAGGTTTTGAGGCGTTTGCTAATGAATCTTCCTTGCTCCCTGGTTTAGTGAAAACCCCTGTATTTTCCTAAAGTAGGTTCCTCTGGAATGTTTGGAAAGGTGATTGTCAGGTCTATTTTCTCACTTGGTACAGTCAACATCTGTTCAGCTTTCACCCAGAAAGAAAGAAGCAGGCTCTGGGTCTGGGGGAGACGACTCACAAGGCACAACTGCTGGCAGCAGAAGCCCGAGGACCTGAATTGAGAGCTCCAGCTCATGAAAAGCTATGCACGCCACACGTGTGCCCCATCATGCAAATGAAAAGCTTGGCATGCCACCTGTGTGCCTGTAACCGTAGAGCTGGGCAGGGGTTGGGGGTGGGGTGGGGGTAGAGACAAGAGCATACCTAGGGCTTACTGTGTGCCAGACCAGGCAAAAAAAACTATGAACTCTACATTCTAGTGAGATGCCCTGTGTAAGGTGCCAGTTTGATTTGCAGCACCCACACTGGGAAGCTCACAACCACCTGTAATTCTAGCTCCAGGGGACCCCACTTCTATTCTGGCATGCACTGTTTCCCAAACCATGCACACACACACACACACACACACACACACCCCAAATCTTTAAGAAAAGAGAGAGACAATCTCTTTGGTCCCCGTTTCCCTAGGCTGTGTCTTCCCTTGATGCTCAATTTTGTAACTTCAGAAATAAGCTGCCTCTTTGCACGCTCGTGTGTCTGGCTCAGCTGGAGTGTTATGGCCCTCCTTCAGGAGCAGAGGTGTATGGTGGGAGTCTTCTCTTTTGCCATCCTCCTCTGATTCTCTCTTTGTTTGCGACTTCCCTCTAGAACGAATTTCTTTCGTAGATAATGGGATTCCATTATAGGGTGTTAGAACGGCTGTGAAGCTGTCTGCTGTGAGGGCGAGTGGAGCTTCTGATCAATGGTTTCCGCTTGTGTCTTGGATGTGTTATTTTAAGATGGCTTGCTTCTGTTTCCTTTTTTATTAGTCTTATTGGACTGGGTGGTAGTGAGTGCTGGTGTTGTTTGCCCTGTAAGGACACGGAGCTACCCAGAGTTGGGTGGCTTTGCTTGTCCTGGAGGTGGGAAGACTGGACGTCCCTTTCTGCCTCTCTCCATGGAACCAGAGTCATTGTCTACTCATTGTCATTGTCATCAAGGTTTTCCTGGCCTCTTTGATTGATGGAAAACCATTTCAAAATGGCTGTATTGATTAATATGCTAGAACAAACCATTATGGGTAGGAAGGGAATCTCTTTCTCTCTCTCTCTCTCTCTCTCTCTCTCTCTCTCTCTCTCTCTCTCTCTCTCTCCTCTTGATTTATTTAGCCAGGAATTCAGAGTTTACCTCAAAGGGAAGAGACTCCACATAGCTCATGTGGCTGCACCCCGCTTTCACACAGCTTTCCCTTGCCCCTCACTCTTAGTGGGAGTTGGCAGTATGTGGCTGTTAGTGACACTTTTCTGTGCAGACAGAATCCTGCCAAGGTTGAGGAAGAAGCCAGCTTTCTTACAGCAGAGCTTCTGCTTCTAGGTTTACCTCATGGCTCTGGAAGCCACGGGCTCTGCTCTTAGGCTTCTCCGTTCTTCAGTAGATCCTGTCTGTGTCCTCCATTGGGAGCACGGGTGATGGGCAGGTGTTATTCTCAGGGGCGGAGGCAGTGTGGAGTCCGGCCTGATACCATCTCTTGCTCCACTCCTGGGCGCTGAAGCTTGTCTTGCTCCTCATAGGCCTTGCGGCAAGCTGTCCCTGTGACCACAAGGGTACATTCAAGGTTTTAACCCTACTTCTTGAGGCAATCTATAGCCTTTATCCAAAGACTGCTTCCCAGCCTGGGAGCACAGTAAAATCTGTCGGAGCATATAGCAAAGGCTTTGCTGCTGGCCCTGCTGAAGTAACCGGAACCAGATTTGTCCTCTTGCTGTGATAGATGTGGACAAAGTGCACAAAAAAGTGTTTAGCAGTTGGGCTATGGGTCCATACTGCAGCCACTGCAGAGACTGTGAGCCATGCAGCTCTTTGCATTACCAGCCCTTGGGTTCAGGGTTCTATCCCAAGCAGAGACCCTGATCGGGGGAGGAGACATGGATCAGGAGCAGAGGCTGAGGTGGTTAGAATATCTCAGGGCAGGGTATGAAGGAGGCATGGGCTTTGCAGAGTGATTGTTCCAGAAACATCGATGGTTCCCCTGGGTTGGTCTGTTAGCCTGTGGATACAGAGGCAAAACTCTACAGACTGGACACTGAGAGGTGAAAATTCCTTAGTGCTCAAGTGGGAATGGAAGTGTCATGGTTGTGTGTGTGTGCACATGCATACCTGTGTGTGTGTGTGTGTGTGTGTGTGTGTGTGTGTGTGTGTGTGGTGTGGTGTGTAAACCAAAGGAGAACCTTGAGTTTTGACCTTTTCTTTCTGATACAGGGTCTATTGACTTGGAACTCACTAAGCAGGCTGAGTCGCTGGCTAGAAGGTCCCAGAATCCCCTGTGTTTCCAACCTTCACAGCACTACTCTGCTGCCACCACTGGGCTTACTTTAAAATATGAATTCTAGGGATTGAACTCAGGTCCTCAAGCCTGCTAGACAGGTGTTTTATCAAATGAGCCATCCCCTTACCCTTGAGGTGTTCAGTTTTTACTGTCAGTTTGGGAAGTTCTCTTTGAATACCTGGAGCATTCAGTAATATCTAACCATGGCAGTGTTTGGGCTGAAATATCTCTAGGTGACTCGTCTATAGAACATACCTTCTATAAAGGTTAAAGATAAGCCCAAGGAGAGTCAGATGGATCCATAAGAATCTTAAATCTGCCACAGGGAAGCCTGCCACTCTTAATTTAAAGATACAGGGGCTACTTGGCGGCTCAATGTTAGAGAACTTGGCTAGCATGTGCTCTGGCCCTGGACTCTAAACCCAACATTGAACAAAACCATGTAAAGGGTGGTGGTTTTCCAAACCCAAAGACAGCAGTAAACTTGCTGATTCAAGAAGGTCAGCAAATATGAAGAAAACTACAGAAAGATGCTCTGTAATCAGCGTGCTTCAAATCAGTGATGGAGAGAAATGCTTAGTCAGCCAGAAGGAGGTGAAAGACAGACGACAGAGGTCAAAGATGGATGCCTCCTGCAGATTTCCCATCAGCCACTGTGCAAGTCAGACAGCAGTGGAGAGAGAGAGAGAGAGACAGAGACAGAGACAGAGACAGACAGAGACAGAGAGAAGAGATAGATTAGATAGATAGACAGTGTCTTAGTCAGGGATTGTATTCCTGCACAAAACATCATGACCAAGAAGCAAGTTAGGGGAGGAAAGGATTTATTCAGATTACACTTCCACATTGCTGTTCATGACCAAAGGAAGTCAGGACTGGAACTCAAGCAGGTCAGGAAGCAGGAGCTGATGCAGATGCCATGGAGGGATGTTCCTTACTGGCTTGCTTCTCTTGGCTTGCTCAGCCTGCTCTCTTATAGAACCCAAGACTACCAGCCCAAGGATGGCACCACCCACAATGGGCCCTCCCACCCTTGATCACTAATTGAGAAAATGCCTTTCAGCTGGATCTCATGGAGGCATTTCCTCAAGGGAGGCTCCTTTCTCTATGACAACTCCTGCTTGTGTCAAGTTGACACACAAAACCAGCCAGTACACATAGATAGATAGATAGATAGATAGATAGATAGATAGATAGATAGATAGATAGATAGAGTGTAGGTGTGTGTGAATGCCTAAGATACTATAGTCAATAGAATCCTCATTTCATGGTGCTGTAAAGGTTTTATATTTTGAATGTGCTGATAGAGATGAATGCTCATGTTTGCATATCACGTATTTGCTGACATTCACTGAATGTACATATAAAGCAAGGCACATCTCACTGTATGCAGATTATACCTCAAAGAAGCTGATTAAATAGAGTTAACTTTTATGGCTAGAGAAATGGCCCAGTAGATAAGAGCACTTTCTGCGTCAGTCCTGTCCGAGCATAAGGACCTGCTGCACTCAAATCCCTGGCACCCACGTAAGAAGCATGCACAGTTATATGTGTCTGCTCAAGGCAGTGGGGAGAGGCAGAGCTCAGAAGCAGGCTGACTGGCCAAGCTACCCAAAGCAGTGAGCCTCTGAGAGGCCTGGCCTTAAGGAATGGGGTAGAGAGCAGCAGAGGCAGACAAGGTCATCCTCTTACCATGTGAATATACATGGTCATGTATAGCCATATACACACCATATATGTGTGTTTAACGAGCTAATGTACATATATTATCTGACATCATTATAATTGTGCTATCCCATCTGAAAACAGAGCAATGTCTGGAGACTAAAACAGTAACTTTATATTCTAGAAGAAATGCCCTTTATCCACATATATAGGAGGACTCAGGTGTCAAAAGCCCCAGAACAGGATATGTGCCCTTCAGCGGTCTCCAACTACCATCTGGTGGACTTTTTTGGAGCTTGTTGTAGAGGCCTCACTGGGATACACTGGGTATTTTCCCAAAGACATGATTCCTCTCCTTCTCATCCCCGCTGTATGCCTCAGCCTCTCTTCCAGCTTCCAGTTCAGTGAGAGGCCTTGTCTTAAGAGAATAGGACAGGGCAATGGAGGACATGGATGGTATGATTGACTGAGGGCAGTTTTTGTGTTGGCCAGGATCCACCTAGACCCACATTTTTATTTGAGCATGGATGCTACCCAGAGCTAGAGAGATGGCCCAGTGGCTAAAAGTGCATGCTATTTTTGCAGAGGACCAGAGTTTAGTTCCCAGCTTCCATGTTGGAAAGTTTATAGCAAACTCCAGCTACAGAGGATTCAACATCCTCTTTTGACTTCCACAAGTACCTTCTCTCTCTCTCTTTCTCTCTCTCTCTCTCTCTCTCTCTGGATGGAAAAATGATAGATGATAGGTAATTAATAGATAGACACATATATAGAGATAGATATATAGGTAAATAGATAGATAGATAGATAGATAGATAGATAGATAGATAGATAGATAGAAGATAGGTAGATAGATAGATCTTCTACCCAGTAGATGATGACTGACTCCTTATAGGGATACAAGATGGACCTAAGGTACCATGGTCAGGAGAATAGCTATGACCTCTAGGCAGAGGGAGAGACACTCCAGAGACTGAGAATATCTTCCTGCACCCCACTGGCTGTCATCCAGACCTTTAGAAAAAAGCGCATGACCTCCAAATGACCATGCTGCTGCCAAGAGGATGAGCTGAGGTTTGCAAGAGTGGCCACTGACAAATGAGGAATCAATGGAGGAAGAGCTGGATGAAGTAGCGTGTGGATGGTGGATGGTGGATGGTGGATGGTGGATGGTGGATGGATTTGGTCTGGTGGGCAAAGCCACCTGCATGCCACTGGCCTCCATGTCTAGGTAACAGTGCTAAAGTAATTACATCACCTTAGACTCACAGGAACCAGAAGAGCTGTGCCTCTTGACTCTATCATTGCGTGGGTCTACTGGTGTGTGTGTGTGTGTGTGTGTGTGTGTGCATGCTCGTGTGCGCATGTGCACATGTGCACACACACACGAATGTGGAGGCCAGAGGACAGCCTTGGGTATTGCTCCTCAGGTACCATCCGGTGAACTTTTCTTTGAGGCAGGGTCTCTCATTGGCTTGGGACTCACCAAGTAGGCTAGACTGGCTGGCCCATGAGCCCAGGGATCTGCCTGTCTCCACTTCTGTACAGAGATTTCGAGTGTGCAGCACCATGCCCAACATTTTGATTTTTCTTTTAAGCATGGGTTCTGGGGACCAAACTGAGGTCCCCATGCTGATGTGGCAAGTCCTTTACTGATTGACCCATCTTCCTGGATCCTCGAGGCTCCCTCTTTATAAATCTTAACATTCTTCTAAGTTGGCAGGAGGAGAAATGTTTCAGGGCTCAGTTTCAGCATCATGAGCAGGACAGGGAGAGCTGAGTACTAACAAGGCAGCTGGCACAGCTGGGGCCATCTTAATCTCTGGACCACTTCAACCAACAGATGACCACCGTAAGGAACAGCGAGTGTTCTGGTAGGTACGGCTCTAAGCTGTCTTCCCGGATAGCCTCTATCAGCCCACAGTCTTCCAGTCCACTCAGTATCCAACGTCATAACGGTCACAGCAGGAGCCTTAATGTCAAATGCTTGTAGGTAGCTAGTGAGGAAAGCCAGCTGGATGGAGATGCAGTGGCTGTAGAACTCAGGCTCACCCACAGGAGCATGGGCTCCCCCTGCACCAGCCAGTAGGTGTTCCATATCAACACCCATAGGTGTCTAGCTTTGTTTTCCTAGAGCAGCTGGGAAGCCCCTCTCCAGTCTTCAACCAGCACAAAGGACAAACAAAAGGGAGAAAGGAACCACTGTGGAAAGTCAGCCAGCCTGACTCCGTGGATCCAGCCACGAGGCTGACTGTGGGTGCCCTCGCTGTCCTGGGTGTCCTCACTACCTGTGGCGCCCCTGGATTCCAGCCTGTCTCCTCTGATTTTGGCACTTGCCCATCGACTGAGTTCCGCATTTCGCTGGCTCCTCTTTGACCGCCATCCACTTTGTGTGCATCCCCATCTCAGCCTGCCGCGGTTCACGAGCTCCCTACTCTTTCCTGGATTGCCATCACAGTCTTCCAGCCGTCACCCCCCTCTGCTCCACCACCATCAAAGCGACATTTCCAAAGCATGGATCCTTCTATGTCTCCCCTCTGCTTAAAAGCCTTCCCTGACCCTCTCTATCTTTCTTCTGCTTAAAAGCCTTCTCCGTCCCCCGCCTATCATGGTGGGAACTCCACTTGCCTGGCATTTTAATTGCTCCCCAGTCTGGGGCCTCCGCACCCTCCTGCTTAGGTTCGGCTCATCTTCCCCAGACCCTGTCGACTCTGGCTGCTGCATTTGCCGAGGTTTCCCTGAATGCACTTACTCTTCTCGTTTCCTGTCTTTGCACATGCTGTTTCCTGCCCCTGAGTCTCCATCACCAGCCTGCCTGGCAGCCCCCTGCACAGTCTGGTGCTGTCCAAGTGCTAGCTCTTTGGCTCAACCTTGCCTTTTTTTTCTCCTCGGCATGAGTTCATCGTTCACACTGCTAAGGGAACATCCTCGTGGACCTTGCACTTGGCAAGACAGCCCTGGATCGCACAGCCCTGTCTGTCTTCCCAGCTGTCTTTGCAAGGACCATCAGTCACTTCTCTTTGTACTGTTAGGACTCTGAGTCTGGTACACAGTAGGCCCTCAATAATTCACCAAATAATCACCGTGACGTACGGATATATAACTGTGGCGGTGTGAAGGACTGTCTCCGAGTGTCTTTGTTCATTCATTGCTTCTTCACTGACTGGCACTGGGAAGGACACATGAGCGCCTCCCCAGGACTGTACAGTAGGCAGGCAGCCATGCTAGGCTTCCTTTTTTAAGAAGTCCAGGCTGTTAGACAGGGACCCTGAGCCCATCGCTACTCTGGAAGTCTTCCAGACACCCGTCTCCCGGACACCTTCACTATCAGCGTCGTACAGTCTGAGTGGAGCGGTGGCTCACTCCATGTGGAAACAGAGAATGAAAAGCCTCCAGACTGTGGGCTCATTGCTTCTGATGGGTGCTAACCATTTCAAGTTGGGTGTGTTGGTTTGACTTATGGGTGGGGACCCAGAGTATCTCATGCAGGTATGGGCCTGATCACCTGGATGGCCCAGCTGTTGATAAAAGGGATGGGAGCTTACCCCTTAGACCGGAGGACCCTACACCACTGGACCTCGGTGGAATCTGTCACAGAAATGGACCCGGCAGCTTTATTCAGGGTGACCTGTCACTGGGAAGGGGCTATAGAATGGTTATTTATTTAAATCAGGGCCAATTATTTTTGGTGAAGTGCAGTGAGTGGCAGATTCTGGGAAAGTTTTTTCGCACTGTAAACACATTGGCTAGAAGTCATTAATATGACAATCACACATCCCTAATAAAGTACATCGCACGGAGAGCTGGCACCACCGAAATGCCCAGAGGACGCTCAGTATGAGCCTTAAAACCAAGAGTATTGGAAACAAGATATTTTTACTTCACATTTGGGAGTAATATAATTGCATTTTGTGGCTCCAGCAGATGCTGGGGCCAGCTGCTAGGAGAGCAGTGCCTTCTCCCCTCAGCGTCCGTCCTCACAGATAAAACCCTTGTACAGCGCTCTCATAAAAAACAAACTTCTAAAATTACCCCTTGGTTGAAAACCCATTTTTCTATGCAAAAGGTAGCTGAGACTATATAGACCACAGAGATATTTTTATTACTGAAGCTCAGGAGAATATAGTACAAGCATATACCAACATATATGCATATACATGTATACACACAGAGACAATTATGAACACAAGACCAAACACATCCACAAATACACATACCCAACACACACATGAACATATATGCCACCCAACATACATAATATGTATGTGCCAAAACACATATAAACACACACACACCTTAAACAGTCACATTCACATGCATACCCAGGTATACACATACCCCAGAGCATGCATGCACATGCGCGTGTACACACACACACACACACACACAAATGAGCATACATATACATATTCAAATATACACACATTATACTCAAACATATTATGTACTGAAACATATATACACATGCATACTTAAACACATGTTTATATATACAAATATGCACATTTACAAACATGTTTATGTGTATAGTGGCACTTGTTTAATTTATTACAGAAAGCACCATGGCCTCTCCACAGACCTTTTCTTTCCCTGATATTGAGCATGTGTCTGGAAGATGGGACTAAAAGGATTGTCCGGTGCCAGGGCAGTAGTTGTCTTTTTTCTGAGAACTGTCTTTGAGAGGGTGCCCCCTGGAGAGAGATCCAGCACCAATAAGCCCAGTGTATTCAGCTTCTCTGGGATACCTAGAGTCCACTCGAGGTAGGCCTCTCACATCCCACACGGGGGACACGGCTCCTTCACCCTGAGGGAAACTGAGGTGACAGTGGCTGCAGGGAAGTGTCTGTTGGTGGTGGCCCCTCTCCCCCACCCAGACTCCACCTGACTGCCAGAAGGTTCAGTCTGTCACAGGCTCCCACGGTGTCTATTTAGGGCCACCATCCCACATACCAGCCTTGTTTGGCCCCCGAGCCTGGCTGAGGTGGGCTGGGAATGGAAACACACGCCAGTTTTAGAAAACAGTATAGAGAACAGGAGACAGCTCTACTGCTCTCTAAAATTAGGGAAATGCTATTTTGAATACACTCGGCTTAAAATATAAAACCTATTATTAAAGTCCTCAAATATTTTTTTAACCTTAAAAAATGTAGCTCCTTGAAATTTCAAGATGACACATGGTAGCACACAGTGCTGTTACTCACTGTTGGAGAAAGGAGCTCGCGTCCTGAGGGCGGGGCTCCCGTCCTGAGGGCGGGGCTCCCGTCCTGAGGGCAAAGCTGGGAGCTGTTTGGGAGCTGTTCAGGTGGTCATTTCTATAGAGTACCCTGCATGGGCATAGTGTCCCATAGCAACAGCCCACACAGCCCATCCTTGCCCCTTCCCCCTGCACCAAGGGAGGTTCCAGCATGTTTTTATTGTGTGTAAAAAGAGTTCTGCATAACCCCCATGCAGTGTTCTACCTACTCAGCAGTCACCTTTGCATCCAAGAACTACAGGACTCTATGGCTGTGTAGGGACCCAGACTCTCCACACAGAGCTGTACAACAGAAAGTGCTATGTGCCAGGAGTCCTAGAGTACCACAGTCATTGCAGAGCAGGTCCCAGCAGCTGCAGTTCACTGTGGGATGGAGGACAGACAGCCTGACGATTCCCCAGGGAGACTAGGCCATCATCATCATCATCATCATCATCATCATCACCACCACCATCATCATGATGACCTAAGGGCAATGTGAGCAAAGATGGTGAGTTGGATGCAAGGTAGGACAAAACTGTAGGTGCCAAGCTAGGCAGCAGTACCCCTTACCCACAGGCTCTAGTCCCCTCGCCCCCAGTGGCTCACTGCCACCATGAAGTCCTTTCAATGCCTGGGGGCATCACTGACCTCCAATGATGGGTAGTAGGGGACTCACTAGACTGCCCCATTCTGGACCCTCACCCTTCACAACAGTGACTCTGGGGCAATCCCTCTGCCTTTCTGTTGGCAGGGACCCTTGCTGGTGTAAAGCAGAGTCCACAAAACTGAATTCTATCTCCCATGGGCTGCTGTCCCTGCCCTGGCCACACACACGCTGTATTTTGGCAGTAGTTTTTCTATTTGAACATCCAAAGGACAAACTGAACATTTAAAATCTGCAAGCTGGACAGTCTTTGCTTTGGAGCCTGCCGTGAATCCCTTTACCCTGACAGTGGGCCATCCTTCCTACTGTCGACGCAGAATCTGGGATGACTGAGGTTGTGAGAGTAACAGGAAGCCAGCCGGTGGATGTGCCAAGATGGCCCTTTCAGTCTGGGTCTGCTGTATAGGCAGGGCAGGCTAGCATCTCCATCACCTGGTCACATCCAACTGGATGCATTTGCTCTCCTCTTACTCTTTAAAAAAATAATTAGGATACAATGTATTTAAATACACTCTAGGGCAGTGGTTCTCAACCTTCCTAATACTGTAACCCTTTATTTAATACAGTTCCCCACGGTATGGTGACCCCCAGCCATAAAAGTATTTGCATTGCTACTTCATAACTGTAATTTTATAACTGTTATAAATCATAATGTAAGTATCTATGTTTTCTGATGGTCTTAGGTGACCCATCTGAGAACCACTGCTCTGTAGCATTAGTGACACTTAGTGTCTTCCCAGCAGTGTGTAGCCAGCACTCCTGCTAGTTCCTAACATCTATACCACCCCCAAAAGGAGACGCCACCTCTTCTCACCAGTCACCCCTCACCCTCTCATCCTTCATCACAAATTTAGGTTCTCTGCCAGTTAGTTGGGATGTTCTGTGTATGTCACTAGTGGCATTCTTAACACATGACCTGTTGTAAGCTTCATTCAGGTAGCATCGTGCCTTCATTATCCGTGTTGTAGCCTCTGGAATGGGACTTTGCCACCCCTCTCCGCACCCCGCCCCCCGTTCATGTTTCCTCTGTAAACTGTCCATCCATCTACAGACCGGGTGGCCTCTGCTTCTTTCTAAGCTCTTGCCAATAATGCTGCAGTGAACGTTTATATCTGTATTTTATACTTTAAAAAAGAGTTTAGAGATGTGTCTTTCTGTGTGTTTGTGCCGGTATGTACACATGAGTGCAGGTGTCTATGGAGGCCTGAAGAGGGCTTCAGAGTCCCTGTAGCTGGAGTTAGAGGCAGTCCTGAGCTCTCTGACATGGGTGCTGGGAACCAGACTCAGTTTCTCTGCCAGAGCAGCTCCCAGTCATTGAGTATCCCTTCATTCCCATGAGAGTGTTTGGTTCCATGGCATGTGTGTCTCAGTCTACCCAGCAAGTTCCTAAGGTTTGAAAGGGCAATGTCCACCCACTGTCTGCCCATCTGGTGAAGAGGGGACAAACTCTGGTAAGGGCAGGGGGCTAGTAAGACTGTACATCATGAAGATGGTATTAGACAGGCGACCCAGACACCTCCAGCACATCTAGAGACTAGCAATGGCATGTGAGAGTGCCTGGTGTCGAGTCCAGTCACCTTGACCATGCAGAAGCTGGGTCTGGGTGCAAGGATTTAGTTTTCTTTCTTAGAAATGAGATGGGTACTCTTCCAAGCTGTGTGGGAGGTGTCACAGGTCGGGAGAAACACCACACGTACACACACACACACACACACACACACACACACACACACACACACACACACACATATCCCTTGGTGGAAGAAGAGGGAGTAGCCAGCGGCCAAAGGAAGCTCATTGCAGAATGTGATTTCTTGGTCCCTTGCTTGCCTATACACTGGCTTAGTAGACCAGTGCAGACCCTTTGGCTCAGCAGTTGAACACACCATGGCTCTGCAGTAACAGGGCTCTGTAACTGCTATGTGGCTGACATGTCTTTCCCTCCTCCTTGGCTGTGAGTTCAAGTGTGATATAGCCTTTACTTATTCCTGGGCTGACACAGAGCAGGTGCTTAGTAAGTATCTTTAGTGCAGCAAGGGTCCAGAGAGGTTTTCCTCTTTGGGCGACAACAGCGATGAGAAACCCTGCCAGGCTGTGGTAGATGTGGGTGTAAGAATGTTTGTGAAGGTCTGTGGGTCTGTAGGTCTGTTTGTGGGTATGTTTATGGGTTTATGTGTCTGTGAGTCCACAGGTCCATGGGTCTGTGGGTCTTTGGGTCTGTGGAGTAGAGTGAGAGATGCAAGGGTGTTGGCAGGTACTGCACCCCATCTTTAGAGTCACTGGGGTGTGATCCTTGGCTAGGGCAGGGATATGGGGTGTCTTAGCTGGGGTTTCTATTGCTGTGATAAAACATCACAGCTATAAGCAACTTGAGAAAAAAAGGTTTTAATTTTGCTTACAGTTCCATATCAAAGTCTGTCACCCGGGGACGTCACAGTAGAAACCTGGAGGCAGGAACTGAAGCAGAGGCCACAAAGGAATGCTGCTTACTGACTCCCTCCCTCCCTGTGGCTTGTACAGGACCACCAGCCCAGGACTGGCACTGCACAGTCAGCTGGACCCTCTCACATCGATCAAGAAAATGTACCATAGGCTTGCTCCTTGGTCAACCTAGTAGGGACATTTTCTTACTTGGGGCTCCCTCTTCCCAAATGACTCTAGCTTGTGTCAAGTTGACATAAAACTAGCCAGCACATGGGGCACCTAGACCACATGGCAGCTTCCTCTAGAAAGTAAGTCTGCTAAAATTATGGCAGAGAGCTGGTACCTAACACATGGCTGACCATGTGTGTGATGGTCATGGCCTGCCCTCAGCATCTTATGAAACCGAATGGGATGCAATGCTCGCTTGAGAAGGTTGACACCAGCATCACCTGAGCATTATCATTCACTGAAAGTGTGAATGTGGGAGAGTTGGTTGTTGGGGTAGAGGAGAGAGAGAGATGTCTGTAAGCCTAGCAGTGGCCTGGACTATTTTGTCACCTGCTATAGCCTAAGGGACCCCTAGACACGTAGCCCACAACATGTAATACTTAACATGGAAGCTTTTGGCCATTGACACACTGTGGCTGTCAGTGATTTAAGGGCTGCCATTTTTATAACTGCCCCTGAAGGTGATATTTTCCTCTGTGCAGAGAGGCCTTTGAGGTCTGGGTGTGTTGAGCCATGTGCTTAACAGGAGGCAGCTGATCTTTGGCAGACTGGAGGCAGGTCTATTTGCTTATAGCAGGTAGGCACTTTGCAGTGATACTGAGCTGCCTTTCTGTGGCAACTCAATTAATGAAGTAACTTTGAAGCCTTACTCCAGAACCAGTTCTATAGATTTTTAGGTCTCAAGTCAACTATCTCCAGTCATAGACACACACACACACACACACACACACACACACACACACACACACACACACACACTTACTACCAAACACATGTACCATTACACACAAAGACATGTATACATTTCACTTATGAATGCATATTTAATTACAGTGTTCACCCTTCTCCCCCCATCCACCCACATACTAGTCCACCCACCCACACAACCATCCACCCATCTACTCACACACCTGCCTGTCCATCTATGCATCCATCTCCCTGCCTGAACATCTATGTATCCATATCCCTGCCTCTGCATCTATGTATCCATCTCCCTGCCCACCCATCTATGCATCTATGTATCCCTGCCTCTGCATCTATGTATCCATCTCTCTGCCCTCCCATATACTCTTCCATCCACTTATGCATCTGGCCACCCAACTACCCATCTAGTCATCTACCTTCCAGTCCATCTACTCACCTAGCTATTTACCTACCCATCTACACACTCATCCTGCATCTAATAGACATTTTCAGGTTTACCCCTGTGCCCCAGGACACTATTAAGTCCTGTGAATGTATCAGCGATGACACAGCCCTTACTCTTGCATGGTCCTATGGGGATGTTACCGGAGTAAACAAGCAATTAGGACACGGGGTGATGAATCCTGCACACCGAGAAAGGCGCCGTGGGAGAGTGGAGGATGGATAACCAGAGAAACAGGGCTGGCCTGGGCATAGGGTTATTGACCTATGCTGAGAGCCCAGGGAAGGATTTTTCCCAAGGAGAGGAGAAAAATGTCAAAAGGCACAGGGACTCATTCTTTCTTTAGCTAAAAATCAATGGTAGGAACTTGGTCATTACTGGCTGCTTCCTGAGCTCTTTCTGTAGGGTGCAGTCTTCCAGGCTATACTGGTTTGGACTCTTGTTTCCAATATGTGTGGCAACGGACACTTACTCTTGTGGAGGTTTGAATATGCTTGGCCCAGGGGGTGGCACTTTAGGGGTTGTGGCCTTGTTGCAGTAGGCGTGGCTTTGTTGGAGGAAGTATACCACTTTGAGGGTAGGCTTGGAGACCCTCCTCTTACCTGCCTAGGAGACTCTCCTGGCTGCTTTTGGATCAAGATGTAGAACTCTCAGCTCTTCCTGTACCATGTCTACCTACACACTGCTATGCTTCCTGCCATGATGCTAATGGACTGACCCTCTGAACCTGCAAGCCAGCCCTAATTAAGAGTTGTCCTTATGAGAGTTGCCTTGGTCATGGTGTCTCTTCATAGCAGTAAAACCCTAGGATAACTATGATCACAGAAGGTCTTGGTCTTCACTGGACTGGTGGTCTTCACAGCATGGCAAGTCGTATTTCTTACCTGTCACTGACCCATGTCTCTTCCTTCTCCTCCAAGTGGATGTGGACCAATGCTGGTCACAGGGGTCAGATCCATTATGCGTAAGCTCAAGGTGCTCCCGGCCTCTGGGCAGGCAGCCTGCTCTACTCTGAGAAGCTCAGAGCAGCTTCAGCTGCAGCAGGAGCTGAAAGGGAGCCCACCCCTGTGCTCTGCATTTCCTTGACAGTCCACAGCAGCAATCTCTGTGTCATATTGCCACTAAGATCAAGGGAAATGTGTACCAACCCAACCTTAATTAACTTACAATCCCAGCCAATTTCATGTTAGCAGATCTGTTTGGATCTGGAAGTAATGGGCCATGTCATGCCTAAGAAACGGGGCAATGACTTACGCTGGCGACTCTCTCTCTCTCTCTGGCTTCTTGTAGAAATTATTAATAAATCAGCATTTCTATCTGTGATGATGTTGTTGTCTTTATAAATATTTAATTTACCTTCAGGTGCCCACATTTTCTCAGTCTTTGCCTGAAACTCGGCTGACTTGGCTCTTCTCTGAGACTCTGCTCAATAGATCAAGATAACAGTGGGAAAGGCTCTCTCTCTCTCTGTGTCTCTCTCTCTCCCTCTCTCTCCTTCTCCCTCTCCCTCCCTGTCTGTCTCTGTCTGTCTCTGTCTCTCAGTCTCTCTGTCTCTCTGTGATTTGGCTCCAGGGTGGGGGTTGGGAGTCAAGCTGAGAGGATGCACCTATTTGGTGAGGAAGCTGAGAGACGTCCTGTTTGGAGACTCGGAGTGTACGCCGAGCCCTGTTGCTGGCATGTGCTTCCCTCCCTCCGATGAATGGCATTTGGGACCTCAAAGGTTTCTGATGTTTTCTTTCCACAGAGAAATATTTTTGTCCTTGCCGCTGACTCCTCTTTTGAAACCCAGGCTTTGATGGTGATTGTGTGGCTGGTTGAGTGGAAGGGGATCAGAGAATCAAAGAGAAGCTGAGTCCGGGTCAACGTTTTTCTAGAAAAGTCCGCGTTCCAGCCTGGCCAAGATGCACAGCAGCTGGGGGAAAAATAACAACTTTTTTTTCTTTCTGCTTCTCAGGGTCCAACATGAGCTAATTGTTATCATTATCTTTTTATTTTTTTCTGTTTCAGGAAATTGCGGCTTATTTAATAACATTTGAGAAACACGAAGAATGGCTAACCACATCCCCTAAGACAAGGTAATGTCCCAGCCATCACAGTTTTTCAACTCTATATGGTGAGAATAGATGATTGATTTTTGTGGATTACCGGATCCAGCCACTCAATGCAGGGTAACGAGTTGACAGGGCCATGTTGTGCTCAATGGCCTGTGAAGGGGAGCACTCATTAATTGGTCCAAGACGCGGGTAGTGAACGCAATGAGGAGGCTGAGACGCCGGGCAACAGCTGTCGGGGCTTTTCACAGGATGGCTCTGGGCTCCATCCTTCAGCCAGGCATTCAGAAACTTATCAGACAGGTGCAGGGCAGAGGGCAATTTATTTTTGGGAAAGTGCCCACCTGCCATCAGTAGCAGACACTTTTTGAAAAGGAAAACTAACTTAACTGCTGCCTGGACCTTGGTGTGTTTTATACATCAATAAAGTCGGGTTATCCCTGACTGTTGGGAGGGAGAGCTCCCAGATCAGAAGCAATGGCTAAACATTACGCGGTAAATGTCCTTGAACCCACTAACTGCCACAAACACTTAACTTCTCTTGCCACCTGGGACTGGACGGAATTGTTGAAAATGTAGCCGACCCGTGTCCTGTGCACGAAAATGATGTGATTATAGGCGAGAGATGGTGAGCCAGGGATCTGGGGCTCATTTTAAAGACAGCTTCTTATTTCCTGCGCAACTCTTTTACGTTTTTATTATTTGATATGTTTCGTGCTAAACCGTCGGAGATTTGCAGCCACTCTCTTCCAATTGCTAGGACGTTTCTATTAGCAGTGACAGGGCCAGGTGCTCACGTTATCTGGAAGGTGGCCTGCAGCTCTCTGACTGCAGGGCTGAGTCTAAGTGGTGGAATTCTCAGTCTGTGACATGTGGACAAGGACAAAATCTTCAGCATTGTCAGCTGGAACCAAGATTAGGATGAGATGTGTTCTGTGCCCCACTGGCCCTGCGTGTGGTCCGTCTATCTGTCCCGAGCTATGGACGAACAGGTTCTGGCTTTTAGACCGTTCCCTCCTTAGATGGCTGTAGTCATTAATTTTCTTGTTGCTTGGACAAAACACCTGAAGGAAAACCAACTCAAAAAAGTGAAGACTTATTTTGGCTCAAGGTCTGAAGTTAAACAGTTCATCTGGGCAGGGAAGGCATGGTGGCAGGAGGGTGAAGCCACTGGGCCACAATGAGTTTGTAGTCAGGATGCAGAGAGAGATGAACACGACACTCAACTCACTTCTTATTCAAGTCCAGGATTCCAGCCCTTGGGATGATACCACCCTCAGTTAAGGTGTGTCTTCTCTTCTTGATAAACTTATCATAGGAACTGCTAAGAAGCATACATGCGGTTTTTCTCTTAGGCCATTCTAGACTCTATCAAGTTACTGATATTGGCCACCATGCTTCTTGAATCCAAGTTGGACAAAAGAACTATTTACAAGGCCAGGCGAAGTTCTCCAGAACATGGTGGGTTTTAAGCACGCACGCACACACGCACCACAGTGCTTTAGAACATAGCAAGGCGGGAGCTCTCTTTCATGTTTAAGACCAGGAAATTGGGGATCAATTGAGAGGAGGACTTATCTTCTGGCCACACTGAACTCAGTGACTTTTTGGAGTATAGTGGACCAAGAGACTTCTTGACACGAGGAAGAGGGATAGGTGCACGGGAGATGGAATGAGGGGTTCTATGGATCTGTGGAATTGTGACTATTGTGTGAAAATCTTACACTCCTTAAAAAGTACCACGTTGCTCCTTCCGTCTTTCCTTCCTTCCCTCATTCCCTTTCCTACCTCCCCTCCCCTCTCTTCCTCAGATACCCAACTGTTAGGATCACATGTGTGCACTGCCATGCCCAGCCTCCCCCCCACACCCCTTTCTCTTCTTTATTAGAAGTAGAGCTCCTATCCTGTCTTCCCTGGGTCCTCAAGAGCATCACAGGTGACATAACATCTGTCACCTGCCTTGCAGGTATGACTGTCCATGTCCTTCACAGGCCATCGCTGCTATTGCCTGTGAGCCACGGCCTCCAGTCTGCTGGAGGCCTGGACCTTGGGGACTTCAGGCATCGAGTGGATTTTCTTCAGGCTCTGGGGCTCTGAACTTCTTTCCTCCAGGCAGAGTGAACACGTGGACTCCTGTTACATTCTCATGCATGCTCTGTCTTTACGCTTGAAAGCTTCTGGTCCCCGGAGAAGGACAAGTTGCCCCGGTTGTTCAAGGACCTTCCTAAATTAGTTGTTGAGTTTGGATCCCCCTCCTCCACCATTTCCAGTATTGAAATTAATTGGTGCAGTTAACTGCTGAGTCCCCACAAGCCAGCCTCCTGGTATTAGGGAATTAATGGTACCAATACTCTGTCTGCTGCATGGGAAGGCAATACAAGTTCTGTTTGCAGCTACTGTTAATTTCATTTTAGAAAATTAATAAGAATGAATTGCACCGTTGACATTTATAGAGTTTGCTAATAAAATGATACATTGTTTGTGTGGAAGAATCCTTATTAAATTAATTGTTGTAATCAGTCCACATATAGATGTTGGTATAGGAACTGCAGAGGGACCCATGTCTGCCTCTGAGGTTTGCTGGGGGCATTAGGGACAAATACCGCCCTTGCTCAGATCAGATCTCAACCCAATTATAGAGAAGGCCCCAGAAGCCCCTTACACCTGTTAATAATGAGGTGTGTTTCGAGGATGCTCCCAGAGATGGGGGTATCAGGGTGGCAGTGTGGATGCCACAGAGCTCAGGGAGGAATGCTCAAATGGCCCCTATTGTGTTATAAGGAGCTGAGATCTTAAGCCTGAAAACTTACCCTGAGGCCATCTTTATTTGGTCCTGGCTGTGTGTTTAGTGGGATCATGATATCGTTTGGAGACTGCAGGGACCTCCATCCTCCTCACCCTGCCAGGTGGATTCATGACCTTGAGTAGAGTCCTCCCTCTGTCTAGAGCGTTATCCTCCATCCTCCTCCAGGCTTTAGATTGTGTGCTCCCTTCCTCTATGCGGTCTCTTTCAAATACCACCCATACCCTTCCAGAGGGGTCCCTTGCCTCTTCCTGGTGCCATTTCACAGTTTTTTACCCAAGTGTGAATGGAGGTTTTCTCAGTTGCCTTTGTTCTTGGGTAACCCAGATGCCTGGCACATCCCCTCCAAGTACAAGTGAGATGAACAGCGTGGGTAAGAGGTGAAGCTCTGGGGGCTGCGAAGCAGGAGTCCTGGACTTGATCCATCTCACTCTTTCTGCACATATCTAGCTTCAGGACTGGCCAGCACGCCAGCTCTGCGCTCTTCAGCATTTGCTGAGTTCGGAGCTGTGTTTTAAAATTTATACCATGGCTGAGTAGATGACTCAGAGGTTGAGAGCGCTTTCCATTCTTCCACAGGATACAAGTTTGGTTTTCAGCACCCACATTGTTTGGTTAACTCAACCACCTGTAATTATAGCTCCAGAGGATCTGGCATCCTGTGAGACCCCCCCCCCTTCTCTCTCTCTCTCTTTCTCTCTCTCTCTCATATACAGACATACACACACACACACACACACACACACACACATATGAGTCTTAAAACCCATACCACAGCTCTGCCAGGCAGGGAAAGGGCTGCAAGACTATAGGACTTCCCGGGCTTAATGGCATTGGAACTGGAATTTGAACCCAGGAATATAGCTCTTCATCTTCTCCTGACATAGTTCATGGTGGCAGGGAGTAATAAGACAGCCAGGGAAATTGTTCTACTGTTCCCCAGTAGCTTCTGGGAGATGTGGGTGCCAGTTAGGGCCTCCTCTGTGGGCCAGTGTGGCTGGACTGTGCCAGCCAGGTGGGCCTCCCGAGTGTTTCTTGGGCTGGATTCCCCATTTCCCACTCCGAGGTGCAGGCATGGTTTAGAAACCCTGGTAATTTATTTCTTATTCCCTGGGAAGCCTACAGCCTTCCCTATGAACCAGGATGGGCGAGGCTTGAGATCGAAGTGAGAGCCATCTCTTCCCAGGAATCCTATTTATGCTGGCGAGAGAGCTGGAAAACTCCATTCGTTATCTAATTAATTAATTGGATTGATATAGATAGCACCTTCACACCGACACAGAGGGGCCTAGTAATAGAATTTTCCTATAATGAACACTAAATGCTTTTGGTCAGTAGGCAGTAAAACTCTGAGCAGGAAGACGGAAGACAGGGAGATGGGAGAGTCAGGAGAATGTGGGGGCTTGGGGGGCTCCTCTTATCCTTTCAGGTCCTCTTGACCTCAGATCGGCTCTTCCTCACCCGTAGCGACAGGCGGACATTTTGTCTCAGATTAGCTTCCTCCTCTGAAGATTACCGACAGCAAGGGAGCCTCTCTCCAGGGTCACTGGATGTGACCACTGGATTACCTCAGCCTTCCTCCGCCTCTCTCCCCGAGTCACACCTGGTTTGCATCATCTGATGTCTCAGGTTCTTCCCAGAGCTGCTTGATTTTCAAAGATCCAGCTTAGTCCTGCCTGGCCTTCCTCTTCCCCGTGGCTCCGCTTTGGTCCAGACTCGGACTGGCCACCCCGTGGGTCTCTGTCAGGAGCTTATGTTCCCCTCTGCTTTCTGAAGACTCAGAGCTCCCCGCTCTTACCACGCGCAGGGTGCTGAGATCTCTCCGGCGTGCTCCTGTTCAGGGCTGTACGCCTTTGCTACCAACTTTCCTATCAGCCTTGTCTTAGATCCTGCTTGAGAGTCTTAGAGACTTCCCAGGAGACTTCCCAGGAGACTTCCCTTCTCTAGGGTTGTCTCCCAGTCGCAACATGCCCTACTCAGTTTATACCCCTGACTGCCCACCTCCAAACACCCAATGTAGTTAGAGTAGGCTACACCATCCCCATCATCTTCCTCACCCCCATCTTTGCCTTTACTCTGCCTCAGGCACCACCTTGTTTTCTCACATCCAAACGAGGCTGTCTCTTGTCAGATATCTTCCCTGGGCCTAGCAAGCGACCCACCACCTTCTTGCTAGCTTCCTAAGGCTCCCTTAGCTTATGTCAGTGGGTCTTATGACAGTCTGTCCAGAGTTGTAAGTCTGCCTCCCAATGAATGGGAAGGCAAGTTCCCAAGGACAAGGCCAGGCTGCCTCTTCGGTTTCCTAAGAGCTTGGTACTGAAGCATCACTTTGACAGGAGTGCGTGCAGTGTGTAGAGCTGTTACAGTGCAGGGGTGTGGCTTGGAGGAGGAGCCCTGGACATCAGGGCCCAGGGGTGGGGTCAGTCTGTGAGCAGAGGGGTTGGGGGCCTGACAGGTCCCGTGAAGTTGGTGTTACCTTGCTCAAATCCAGTGTAAATGACAAAAGAGATGACCCACTGGCCCCTTTGAGCAATAGATCTTTAGGTTGGATAGTGATGACTCATTCCTAGTGAAAGCATGCCCAATGACCAGACAGAATGATAAAAGCAACACAGATTCCACCGGGATATTCCACGACCCAGTGCAGGCAAGGTGCAGAGCTCACGGGCTAGCTACAACACGTACCTGAGTGACAGGGCCAGGTACAAAGGGGCAAACACCGCATAGTTTCGCTTACATGAGACATCTGGAAGGGTCAATTTGGGAGTGCTAAAAGATGACTGATTTACTTAGTCAGGGGGTAAGAGAGAAAAATATGTTGGAGATGGACTGTAGTGACATCTGTGACTTGAAGCTGCTGTGAGCTCTAAGACGGCTAAATCATTGACTCTCGTGTTGCCCATGAAATTTGATGTAGCTGCTGCTGCGGCTCTTTCTCGGTATCAGATGAGCAAGGTTGGTGGGTTGCAGCAGTGGGTGGTGCCAGTGGGGAGGGCATCCTCTTACCCAGGTATTGTGTAAACAACTATCTAGCCAGTCAGACAGGTCACTGAGGACAGACCAGTGCAACAACACGGCCCTGGTCTAGCTTTATGAACTAAGGGATATATATCTGACTCAGACCTGCGTCACTTGTCCGTAGATGACCCTCACAAGAGTTATGTCCCTGGATCTCTGAGTGGCTTGCAGGCAGGCTGGCTGGGGGAGATTTCTCCTCTACCCATTAATTGGTACTGCTCATGTAATCTTGTGAGTCTTGTAATCTTTAGGAGTTTCCTAAGCCTTGTGAGTTTTGTTTATTTCCTGAGACTTGTATGTTTCCTTCACTTCCTGAGTCTCCCGAGTCTCCCTCCTCCTTCCCCCAGGGAATGTTCCAATTCTGATTGAACAGCTATACAGCAGCAGGTCAGTTCAGGGGTTCCCTTACCCTAAGTGGAATAACATTCCTTCCACCATGATGGCCTTTGTGCTACACTAGGATGGAGACCTACTTACATGAGCTACATGCACATGGACACATCTGGACACATTCCTCATGTGTGAATGAACAAGTACAAGCTATACCACTGTTAGCAAAGCAGCAATTGAGGCTCCAGGGAGTGTGTGTGCTGGGAACCTTTCAGGACTCCAGGGAGCCTCCTCACTGTCTGAGGTACCTCTCTGGGGTTGAGGGGTTAGTTAGCTGTGACCCAGATCCTGAGAAATTATCTGGTGGCTTGCTGTGTGCCCTGTGTGGGAGTGGCTCTCTCCCAGATCCTGGTTTTTATTTGGAATTGTAGAATGCCAAATGGGGAGAGAACGTGGAATCCAGCCCCTAGGAACTCCATCAAGGTCTACTCAAGTGACCGAGACAGAGGCAGAGGCTTCCAGCTGCCCAGCAGGGAAGGTTACCACCTATGCTGGGCTCTGTCAGAGGACTGTGGTCAGAGACACAGGTGAGCTTCCTGTGTCCTCAGTTGTACCTTGCTGCTTGTGGAATTGGTAGCACTGATTGTGTGTGTGTGTTTATGTATGTGTATCTATGTATATGTGTGTATATGTGTTTATGTACGTGGGTATATATGTGTTTATGTATACATGCTTACTTAAGTATGTATATCTATGTATATATATGTATGTACATCTATATGTGTGTATATGTATGTGTTTATGTGAGTATGTGTGTTTATGTATGTATATGTGTGATGTATGTGTATCTATGTATGTGTATCTATGTGTATATCTATATCTATGTATATGTATATATATGTGTGTGTGTATATACTATGTATGTGTGTATGTATGTGTTTATGTGTAGGAGTATATGTGTGTATGTGTGTGTATATATGCATGTGTATATGTATGTATGTATATATGTACATGTCTATGCATGTATATGTGTATATGTATGTATTTGTACATGTATGTATGTGTTTATGTGTGAGCATATATGTGTATGTATGTGTCTGCGTATGTATGTGTGTATATGTATATGTGTGTATTCATGTGTATATATATGTGTGTGTGTATATCTGTGTTTGTGTGTGGGTATATATGTGCGTGTAAGTGTGTCTCTGTATGTGTGTGTATGTGTATATGTATGCACATGTATGTGTGTATTATGAGTGCTCTAGGTGTGAGCACTGACTGTTGGTCTCATCACATCCCCCCTTTTTTTCTTGGAGCCAGGTCCTGTCTCTAGTGCTTGCTGCACACACTGATGGCCACATCTCTAGCCTGCTGGGGTCAGACCATGGCTCTCTTCTGGCTCCGGTTGTCCATGTTCCTCCATATCTTAGCTTTCTTTAAAATACGTGAGCACATAGATCAGTATGTCAGGAACTTCTAGGCTGCCGCTGAAGAGACCCAGCTTCGTGCCTGCCCTCTGGCTCACTCACATTTCTCCCTCATTCAAGCTGCCTGGAGTTTGTTTCTAGGAAGCAGACGGTGCCTCAGTCTGCAGCTTCTTCCTTGAGGGATAGAGGAGCTGTGCTGTATGTGAAGGTGGAAGAGGGGCTTATTAAACTCCAGTGCTCTAACTTCCTTAGCATGCTTCATGGCATAGCCCACCTGGCCTTAGCAGAAGAATGTGGTGTGGCCACTCCCTGGGCCTAAATTTTGGGGTTCAGGAAGCAGCTATGGTCATTTCAAGAGCTATACATGTAAGCTGAAGGTGACATCTTGGGCCTTTCTATCTTCACACGGGTGTGACTGTGTCTTTCTCGGGTTGTACTTGAATGATGCCATGTGACATTGTTCATGTGATGCTGTCTTCTGGCCCCTGGCAGTGAGGACTGGTACTGAGAGTTGGCAAAGCCCCAATGTATTCACACAAGCCCTGGGACCCTGGTCTGCCCTGCCAGGGGCCACAGACTACTCTAGGCCCCCTTTGTTGCCTGTCAGACTCTTCTTGGCATCTTTGCTCCATCCTGTGCTGGAAACTTAAGGTTTTCTAGTGTCTCTGCAGTGCTCCTGTACTGGCATCTGCCATGTGTCCCTGGCCAGCGATGACCTATTACATTGCTGCTGAGGGAAGGGAGGTGGCCTGGCCCTTAGGCTCACGCATGACAAAGTAGGAAAGCCTGTCTCCACACGACCCCTTGGCAATCTCTCAGTCTCCATGTGGTGAGTAATTACCAAAGGTCTGGATGTCCTGGCAGTGTGGTTCCCAGCCCTCTCCTTTGGCCAGGAGGGGTTGCTGGCTTGGCTATTCTTAGCTTTCCCACAGTCTTTTTGTTATGGAGCTACAAAGTTCAAGCTAAATAAAACAAAGGGCAGAACTCGCACCTGATTCTCAAGCCCCACTGCGTGTGCCTCTCCCTCCAGAGCAGCACAGCCTGTGTGTCTCCTGAGTACACTCAGGCATTCTCTTATATGCACATGCAGAACAATGCAGCACATGGGCACATACAGCTTTCTGATCCATATGTGCTAGACATATGCAAACATGGGTGTCCACACCCCACAATATAGCACAGCATGTGCACACACATTTGCACCAATATCCAATTCCCAATATGTGCACACATGTACATACTTTTAGGCATGTATAGACAAGCATACACAAACATGCTCAAATAGCATAATATTCACACACAGCATAATATGCACACACACACACACACACACACACACACACCCCACATATACATATGTACAGAAACCAGCCCAATTATCCAATACATGCTCATACACAGTATAGACATGCTTAAGTATGTTCAGCCACAAATACACAAGCATGCATACAAATGTATACATAACACATATGCATACATATATAAGTAGAAACACACAATTCCCAATACATGCACACTACACATGTATACACACATTCACAAATATACAACACATGTTGCACACACACACACACACACACACACCCTTCTAGAGGTGATCATTCCTTGTGAAAAAAGGATTTCTGGGAATGTGTCTTTCTGACCTCACTGTGGTTTAACTGGGAGGAGTTTCCATGAGAAGAGGAAAATGTCTACTAAAAGAAAAAACTCTGTCCTGGCTGCTTCTGGTCTCTTCTCTGAGGTATCTCTAGGGAAGGAGGAAACAAAGCTTGCAGGGCAGGAAACTGGCCACAGCTTCTGGAAGACTCGCTCTGGCTTCCCAGCACCCTCCTGCCTGGGATCTATAGGAATTTCTGGGCCAGGCTGTTTTCCCTTTGGCAGTTAAGTAGGAATGGCACTGTGCTGTGGTGGAAGTGAGTTTGTATGTGAAACGGCAGCTGGTGCCTAGATTGAGGTATCAGCTATGTGAGCCTGCTGCCAGCCGAGGCAGAGTTGTAGAGAAAGACAGAAATTATGCAAAGAGCAAACCTGGAGGAGTGAAAACAGACAAGTCGTTTAGTTTTTAAGCCTGCGGTGTGAACATGCCAACCTTGCACATAAGATCCAGCCCTCTGCCTCCGTTGTCACGGAATCCCAAGATGCATTTGACCTACAGACATCGGGGGAGCTGTCCTCTGGTCCTAAGCTGGACACAGTTCCATCTGGGGGAGGAGGCATCGCCTTCATCCCTGATTAAAAATGAGCCCCTTTCTTCCAGTACTGCAGGAATGCACATCCCCACCTCAGGTGGCTGGCTGTTGGCTGGCGTCCACTCCTTTATTACGTCAGTCAGTTCTCTGAGCAGCTATGCTGTGCACTGTGCTGGGCATTGGGATGGAACAGTGGATAAGCTAGAATGACTTCTAAGAAGTGGGATGCTGAGAGAGAGTGCAGGGATGGGGTGCTCCCTGGGCCAGTAGACTGCCGGATGGGAAAGACGGCCAGGCCACCATCCTGAGGCTGGGCTTAGGGGAGAGACCTGCCTGGAAGTGCATGTGTGAACTCGCAGGGGAACCGATTATCACTGGTCATGGCTGTGTGGCCTGCACAGAGCCACAGTGTAAAGGAAATAGGGCGTGTAAGACTGGACCTAAAGCTATTGCAGAATGACATAGCTGAGTGGTGGCAGCAGAAGGGATGCGTGGGAAACTGGAGATGTGGGGTTGAGAAGTGGGGGGTTGAGAAGGTAGTAAGTGGAGAGTCTGACTAGGGTGGTTCAATAAGTGGCTATTGGGGATGGGGACATGGCTAGTCAGTAAAGACCCTTCTGAACAAGCAAAGGACCTGACACTGAATCCCAACACCCATGTAAAAGTTGGGCCTGGTGGCAAACACCTGCCACACTGGTGCTCGGGAGGTAGAGACGGGAGACTCCCTGGAGCTCACTGGCCAGCGCATCTAGCTGAACTATCAAGATCCATGTTCAGAGAGACCTTGTCTTAAAAACTATGGTGGAAAGAGAGGAAGACATCCAAGAGAATCAACCTATGGTCTGTCCACACATATGCTCAAGCATCTACATGCCTATACACACATAATCACATGAATACATACATGTACCCCCATACTCACACACACACACACACACACACACACACACACAGGCAGAGAGAGAGAGAGAGGGAGAGAGAGAGAGAGAGAGAGAGAGAGAGAGAGAGAGAGAGAGAGAGAGAGAAAGGGTAGAAGCAGAGAAACTATCCATGATGGATGAGAAGACAGAGACACTGTCTTCTTGATGGTGTGTGAGAGATGGTGTGGTCTCACCTAGGAAGGACCAGAAGAACCAACCAGGAGCATGGAGGGACAGGCATGCCGGGGATCAGGTGTCATTCCTACTAATGCTATCCCTTTGCTTTCCATGACCCTGGCAACCCACACCTCCCCTCCTCTCTGCGTGCATCTTTCCTCATTGAGTGATGCCCAGGGCAGAGGGCCCCACACTGTGGACCTGGGCGGCCAGGACTGCCTTCTCCTCTGGGTCCATTGCTGAGTGTGTTGCCACTGATGGATGCTGTGATGGACAACAGAGAGAATGCCTGGGAGGATTGTTCTGGAAAGACTTGCCAGACTCTGAGCACTTCCATTTTTGGCTGTGGTGCAGAACTCCAAGGTGGGGGGATAAAATTTCTCTGTTCCCTTTATGAGTAAGCAGTTTGGGTCTGCTTCTAAAAGAATTCTGGCCTTAGCTCCACATCCCATCCGTGTCTGCTGGGATTTCCCCATAGCTCCGCTGTTTCTCTAGGGTCTAATTTCCTAAGCTGGTGCCAGAGGGTCTGTGAGGTTCCGTACGAGTTTCTCAGTTTATTAATTTTGCATTAAATAATTAATAGTAAAGTTAATTGATGAATTATTCAATTTTCAGGTAAAATGGGATGATAAATATTCATAACTTATTTTATTAAGGGAATTTCCATTTCCTATGTCATTAAATCTAGATTAACGAAGGCTGATTTTAAATGAGGATTGAAAACAATTGTGCTTTGGAATTAATTTACTAAGTTAAGGTCATTGTGTTGTGAGTTTACCCCTGCCGGAAAGTTCGGGCTCTTTCCTCTGGAGAACGGTCTGTTTCACAGAAATCACAAGACCTTTGTTTTGGAAATTTTCACTAGGTCTACTGAGAGCTTCCCTAGACCAGGACCCGCATTGCATGAGGTGCACAGGATGAGGCAGAGTCATGTGACAGACAAGGCTAGGGCTCCTCCTGCCTTCCTTTGCCTCAGCAGCTCGCAGCAGCTCGGAGCTATTTGTTTGTTCCCAAATTACAGAATCGCAGTATGATGTTAGCCCAGGCCAGATGAAAAGAGGGCTGGATCCTGAGAAAGAAGTATATGTGTGTGTGTGTGAGCACACACACCTTAACATCTGTCTGAAGATAGCTGCAGGGTCCCATCAAGTTCTCCAGCACATGTGCACATGTTTCTTAACCCATCAGAGCTTTTGGTACAGGGCAGGGGCAGTTTCTGGTTGTGTTTGTGTCTTCTAACTAAGCTGCTTCCTTTTAGATCTGGCTTATGTTGATTTGCTAAGAGCACAGCCCGGCAAAAGGTGCTGGAACTGTGAGCTGTTTCTGACTTTGCAAAGCCTGTTGGAACCTCAGGTTTCAAGTCTTCATAGCTCTGAGGAGCAGGTAATGCCTGTGGGATCTAGTAAACTGGGCAAGAGACTAGGGCAAGAGAGAGGAGGAAAGAGAGAGAAAGAGGAGGGAGAGGGAAGGGGGGGGGAGAGGAAAGGACAGGAGAGGGAGGAGAGACTCGTTAATGATGCTCAGGTAAGACAGCAGGCTCAGTCTGCATTGCTTGCCCAAGGCTACTCCACTAATTAGCCACAGAAGTTGGGACTAGAGCCTAGGCCTCTTTGATTCTTGTTGGGGTGCTTTTTAAAAACTCCAGTGTCTCTCTTAGTGGTTTCCAATCACTTCTACCCACCCTCCCACCCTCAGTGGCAGGGTACCCCAGTGTTCTGAATCCAGTGGGCCAGGCTGTCTCTATCCCACCGAGCTGTTCATTATCATTTTTCAGTGGAGCTTGTTTGCCGGGAGGACACTGATCCAACACTAAGCCTTTGCGTCAGAGGAGAGCTCTGGACACTGAAGCCTCTGAACCCACTTTCCTGAAATTATTCCTAATTGGCTTGGAAAGAGGCTTCCAACAGGCAGGTGGCTTAATCTCTTGCCTTTCTGGTGTGACATGGGAGGTGCGAGGCTTAGTTCTGGTCTGGGAGGCTGGTCTGGCTAATTTGGGAGTTAAGATACAATCACTGTTGTGGGGATAGAAGTGGTTGCCTTTGGGGAGGAATCTTGAACCACCAGGGGCAGCCTGTGACACAAGGGTAGTGGTGGCAAGTGGGGGTGGAAAGGAGACACCAAAGTAACCCCACAACGTTGGCCTGTCTGTAAGCCTTTATCGAGAGCCTGCCATGGTGGGCACTGTGGGTTGCTGTGGCAGAAGAGAGCATGGCCCTGAATCTACTTGGAGAGCCAGGTCACACACACTGGAGATAACCAGAGAGCAGTCTAGACAACATACACACAAAGAAGACTGTGGTGCATGCAGTGTGCATGTTCGTGCTGTGTGTGTATGTGTGTGTGTGTATGTGTGTGTGTGTGTGTGTGTGTGAACTGGAGTGGAGAAGGAATGCAAATTGGGCCACAGTCAATCGGCTGCAATTGATTTCATCGGAAAGACAGCACAGCAGCATTGGGGAGGGTGAGTGTCAATCAGAAGGTGACAGACTGTGCTGGGGGGCAGTGTGCTCTGAATGGGTGTGGGGAGAATGGCATTTGGACGTCTCTCATCCATAGACCACAGGGGAATTGGTATCTTTGGCATCAGTGACAAAGTTCTAGAGGTCAAGGGAAGCTAGGTGAGGGGCTGAAAGCCAGGGACCACGCAAAGAACACCGGGGAGGAGGCCTGCATTGGCCAGATGGCTTCTTTGTGTTTAGGCTGCCAAGAGTCTGGCAGGTCCTGAAAAAGAAGCAAGGCTGACTCCAGACTGGCTCACTTAGGAAAAGATGCTCTTGAAGCTCAGATACTGCGACACACTTGTTGGCCATGTAAACAGGCCCCAGCATTGAAAACGTTCCAGATACTGGGACCCCAGAAGTGAGAGAGCTCTACACACTAGGATTCCCATCTATAGTGGTCTGCTCCAAAAGGCTCTGTTGTCCTTGTGCCTGTGTGCTGCTTAGGGCACAAGGATGGAAACATTTGAAGGTCACCCCAAGGACCCCAGGACCATGCAGTACCTCTCAATCGAGGATGGTTTCTTTCCCTTGCCAGGGCATCTGACGATGCTTGGGCTGTCCTGATGGAGAGGTTGCGCTCCTGGCATTTGGCTGTTCACGGCTTCCCAACTCACAACCATCCTACAGTGCTCAGGACAGCCCTGTACATCAAAGCATCATCTGGCCCCAGTGACCATGGTGCCCTCAGTAAGTCACCCCATTCTATAGCATGAGGTCCACAGGAAGGCTGAGATGAGACTGTAACCCCTGTGGTAGTCAGGAGCCAGACTCTTGACTCGAACCCCTGTTGTATCCATTTGTTAGCAGAAAGTTAAATGTGTCCTGCCTCAGTTTCCTCTTTTGCACAGCAGAAAGGAAGATGTTAGTGTTCTGAGAAGGAAGTGAGGGAGGTGTGCCCAGCACTTCCCATGTGAACAGGGTGTTGCTATATGTCTCCTGGAATTGTTTTTCAGACTCCCTAGTGGCTCTAGCCCCTAGCCTCTGGACACACACACACACACACACACACACACACACAGAGCTCTCTTGCTCCTGCATCTTGGGTTATGCATAATGATGGTAAAGATCCTAAGCATATAATTCTCTCTCCCTTTCCCTCCCCCTCCCTGTCTCTGTCTCTCTGTCCCTTTCCCCCTCTTCCCCTTTCTCCCTCTTCCTCCCCCTCTCATCCTCTCCCCTCTCCCTCTCTCCCCCTCTCCCTCTCTCCCCCTCTCCTTCTTCCTCTCTCCCCTTCCCTTTCCCTCTCTCCCTCTCTCCCTCTCTCCCTCTCTCCCTCTCTCCCCTTCTCCCTCTCTCCCCTCTCCCTCTCTCCCCTTCCCTCTCCCTCTCTCCCTCTTCCTCCTTCTGCTTCTCCCTCCCTCTCTCTCCCCCTCCCTGTCTCATATTCCCTTTCTTTTTAAAAATTTTTTATTTTTATTTTTTTATTTCCTTTCTTTTTTTCATCCCCCTTCAATGGTTGTGTAGCTCTGGCTGATCTAAAACTCCCTATGTAGCCTAGGCTGCCCTTAAACTTTTCTTAAATTTTTTTTTTGAGACAAGGTCTTACTGTGTTGCCTTGACTCGCCTGGAACTCTCTATATAGACCAGGCTGGCCTCTAACTCACTGAGATCTGCCTGCCTCTGGTTCCTGAGTATTGGACTTTAAATAAAAAGAATTAAATTCTTGTGTGTGTGTGTGTGTGTGTGTGTGTGTGTGTGTGTGTGTGTGTGTGTGAGAGAGAGAGAGAGAGAGAGAGAGAGAGAGAGAGAGAGAGAGAGAGCATTTAGAAGAGCCATGCTGCAGGTATGGAAGGCAGAAGACCACCCATGTGAGTTGGTTCTGCCCTCACCCCATACCAGTGCCTGTATGAAATGTGCCTTGTCAGGCTTAGTGGCATGCACCTTGGCATGCTGAGCTTTCTTGCTGCCTTTGGCCTTGAACTTTGCCTTGGCCTCTGGAGTGTTCGGATTCAAACTCTTGACCACCCGAAGCAATTCATCTTTACTTGGAATAAGAGATGAGGTTAAGGGAGGAAAAGGGAAAGAACTGAAAGCCTGGGTTCCAACGTTCAACAGACTAGTGTGCAGAATGGAGGAGCGTGGAAGGGAGGCATCTGTGCCCAGCAGGCTGAGCTGGGAGCCCCAGATGCCTTCCTTCTTCTATCTGATGTACTCTCATTGACCGTTGAACCTGTCTTCAAATCACCTCCAAGCTTGGTGACGTGAATAGCGTTTACCCGTTCTTTCTCCATGTCTGCTGGGTCAGATCATCAGACATCTGAGTTGCCACATTTACTTCAGGTCCCCAAAGCTGCAGTGACCATGTCATCTGGGGCTACAGTCTTATCTCAGGCCCCAGTGGAGGCCAGGTCACTTCTAAGCTCTCTCCCATAGGAGTGGAGGGTTCAGGTCCTCTGAGTTTGTCAGGCTGAGCACCCAGCTCTTTGCTGGCTGCTGGGTCAGAGCTGCCCGAAGTCCCTTGCTGATGTGGCCCTGTAATGAAGCGGCTGGCAGACAAGAGCCAGTTTCATTGCCTGCTCGTCTCCCACGTTGTCTGCAGGGAGGCTGTTGGTGCCAGTCCCTGTCAGGGGAAGGATCGCACAGCCTGTAAGTCCCAGGAAGGGTGACAAGGGAGACACTCAGATGCCACCTGTCATCACCATACATTAGGAGAAGACAGGCAATGGGCAGTGAGGGGAATCAGGTAGGGCTGGCCCAGGGCCCATAGCAAGCAATGTTTGCCTCTCTGGGACTCAACTTCCTTCTCTTACAGATGGACAGGGGCTAGGGAAGAGCCCATTACAAATAAAAAGGCATGGCCATGTGATCTTGTAACCCCCTGTACTGACAAGGTCGAGACAGGAGGGTCCCTCTTGGGCTCTTTGACTGGGCAGCTTAGCCAGGCACACTGAGAGGCCCTGTCTCAGAAATCAGCCTGAGGAGTGACATTCAAGGTTGATCTTGGATCTCTACGCACTTCTACATGCTTGTACATGTGCCACCTCACTTAGGCAGGTGACTCATAAGGATATGTGCACATGCTACACACACACACACACACACACACACACTGGCTAGATGGTTTCAGGGTGGCAAACATGCCTGATCCTCCAGTGCCCAAGACAGATATGACTGGTCACGACACCATCTTCCTGTGGGCCCCAGAAACCAGCCTACAGCTGCTGTAGAAACCCATTTGCAGGCCCAGGATGATCTACAAAGTCAGTCTCTGGTTACTATGGTACCCCAGACAACTAGCAGGTGGCTCAGTAAACATGGACAGATGAATCATTTTTCTGTTGGCCAGCATGGCAAAGCAGAGTCCTTAGAATCTGGGGACTCTGGCGACCTAACCCTTCCAATCCCCAGACAGAACCAATGAGCTGTGGGGTCACTCTGCCTCCTCCCGATGCTTGGTTCCTGCTGTGTAGATATAGCCTCTAACACTCCTGCCTCAGGTGGGTTGGAGAGAGAGCCCTGGTCACTGAGGAAATGAGCTAGCTACAGCCTGGAGCAGTTCTGCTTCCAATTTATCTGACTTTCAAGCGATTCATTCAGTTCCTTCCTGGATCTTGCTCCTGGACTCAGGGTGATAGCTTAATTTGCTCAGGAAATCTTGATACCGCTACACACTGGCTTCCAGAAGCTGCCAGGGGGCACCCGGCTAACATGGAGCAGAGCAGTTTTCCTGGGCCACAGGCCTCTTTACCCTGGCCCGTTAGGGGTTCTACCCCCTTCCTCTTTTAAACCCTCTTTTAAACCCTTCTTCTGAATGGCTAGAGATTTCAGAGGTAGTTTAAGAGACATCAATTTGCGATGTTTTCTTTTTTTTTTCTTTTAGCCACCGGGCTTCAGAAAGAGTTGAGAAGCCAATAATTAATCCAACTGCTTATCCTCTGTGTTTGATAATGACCCAGTGGTTGAATTGCCCCAGCAGGCTGGGCCAGCCTGACCCAGTTCAGTCCCTGCCTTTCTTCAAACATGCAGACTATGAATTATTCAGGCCCGCTGCAGGGGAGAGTGGGTGCTCTTCTTGTAACAGTTAATCAGCGGCCTGGGAGGCCCTTCACATCCACACACAAGCCAAGCTCCCTCCAGGGCAGGCGAATGAGCAGTTTTCGAAGTTGGGTTGGACTCTTGCTGTTCCAAGGGAGGTAGGTAGTCTGTTCTCTCGCCTCAGAAGCACAGCCCTGTCCCTTTTGTGGAGCTGGACCCTGTGGAATGGCTCTCTTCCCAAGAGAAAATGACCTCAGGGTCCTTCTGAGGGACCCTGGTGTCCAGGCAGTGACACTTCCTCCTGTTATCTCTCATAACCAAGAAAGGCTTGCCACTGCGCAGACTTGAGCCTTGCTGCTCTGTGGGGCGGACGCCTGCGTTTCAGTCTGAAAGGCTGGGCTGACTGGGGAAGCAGGAGCTGAAGGACATGGTCCTCTTGCTTTTCAGTTGCCAGGGGACACCCACGTCCCTAGGCTAATCTCAGCCTTCTTAGCATCTCTCCATTCACTCTCCTCTGACTTCTTCTGTGAACCTGTCCCTCACTGGACATGCCTCCCACCGTGCTCAGTGCGTTAACAGTTTCAGTCTCCTATCAGAACCTTCCTTTGCCCTTCCACCTAACAGATGGGCTCTAGAGGATTCCAGTGTGGTTATGGCCTTTCAGTTGCTCCTTCCCTCCCTTTTCCCACTCCTGTTTCCTCCTCTCTCTCTCTCCCCTCCCTCTCCCCTCCCCCATCCTCTCTCCCCTCCCCACATCATCTTTCTCCCCTCCCCCTTCCCTAGTTTGAGAGCCTCTTTCCTTTCTCCTTCTGCCTCCCTTCCCCTCTCCTACCCCCTCTTTCCCCTTCTTCCCTTTCCTCTCTCCTTTATCCTCCTGCCTCTTCTCCTCCCCTCTTGTCTTCTTCCCAGGACCTTGCTGTGTAGCCTAGGTTGGCCTAGAACTTGCAATCTTCCTGTTGCAGCCTCTCTGGTACAGACATGGCATGCACCACCGCCTGGCTTTCCTGGACACTTCTCTTGGGAAGCAGAGCAGGCAGTCTAGAGTCATTTTAAGAAGGGTGACTTTGGGGACAGACCTGAGTGCCCCTTACCCCTGCTTGCTGTATGCTGAGCATACTGAGCATGTGACAGCAGAGGAGTAGGGGACACACCCCTTCATTCCTCTGAGTACCAGGTTTCCCTCTTGCCACTCCTGTGAGGCAAACATTTCCCTCTCAGGGCAGTGGTGAAGACCATGTGAGACATGCTGGGGAACGACGTACTGAAGGCATCTCATGCCCGGAGGTTGGGTTTGTATCTGTGTCCCCTGCCTGAGATCCCTGAGTGGGGGGGGGTGTGCAGGGACGATGGATACAGGTGTGCTCTCTGCAGGACTTCCTGCATTTGTAGCTTCTGAGGACTTAGGTTCCATCTTTCCCTACTTTAAAGGGAAGATGGAGGCGTGGATGGTCTGTTCAAGGGTGCCTGGCTGGAAAGGAACCTCGCTGAAGGCCAACTCCAGATCTTCCCTAAGAGCAAGCGTTCCTCCATCTTGAGTTCTAGACACCTCTCTTCATAAATGGCCAGCAGGCGTTACGTTAGCTTTTGGTTAGCTTCAGAGGCCTCCTCTTTCCTTTCCTGTGTCCCTCTCCCTCGAGGCCAGTCTCTGGTCACTTTCTGTTGTGGAGGGGGCTAAGGCAGGGTCTTGTTGTGTGGCCCTGTGCAGCCTTGACTTCACTGTCCTCCTGCCAGTCTTCTGAGACCTAGGGTGACAGGCTTGGGACTCCATGCTCAGCCTCTGGCTCGGACTGGACCTTGATCTGTGATGGAGTACCACAGTCACACAGTGCTGACCCAGGCCTCCAGGGCCTCTCTCTCCAGGGTGTGGTTCTGTGGCTGCAGAGGTGACCTCATTCTCTTACCTATTTTGTAGCTCGCTCCCCGGCAGAGGCTCTGCCTCTCTAGGCAGCCATGTTGGGTGTACCTGCTCCTCTTCTGCCTGCTTCTCCCTGTGGCCTGTTGGCAGCAGCCTTCTTTGGCAGCCCTGTGTCCCCATCTCTCCTGGTCCCTACACAGCAGGCTCCAAGCTCACTCCAGGGGAGCTTGGCATAAGCACCGGAGGCAGCAACTTGCTGAAGTGCAACGTGTGCAGATAAATTATTCAGCGAAACCCAGTCTAACTTTATTAAGCCCAGAATCGTCCTTTTCTGTCAGAAGCTATAGACAGAGGCTGTGTCAGCCAAAACAGCTCCTGGGTTGAGGACTACGGCTGGCTGAGGGCTGCATGGACCTGGGGTGGGCTTTGCATGGGTGCTCTTGCCCTTGTGCTTGTTTGGCCCCTTTAAACAAAAAACCTGGAGGGAGGAGCCATTGGGGGGTGGGGTTTGTATGGGGGTGGGGTGGTGAGAAAAAGTCTGGGAAAGGATGCTTCACCTTTAGACGAAATGACTGACCGGGGACAAGTGGCTTTCAGTCAGAGCACCTAGGACAGACAGACTTGGGCAAGAAGGCCTCACAGACAGGCCAGGCCAGCGCAGGCATAGCTGATCATGACATTAACATCATAAGGAAGGTTTTGTGGCATTTTAAGTGCTTCACAGATTAATTTATATTCTAGCATAGTAATGAGAAGGCAGCTTTTGTCCAAGAGGTGAAATATGCAAAAGTAGCCTTTCCACGGCTCATAATTAACCTTTAATGCTATTCCTTCATGTTAGTGATATGCTTCATGCTTCAAAACCTGTAGCAGACCGGAGGAAGCTGTGCTGGCTTCCTGATTCCAAATTCCTGACAGGAGGCCATGTTGACACAAGAGATTTTGCCTCTCCAGGGTTCCAGCCCCAGGCTACCCAGAGGATCAGACAGGGAAATAATCCCAGGGCCCTCGGCCTAGGCCTCGAAGCCATACTGGCTCTCTTTCTTCTCAATTTCTGGTCTTCAGGATATTCCCATGGGCCTTCTATTCACTCTGGCTTGGGTGGAGAATCCCAGGTCAAAGTCCCCTCAATTAATTTGCAGAATGACCTTTGAACTTCAGTGCTGTGCGTGGTGGGAAGGTGGGGGTGGGGGAGAGGGGTGGTCTGTGTGTGCGCCTATGGGTGGGTTCAGGCGCCTATGGGCGTGCTTGCGGAGGGGAGAGGAAGGTGTCAAGGGTTCTACTGATAACTTTACTCCTTTGAGGCAGGGTCTCTCACTGAACCTGGAACTGTGTCTGTAGCCAGCAAGCGCAGTGATCCTGTCTGCACCTCCCAGAGTGCTGGGCTTAGGGGGAAATATGCCATGCTTGGCTTTTTGCAGGGGTTTTGAACCCAAGCTCAGTCTCTCATGTTTGCATATCCAACGCTGTTACCCACTGAGCCACCTCTCCAGGCCTCTTTTCTTAGTTTCTGGTTTTCCGAGATGAGCTCTCTGTTCTGTGCCTCAGCCCTCCCGGGACCTCAGAGGGCTTTGGACGAGTTAGTTCAATTAGCATTGCCAGCCAGGGCGCTGTGCTACAGAGGCTGCGTTCTTCAGGCCCGGAGCATGTGCTGACTCGTGTGGGTGGTTCTGGTCTCAGAGCTTCCCACTCTAATCTCTACTGACAGATGCAACAACCTCTGGAGAAGAGGGAGGAAATGCTGTCACTTAAGGGTAGGGACAGGACCAGGGGCTTCTGGAACGGACAGCACCAGGACGGCAGCCATTTTGTCTGGGCTTTAATGCGTTATCATTTTACTTCCCAGATGGTTTTAGAGTCAGAGCTGTTTCTCACTGCGTCTCTACATATGGCTTGAGGTTCTTGGCTGTTACGAGAATCCTGCCTCCATGTTTCAGATAACTAGTGTTTCACTTGCTTGTGCAAACGTGCTCTGAGCAGCACAGGCGGGGAATGTGCTTTGGTGATAGAGTCTTGTGTGTCAGGGGCTCGGGCAGGGACCTTGATGGAAGGGCAGGAAACCTGAGGGAGCTTGCTGTATAGACTGCAGAGCAGAGAGCCACATCAGGGCATGCTTGCCTGTGGGTGAGAGGACTCCAAGAGCTGAGGTTTATACTGGGGAGCAGAGTGTGGGGGTTCAGGGGTGCAGAGCACTGTGTAGAATGAAGAGCAGTTTGCTAAGTTAGTCACTTCTAACTCCTATATTTCCCAGATACCCACGTGGTTCACAGGCAGCCTGGGGTCTGGAGCTCAGGCGCTGCCTAATTTGACAGAGCTCTTAAAGGACCCCTAATGTCAGTTCAAATTTCAGAAATTAAAGGATTAAACGCCTTCTGTTTCCTCCAAGGATTTGCTAGCGCTTGATCCTTTTCATTAAAATGACTCCATTGGCTCAAGCTCCCTCCAAACCAGTCCTAAGCTCCTGTGAGGCTGTGGGAACCCCACCTTTCTGTCTGTCCTGCTGGGGTCTCAGGTTGAGACTAGCTCAAGGCAGAAGCCGGGGAAGCCCATAGAAGCCAGGGCTTCAAACAGGAGGTGCAGATGAGTGGGCAGGGGAGGGGGCCTCAGCCTCCCATCCCAGGCAAAACAATCAGCAGAATCAGATGGCAGTCAACCACACAGGCCATCTTTAATTGTGTCCTGAGAAGTGTGTGTCCTGGGGCATCAATGTGGACGGACCCTTGAGCCCAAAGTGCAGCAGAAATGTTTGTCCAGGGGAGACAGGCTTGCTGTGATCCAACCGCTCTGGGTCTGTCTGGGCTCCCTGAAGGGGTGAAGCAGGCAGCTCTGTGTATGTATAGAACAAGCTAGGAGCTCAGAGGATCCCCACAATAGGAAAACTGGCATTCCTGCAGGGAGGGGGCAGGGATCTGATGTACCATAGGGACAATAAAGATTAAAAGCCTATCTCACCTGGGGGTCTCCTGGGGACTAAGCTGACACAAGTTACCAGTGTGACCTTTCCTCGGTTTTTCTTAGCAGGGTCCTTAGTGAGTACCCTTAGTACCCCGTGGTGCTCCATAGAGGTGAGATTGAGGGTACAGACTTCCTGCCCTCAGGGCCCTCCATTAAAAAATGCTACATCAGCAATCTCCCTTACTAACTTGGGCCCACAGAGAAGGATGTTGAGAAGAGCTGTCCTGCCCTCCATGGGGCTGAGACAAGAGAATGTATCACCAATCGTCACAAGCAGGTCCATCGAGCGGGCTTCAGGAAGCACGGCCCTCAGGGACCAAGGAGATCCTGGAATTCATTACAAGGGAAATGGGGCCAATCAGGAAGCAAAAGGATAGTAAGTGCTTCAAGTAACATGTTTGCACACTTGTCCACACACCTGAGTGGGGATGAAGATATAACCAACAGGCTCCATGCTTTGATACATCGTATCCCTGTTATTACATTGATTTGATACATTGTATCCCTGTTACCACATTGAATGTTATCCACCAGTCAGCAAGGATGAGAACTGACTGCCTAGGTGAAGTTTTAAGACTTCAAAAGCAAACACAATCAAAGCAATCTTAATATGGTGAAGTAGACCTGGTGCCCCAGCAATCAAGAAGAAGCTGAGGCAGGAGGATCAAAATTCAAGGCTGCTTTAGGTAACTGTAAGTTCCAGGCCAGCTTGAGCTAAAGGCTGTCTTAATAAGAAAGAGAAAAATAGGGATGGGGAAGATGGCTCAGCTGTGATGTGCTTGCCGCGCAAGCAGAAGGGGCTGGGTTGGATTTCCAGAACTTATGCAAAAAGCCCAGTGTGGCGTGTGTGTGTGTTGTAACCCTAGTACCAGAGAAGGTAGAGATGGCCAGATCCATACAGTTAACTAACCGGTCAGTCTAACCAATTGGTGAGCTCTGGGCTCAGTGGGAGACCCCATCTCAAAGCACCAGGTGAAGAGTGATTGAGGAAGGCACACAAAAGCCACCTCTGACCTCCACATGCACACGCCTGCACACTGGCATACACATAAATGTGTACACACAAGCACACACACATGCACAACATGCATAAATACAGAAGAAAAAGGGCTGGAGAGCTGGCTCAGTCGTTAGAAGCATTCTGCAGAACCCAAGTTTGCCAGAGCCTGCCAGTCAGTCAACCTGGGAACCACGCCTGGGGGGTGAGGATGATCATAGGAAAGATAGAAAGAAGATGCAAGAGACAGACATGGGAGCACTGCTGGTCAATACCACAACAGCAGCAAGTGCATTCTCTCAGTGTCTTTTAAAGGCAAGCAACAGAAAGCATGGCCAAATCTAGGAAGATAAACAATGGCCACAAATGCTTATGTGGCGAGTTTATGGTACACAGTTTCTATGTTTGACCAAGGCCATTTCCTTTAGGGTAGGACAGTCTCTCGAGGACATATGTGAAAGCAGAGGAACTTGTCAGGGTATAACGCACATCTTAATTATAAACAAAGACAGATGTCAGCAGCCTCACAAGCAAGAAGTCAGTCAAAGTTAACCACAGAAGTGCTCCCCACCAAAGCTTGGTTCCCAGTACTCATACCAGGCAGTTCACCACTGCCTACAGCTCCAGCTCTCCAGCTTCAGGGGACCTGATGCCATCGTCTGGCCTCCATGGGCACCTGTACACACATGAACACACTCATACACACACACACATGCATGCACACACACACACACACACACACACACACGCACACACACGCACACACACACACACACACACACTTTAAAGGAAAACATTTTTTTTAAGAAAAAGAATGACAACTCATTTTGACAGGTGGCTTTAATCCCGGCAGCAAGCCCCTGATACACATTTACAGAGCAGAGACCAGAACCCTGAAGTTCCCACCTGACTAGCCTAAGGTCACAGGGATGGTAAAAGAGATCAAAACCCAGACTGCTGACAGTGACTGCTCTGTGGTGAGTGATGATCATCCCACTTCTCATCTCATAGTGTCTGGGTCAGGAGTCCAGGGCGGACCCGGCTAGGTCACGGGCACTAACATCTGGAGGCTCTGAGTTCCTAGGAAGGGTCAGTTTCGGCTTGCTTGGTTATATTTCTTACAGTTGTCAGCAGGACTCCATTCTTCTGTGTTTTTATCTCCCTTCCAACCTGTGTGTGTGTGTGTGTGTGTGTGTGTGTGTGTGTGTGTGTGTGCAAATCCACATGTACATGTGTATGCTCACGTAGAGGCTGGAGATCAACCTCTGATGCTGATCCTCAGGTTCTGTCCACCTTGTTTCTGAGTGACAGGGTATCTTCTTGACTTGGAAGGCTAGGCTGGCTGGCCAGTGAGCCCCAGGGATTCTCCTGTCTCTGTCTTCCCAGATACAAATGCATACCACCATCTTCAGCATTTTTTTCTTTCTTTTTAATGAGGATACTAGGGATCCGACTTAGCTTGCTGGCAGGCACTTTACCCACTGAGCCGCCTCCATTTTCCCAGACTCTCACTTTCCATTTCTGGTAGGATCTAGCTCCCTCTTATCAGGGCTTCCCAGCACTGTCTGTATCTCCAGATCCAGCAAGGGAGAGGACTCCAGGTAAGACCTCACAGAGAGAAGTCACCGAGCCTGTCCTGTGACCTTTGTGGTGTTCTGCAGGCCAGAAGCAAAGCACGCATTCTGTCATGCTCAAAGCATGTGCTCTGTTCACGTTCAAGGAGAGTCCTAAGAACAGGAGGTGGGTATCAAAGCAGCAGGGGTCTCAGCATCTCCCCACCACAAACTGCAAAGCCCAGGCCACTTCCATTGGTGGAACAAAAACACCGCTCCAGGGTTCTCCGGGGAGAATTAAAGTCTCGGAGCCATGATTTTGATTAATGTATAAGACACAATAGTACATATTTTGTAAAACTGTCCTTTAAAGAAAGTGATTCTAGGAGCGCAGAGGGAGCTGGGGCCATCCACACATGGCCACCTCAGGCAGGCAAAGTCAGCGACTCTGTGCATAAGCAGGTAAGGATCGTCGCACTGTCTCTGCAGGCCTGGTACCCACAATCAGTGAGAATCAAGCACAGGGGCTGGGGCGTTCTGTCGAGGGGGAAGCAAAGATGCTGCTGCCTTTCTTTGCTGCTGAGACTTGCTGCTTTGTTCCAGCGCTGGCCCGAGACTGTGCTCCAGTGGAAAGGAATGTATACACCGTGTAGATAAGAGAGTATCTGTTAGTCCGGCCACTACAGGGGCTCCTCAGAAAACTACAAGTGTCTCCACCATATGACCCAGTCACACTACTGCTGTGTACTGACCCAAAGCTCTCCACGGCAACATACCAGAGGGGACCCGCCCATCGGGGCTTACTGAGCACTCTTTGCAAGAGCTATGTTATGGTGTCTGCAGACGTGGCAAGGGGCAAAGAACGGTGTGGAAGGGTGGAGTTATGAAAGCGGGAGCAGCTGGAGGTATGTGTGCTTGCTCTGGTTTGTGGTGCCTAGGCTTTACAGATGCACAAGGTCACGTGCGTGCACGTGGCATGAGAGTGGAGGAGCCGCTTCGAATAGAGGAGAAGGAGCAGGTGACCGACCCCTGACCTTAGGAGTCCACATACAGAACCCTCATCCATGGCCTCTCTCGGAGCCAGAAGCTCCATGGTGCTCCCAGAAATGACCTTCCAGAGCATCCCTGCCCTGATGAATGGTCCTCCCAAGCTCGCTCCCCAGGATAGCCCAGAGAAGGCATGTGAGGGGCTTACAAGTCACCAGGGCCCCACTGAGAGGTGACACCAGAGAGGTCCCACAGTGGCTCTCTTTTGCCTGGGGGACCAAGGGGCTGGGCTGGGGGTGCTCACTGTGCAATGGAAAGCTGTGTGGGAATGCTCAGGCACAGTAAATATACACAATGAAATAAGTAAAAGCATAAAGACGGCACAGGGAATCCTGACAGGTACCCAGAGTCATGAAAATAGGCCAGCTCCTGATGCATGGTGTGGGCAAATGGCTGGGTAAATCAAGCGCTAACCTGGGCAGGAATTAGATGTTACAGTTAACGGCATGTCCCGGTTGCTAACGAATGGTCAGCTATTCTCATGCAGAAGAGGCCAGTAATAAAAGCATCGGGGCCACAGGCAAACACACCCAGCACAGGCCCACAATAACTATAAATTCACACGTCTGTGAGGGCGCAGAAGTCCCGGTGGGCTTTCTCTCGAGTTCTTCCTGCTGGAGAGGGGTGCACAGTTGGGTTTCAAGGAGCACTCATAGAGGCTCCTTATATTTGGTTGCTGATGCTCTATGAATGACCAGTAGCAGAGAGAGAGAGAGAGAGAGAAGGGTGACCAGGTAGCCCTGGAATAGGGAGCCATTCTGTCTCCATCTGGCTGGCCAGACCCTCCCCCTTCCCCCCACCACCACTGCCACCACAGGCCATTAATTTGCTTTAAAACATCATGAGATTTCTTTTGGTGTGATTTTTCTTTTCTTTTTGGTAACTTGATCACACTGTTATGTGAGTGTTAATTTTGTAGGTGACATCATTGGGTCACAATGTTGAGAGGGTGGCTGTGCCTTCATTTTCAAATGCTGTCTGCTAGCCCAGCACAGCAGCTCCTGAGCCTCTGCAGCCCCCTGTGATTGCCAGTGTCTGTGACTTTCCCCCATTCCCTCCTAAGGAGGGTGTCCTGTGGTTCCCAAGACTTCTGGAGTCCTGTGTGTCACTCACCTTGTCACTGTTCCTCATTCATCTTGCTTTCCACATCCGGGCACTTTTGGTGATATGGTGAATGGAGGTCTTTATGCAGGGGCAAGGCCATTGTAGCTGTGCCCATATGCAGGGGTGAGGCCAGTGTGGCTGTGCCCATATCTCAGGAAAGCTAGGTAGTAGTCATGGCCTGTGTGGCCTGAGCCCAGGGGCATGGCTTTAGGTTTGAGCCACGAGGACGTCCACTCCCAGTTACCCCACAGCATCTTATATGTAGGACTGCATTTTTTAATGTGCAAGGTGAACCTTAAAATCCACTGAGCACATGCTGGCTCATGGGTCGTCCACCCCACCCCCCGTCCTAGACATACACCATTCAGACACACAGTAGACTCTGGGGCATGATGCTGCACGTCATGGTGACTGTCCTGTCTCGGTACCTTCTGGGTGCCTAGCCATTCTCAGTTCACACTGCTTTGATTGTGAGGGCCCCACTTTTGTTCTCTGAACCATTTCCTTTCTGTCTCAGGGTTTTATTGCTGTGAGCAGACACCATGACCAAGGCAGCTCTTATAAGGACAACATTTAATTGGGGCTGGCTTTCAGAGGTTCAGGCCGTTAGCATCAAGGTGGGAATATGGCAGCATCCAGGCAGGCATGGTGCAGGAGATGCTGAGAGTTCTCCATCTTCATCTGAAGACTGGCTTCCAGACAGCTAGGATGAAGGTCTTAAAGCTCACACCCACAATGGCATACCTACTCCAACAAGGCCACACCTACTCCAACAAGGCCACACCTCCACATAGTGCTACTTCCTGGGCCAAGCATATTCAAACCACCACACCTTCTCCTGTGTGAGTCCCCCATCCTGTGCTCTGTGACATTCACCCAACACGCTCCTGCCATACACAAGGTCCCTCTGCCATTAGGAGCAAGTTCTCTGGGTTGTTCTGTTTGCCACTGGAGGGCAGAATTAAATACAATCTCCTCTTCAATGCCTGTCTCCACGTTCATATTCCAAAGTCACAGTGATGTATTAGCCAAGACCACACTGCAAGTCAGGACACCTAACGAGTATATAATTATTTGCTTATTTATTTAGTCTGTACATAGTTGAAGGGGACTGGGGTTTTCTCCCACCACACAGATCCTGGGGATCAAACTCAGGCTGTCAGACTTGACAGCAAGCACCTCTACCCACCGAGCCCTCTCGCCAGCCCACTAATGGATTTTTGAACCATTTCTCGGGCTCTGCCAGCAGCGTGTATTACATAGGTTCCTGAAGTTTCAGATCATGGGTCTCCTTCCCGAAGCTCCACGGTGAAGCCTTGTGTTGGCAAGATAGGGCTCGGGCCGATAGGGCAGGAATGAAATTGCCGTAGGCGAAGATTTACTGCCCTCCTCGCTGGGTTGCTAGCGGTTCGAGATGAACTCTTAGAGAACAGAGGCTTTTATGCTCTAATGAAATAACTGTTTCTGGAGCCAAGAGCAGTAGGTCATGAAGACAGGATGGGTACTGAATTCTCTGAAACCTACTCTTAGTGACACCCCTGCCTCTGCTCCCACCCCCGTCTTCTCCTCAAATGCAGTCTCCAGTTTTTAGGAGATGGAGAATTTCTCTGTGTCTTACATTCTCTGCCCCAGCTCCCCGTGTTCCCATGGGAACACCCCTTCCCCCACTAGAGCGCCCATGGGGGGGGGCATCGAACCAACAGTGGATATTTACCTCTGTCCCCTAGGTTATGACCGACCCATCCAAATTGCTCTTCTTCCAGTCAGCTTTGGGGACACTTTCTGATCTGGATCCATTTATCTGATGTAGACTGGGCCCCTCTTGTGTCCCAGGTACCACACTGGGGGATGGGGATGCAGGAGTGGATGGACCAGTGGATGATATCATGACGCAGAACCTGCCCTCCAGATCAGCATGGGATCACTCACCCATCCATATTGTGTAAGGAAATATCTCCTAGCGAAAAGTAAGAGACGGTGAGACCCGAGGAGATGAAGGAGTTAACCAGGCCTGGGGAGGGTGGTGGGATGATGTTTATAGTAGAAAAGAATACTATAAAAAAACAAGAGACGAGGACAAGAGTCAACCTGGTGTGTGTGTGTGTGTGTGTGAGAGAGAGAGAGAGACAGAGACAAAGACAGAGAGAGACCATAGTGTAAGGCTGGAAGAAATGAGCCTGAGAGGCCTCCAGAGACACCCCCTGGAGGAATCTGAGCTCTGACCTGAAGCCAGGTCATGTGTCAGAGGCCACAGAGGGGCCACCTCTGCAGAATCTCACACCTCCAAGATGGCCACTCCATATGTCACAGAGGACATCACAGAGGACTGCCAGCTCCAGCAGCCAGGGTGTGTCAGCCTGATTGACCATAATGCAGATTTTTCCATGACTTGTCCTTCTGTCCCCTCCCAAATCGGCTCTGCTACAGCCTCTGTCCAGGCTGCTAACTGACACCCACCAGCCAAGTAGTGTTTAATTCTGAACTCTGCAAACTCAAAAGATTAAATAATGGATTTTGCGATGTGCTGAACTCCTTCCTGGCCAGGATGATAAGATGTCAATGGGAAAAATTTAAATATTGATGAGTTTTAACTTTTGTATTGATTGGCCAGTGACATATTTTGAGTAATGATTCCCATTAAAAATACAAAGATTCGTATTGATCACCTGTATCTCCTGCTTTAAACTAACTGCATATTTTTTCAGACCTGGGGGAGGCTTTACAATTTTGTTTATTTTAAGAACTGAAGATCCAACCGTGTTTCACGCACAGCACTGGGTTTGAAGTTCCTGCCTCAGCCTGTTGGTACCCTAGGCTCTTGTTACTCCTTGGGATCTCCGCTCCTTCCAAGGGTGGTGGGGGATCTGGGGAGAGAGGCATCTCAGCCAGCCGTCCTGAGGTGACTTCAGGGAGGGTCTACATTGTTCAGACTTTGAACTTGTCTTCCCCCTTCTCTGGACTGCTGACCACCCCTAGGGATGTCCCAGGCTGCTTTTGTACAGAGCTTCTTCACTCAGGGCTGTGGGTGTCTCCCCAAGGTCCCAGAAAGTCAAGTGATTAATCAGAATAGACCTGCCAGATCCTGGTATTCAATGCCTGTCAGCCACTTTGCCAGATGTGTGTAGTGTGTGTGTGTGTGTGTGTGTGTGTGTGTGTGTGTGTGTATGCGTGTGTGTATTTATGTGTGCCTGTAGCAGTGTGCGTGTATATGTGCCTCTGTATGCGTGAGTGAAGGTTACAGTTTTCCTTGATTGCTTTCCCCTAATATTTTAGACAATCTCTTGCTTAACTTGAAGCTGGCCAGCAAATCGCTGGAATCTACCTGTTGTTCACCATCCCCTCACCAGTGCTAGGATTGTAGATGCCACCCACCATGGTTGGTGTCCACCTGGGTGCTGGCTTAGAACCCCAGTCTTCATGCTTGTACAGCAAAGGCTTTGGGCTGAGCCCTCTCCTGAGGCCCCCCTTCTGCTGATTTCTTCTTCCATCCTCCACTCACTAACTACAGATCCGCGAAAGCTCACCTCACCGCCCAGCAGGTAGCATGGCTGCCTCTGGAGAGGCTCACACTGTAGTGCAGCAGACAGGTGCTAAACCAGACACAGCTCCATCTAATCTACCCCTGCGACCAAGGCTGTGCAGGACACACAGGGGACTTTGCTTAGTCAGGAGGTGGCATGAAGATGATATTTAGCTTGTCAGGCCTGTCTGTGGTTCCCAGAACAACCCTGAGCCTGTCTTTGGGAAGGCCTGCTTGCAAAGTCGCCCCTTGTCCAGAGTCATGGACCTCAGCTGGTGTGTAGTCTCTTTCCTGGCACGAGAGTGGTCCTCTGTGTTCTCAGTACTTGTGCAAACGGTTGTTTCACGTGCACACCCTCTTCCGTCTTGGAATATGCTGGTCTGGTGTGTGCGAGAAGATGCAGCTGGCATGGGCTCCTCCCCCTCACTATGTAAAAACACCCCAACTCTGCTTTCTGAAGTGCTTCTCCAGCAGACAAGGCTTTGTCTTCCCCAGACCTCGCCACACGCCCTTTGTCACACGCCCTTTGTCTTACTGTGATGGTCTACTGTAACAACCCCCAGCGTAGCCTGGGCCAGCGAATTCTGGATCAGCAGTCTTGGAGTCAAGGAGTCTCCCCACATAGGTGGTTAGAGATGACATCACTGCTAGGACAGGAGGCAAGCTACACAGTAACACATCTGAAACGAACCCGAGTGTGTACAAAGGCCATGGGGCAGCACCAGAGGCAGCCTGGAGTGGTAAGGCAGAGTGGGCAGAGCCAGGCAGATGAACAAGGCCAGCCTTTTACTCAGGATGAGGAATCTGGACTCCACTTTATTTTTAAACTTTTACAAGAACTCTATAAAATATAAAAGATTAGCCTTGCTTTTAATCATGAATGAAATACCATTCACTTACCCAGGCTCTCAGAGATAGGTACAGGGCAAGGCTTGCCATGGCTTTAGGTCCACTGGATACTAGAACACGTGGGTGCTGTTCACGCAGTTCTTAGTACAGATGGGGGTAGACCCTGAGCCCTCTCCAGAAAGGCCATGAAAGAGCAGCGGGGCCTAGCTCAGCCTTGCCTCTCCTCTTCTAGGACTGCCTTCTTTCTAGGGCCAGCCTCACTGAAAGAGCACTATGCTCAATCATCCCAAAAAGTACCACTCATAGTCCCCATGAAGGATACTGTGCTCAGTCACCATGCAGAGTTCTGCGCACAGTCACCACGAGGGCGAGGAGCTTCGTAACTAGTCTTGCTCTCACCCTCATTCACTTGGAATATCTACACTGTGTCCTTGCTGTGGGAAGCCTTGGCTCTGGGTTTATGTCAATTGTGAGTCAGTTTCTATATTTGTAAGATGGGGTGACTACAGTGCTTGATCAATAAGTGTGTTTATTAACCATCTGGTTGTGGTGTGACTTGTGACTGTAAACTGTCCATATGTGAGTTGCAGAAATTCTCAACCCCAATCAGCCCATATAAAAATCACACAATCCAGTTATTATATTTATCAGCTACATGCCTAGATTGGGCAGATTTCGCTCTATACAAACTCAGTCCCCAGCTACGAGACCCTTTGCTACTTGCAATGTTTCCTTGCCACGCGGTACTGCTCCATCTTTGCTTCTTCCTCCTCTTCGGTCCTCTCTCCTTCACTTCTCCTTCTCCTCACTTTCCTGCCCCTGCTCTCTAAGACCTCCCACCTTTCCCCTCCACTGCCCATTCATAGGCTCCAGCCTTTATTGGCCAGTCAAAACGGGGAGAAGGTTCACACGAGATCACCTGAGTACGTGGTCGACTGCTCGTCGGGGGCAGCCCCTCTTGAGGAAGCAGAATTGACATCAGAATACAAACAGCATCGGGCAACCCACAGCATTTCCCCCTTTCTGTCCAACGACGATGAGTTTGACAGATGCTCGCAGGCGTGATGTAGGTGCTGCCATTACTGGAATAAGAAAGGCACCCAAGTCAAGGGTGTGTGCTCCTCCATCATCCGTCCATCTTGCCCCGCCCCCACCTCTAAACGAGCATTTGTTTTATGTCACTACCAACAGGTTTGCATTCTTTAAACCTCTCTCTAAATGTTGTGGCTTGTGCTTTTAACCCTGAGCCCTGTGCTCACCTGACCATTTTTGAGATCCATCCACATTCCTGCACGTGTTAAAATCCAGAGCTTTTAACAGCCAAGTAGTGTTACCTCACCCCTGATATTCGCCTACCTACCCTGTGATGCACACGTGTGCTGAAGGGTGTTTTATTAGCAAATAAAAAATTTGCAAGCATATTTGGGGGGGATTGGGCTAACTTTTATATTTTTTATCAAAAGGTGAATGAACACGTGCATTTAGATTTTTGCAGGGACGTAGACTCTTGTTTCTTCTGGGAACCTCTGCCAAGAGTGGCCTGCCTGGGCTGCGTCTCTCACGTTGGAGGCCACAGGCAGCTCTCCTGAGTGCTTGTGTGTTCCCTGTTCCCAGGAGCTCCTGCATTACCTCAAACACACTATGCCCCTCCCCACCTCACTCACTTAAAAGCCTTTGCAGGAGGAGGGGCACATTAGCTGTATTTCTGAAGATGGTGATGTTGACAGTTTCCCAGGTGCTCGCTCACCGCCGCTGTGGCTTCTGTAATGAAATGTTTTCCAATCTTTGCCTATTTAAAACTTGGTTCCCACTCTGTTATTGAATTGTGACTCTCCAACTGCAGACATGGCATTGGCTCCGGGGGCTTTCTTTTGCTTTGCTTTGTGAGACAGGGACTGTCTCCCTGTGTAGCTCTGACTGGCCTGGAACTTGCTCTCCATGTGGACCAGGCTGGCCTCAAATTCGCAGAGATATTTCTGCCTCTGCCACCCAAGTTCTGGGATTAAAGATGTGCACCACCACGCCAGTCAACTAACTTTACATTTTTCATAAATGCCTCTTGTCAGATTGAAGTCGTTCTCTTCCCCTTATAATTTGCAAGCATATTTGGGGTGGGGATTGGGCTAACTTTTATATTTTATATAATTACTGGCCCTCAAGACATAAAATAGTTCAGAGAGGTCTCTCCCTTATGTCCAACTTCCCCCAGTGAAAGCATGGTGCCTAGCTATTGGATGTTATCAGACCCAGGAAACCATACTGTTAGATCCTTACAGACCCTTGTTGGAGCGTTGTGGGTTTTTACAATGGGTGGAGGCCCCTGGATGCTGTCAGGTACTGAGGTGATCATATTATTTTCTCCCTTTAGTCTCTCAATTGCATATTAGTTACTTTAGTTTTGGAATATGAAATCGGTCTTTTACTTGAACATGAAGCATTCTTGTCTTATTTATAAGGGGGTTTTGGTATGCTTCTCTTTTGAGAAAGATTTTTGGCATGCGTACTTGAGGAATACTGGCTGATAACTTCTTCTCCTTACATTGCCACTGCCTGGTTTTAGTACTAGGATAATGTTACATTCATAAAACCAGCGGGAAATGTTCTGTCTTCCATATTGTGGAGGAGTCTGTGCTGATTCAGTCTTATGTCCTCTATAAATGTTTGCTGGCATTCACAGGCAAGATAGCCGGCGCCTGAGCCGGCAAGCTTTCACTACACATTTAATTTAGATAAAAGTTTGTTTTGTGGTCTGTATGTTTTTGCACGAGCTTGGCACTCGTTGTCTTTTAAGGGATTGTCTGTTTCATCGAAGTTATGACACTGTAATAATTACCACAGAACGATCCCCCAGGCTCCCTCCCACACGCCCGCTGTCTGGAGGACACGAGGTGATGGATTTCACTGTTCCCGGCGATTCTGTCTTCTCGCAGTTTGCCAAAGGGCTATCAATTTAGTGTTTGTTCTGCAAGAGCCACTGCTGGTTCTCCTAGGAGTCCCTGGGAATTATTAGGAATTACTCTCCAGCTCTGTCTGAGTCTACATCTTTGAAGAGCTAATTAGCCTGGATTGGGAGCTCGTACTTGTAAAGCCCAAGCATGAGAGTCTGAGACAGGAGTGCTGAGTTTGAGGCCAGCCTGGGCTACTTAATGGATTTTAGTCCAGTCCGGGAGCACTGAGTGGGTTGTAATCTCTAAGCAAACAAACAAAACTGCAAATTTAAAATAGTGCAACCCCTATAGAAGTCAGTGTGGAGATCCCTCAAAAAAGCTAGACTAGGTCTGCCACAGAATCCAGCTCTTGTGCTCTGGGGCATATACCACAGGACTTTACACCTCACCACAGAGGCATCCGCTCATCCATGGCCACTGCCACTCAATTCACAGTAACCAGGAAATGGAAGCAGCCTAGATGTCCATCAGCTGAAGACTGGCTAGTGAAAACGTGGTCCATTTGTACAGTTGAATATATTTGCCTTTATGAAAAATGAAATTATAAAATTCAAAGGTAAATGGATGGAGCTGGAGATAGTCTTTCCGAGGGAGGTAACCCAGACAAACATCACGTGCTTTCTCTTGTTTGCGGATGTCATCTTTGAATCTTTAGAGGTGTGTGTGTGTGTGTGTGTGTGTGTGTGTGTGTGTGTGTGTGTGTGTGTTGTGTGTGTGTGTGTGTCTCATCTGGTACACCCACAGGAGTCAGGAAGTCAGAGGAGCTGGGAGGAGGGCTTTCAAACGAGAAGATAGTGTATGGCTGACCGCAGACGTCTCCGTGCTTCCCAGGCTGTGAAGGAGGTCTGGAGTTGAGTGAGCTCCATAACCAGGGCCCTTGGGAAACTCAGCTGCTTCCCTGCGGGCTGCTCAGGCAGGAGCCATTTCTGCTCCCACAGCCCTGGTTCAGCTGCCCCTGGAGGCAGTGTGGGGTGTTCCTGGTGCCCGACCTCTACTCCACTGTACCCCGCTGTCATCCTCTCTTCCTGAAGCCTCTCAGGCACCTTTGAGTTTCATGTCTTGGGTTCTGTCACACGAGGGACTGTCTCCCCTCATTACAGCTTTCTATATCACTGGAGTTGCTCTCTGCTGTTACGTTTGCTGGTTTATTGAACTATGAAGCCCAGGCTCGGGAACTCGGGATCCCACCTGCCTCCTCACGCTTCACAAGCACGCACCACCGCCACAGCAGCTCTGCTTCCTGCCTGGTCCACCCACGGGGCATGCTTGGCCCTGGGTCAGTTGGTAGCCCGTTTGGACCCCAGACACTTGTGTGCTGGGTCTCATTTTTTTCCATCTGCTGGGGGTGTTGTTAATACCCCCTCACTGTCCATCAGCCCGGTTACCCCCTCTCTCCTGGGACATTCCTGTCAGCATGGAGCAGTCTTTGGTGGTTCCTTTTAAAGAACAGACTAGAGCCTCCCTGAGAGCTGCAACAGTCTCTTCTGTGCCCTCAGTGGGCCAGCACTAGCTGCTGCCTCCATGTTTGCTCTGCTCCTAGGCTCCACTCTCTTCCTCCCCCCTCTCCCCTCCAACATGACGCTTAGGTCACCAAATCAAAGGCTCTGGCTCTGTCCTCAGTGTATTGCCAACCATTGGCTCTGGCATGCCAGTCGCTTCTTCTTGTCCCAGCAGCTGTTTCCTTGTCTCCTGCTGTGGCCGTCACTCTGTGTCAACCCCATGTGCAGCTCTTATTGTCCTGACCTTTTAAAGCAGGAGTGCCCGGGACTCCCTCAGGACTGTCTCCCTAACCTCCTGGCTAAACCTTCCAGGCTCTTCTCCTGATGCAGGTCTGTGACACAATTACCACAAAGTCCCAGTTCCAGCCCTGATGGTCTCTGAGATTCCCTCATCGATCCCCTTGGACGTCAAAGCTGCCGCTCAGACTCATGCGATGGTACTTACGTCTACCCGTGCTTTGACTCGTCTGTGCCTCCTTTTTGCCTCTGCACCCCCCCATCTGCTGGGCATCTCTGGACAGGAGTCCCTCTAAGAGGCCCTGCCAGGGCCCTGTTCATCACTGAGATTCAGTGTAGCTTTTCAGAACGGATAGATTTGGGCCTGTGTCCTTGACTCCCAAACATTAAAAAAGAAAACCTTTACTATTAATTAAACTCCTTTAATATTAATTTAAAATCCAGAAATTAAATATGATGACTAGAGAGAAATACATCACAATTTAAACGTGCGTTTTTATAGTTAACAATTATTATAAAAAGAATTTATGTGGATTTTGAAAACTTGCACCGCACAGAGCTGAGTCACAGAGTGAGGGCTCCTCTCTCATACTCCCTTGTTCTTACTTCCTCCCCGACGCAGTCCCTTCCTCTCCTTCTCTGTCTTTTTCCTGTTCTTCCCTTCCTTCTTCCTTCTTCCCTTCCTTCTTCCTTCTTCCCTTCCTTCTTCCTTCTTCCCTTCCTTCCTTCATCTTCCAGTACTGGCGAGGAAGCACAGGTCCTCCTGAATCTTTGGGCAAGCGTCCCTGTTGAACTGGCCCCGAGCCAGGACTGCGTGTTTAACCGAAGGAAGCACCTGTGGCTAATAGGTTACTAGGAAAAGTTTCCCATCTGAGGAAGGTGACACAGACACAAACTTAACACTGGATCAACTCTTTCCACACAGGAGGTGAGGAGGGAGGGACTGGGCCCCTAAGCAGCACCGGCGGGGAGAGTAAATAATCGGGTCCCCAGGGGTTTGTTATGTGTGCAGTAAACACTTCGGACAGCTTCATCAACTGTCAAACTCAGTACTGGGTTCCCCCTGAACTGAATTCCAGCGGAAAGGGGGCGGGGATCCTGAGGAACACAACACAACCAAACAAAGCTTTCTCCTGACGTTCCACTTGGTTACTGGGCTTGCGATGCACACTGTAGCAAAGCTTTAATATAATTAAATTTTAAATTCCATGTAGATTCTAGCGGGTAGGCAGATGTACCGGTATGTTAAACTTTATGTCGCTTGAAAATGGTTTTCAAGTACATCAGAGGGAGACCATCCAGCTGTAAAATTATCTGCTTTATGATGCCGCATCACGGCTCTGATCTCTTTCTTTTAATTAAAAATGTACCTTAAAGTTGAAGCACCCCCTACTCTCAGCTACCTTCCGTCTTGTTCTTAACATGTACTGACAGAAGACAGAGGATCGAGCCTGTTCTCTGCGCCCGTGGCAGGGTTTGTCCGTTGTGTTAATTGGAGGCTGGTCCCTCATCCCTCTGACGCTGTCCAGGACGGAGGATGTGGTGTGTCCAACCTCCTAGTCGTTCCAGAAATCGGAAGAGTCACAGAATTCTGCTCAAGTAGGGAGAGACCCCCCCTCCTGCCCCCACCTAGTGTTTCCGACTTGGCTTCAGCTGTCTGCCCTGTGTGAGGCATAGCAGGGCCCCTGCACACTCTTCCTGCACGTTCCTGCCAACACCTTTCTCATGAGTTTCTGCTGTCTGATACCCCCCCCCCCCATCTCAGGGATGGCATCCCTTTAATCTGAGGGCCTGTTTATTTTATTTATTTTTTTGACTCCCAGATGCATTATCATGGGCCCCTGTATCCTAGCTCCTTCCTGGAGAGTTGGGGAGACTCTGGAGAGTGACACCTAGGCTGTGGCCTTCATAATGTGTGTGGAGGAGAGAGAGGGAGAGGGAGGGGGAGGGGGAGGGGGAGAGGGAGGGGGAGGGAGAGAGGGAGGGAGGTTTAGCTGGAAGCTGGCAAGATGGCTGACTCACTCAAGTGCATGAAGAACTCAGTCCAGATCCCTACCACCTGTGTAAAGAGCTGAGCGTGGATCTGGAGAGATGGCTCAGTGGTTAGGAACACCTTCACTGTTCAGTCTTGAAGACTGGAGTTTGGAACTGAGTATGTCTGTAGCAAGCTGGGCACTCCAGAAACACTCATTCCAGCTTTGAAGGATCTGACACCTTCTTCTGGTAGCCAGTCCCTCTCCCCCCATCACATATATGTACATACACTCATACAGACACACATACAGACACATATACATAAATAAAATAAAGTTATATAAAATGGGTGTGAAATGCATGCTTGTAATCGCAGTGGAGAGGAGACAGAAACATGGAGATCCCAGGGGTTCACTGGCCAGCTGCTCAAGCCAACGGAAGACTCTGTCATATCTATTGAGATAAGTGGGCAGCCACAGAGGAAGACACCCACCTCTGCCCTTCACACACATGTGTATCCACACAAACACACACAGGCATATACCACACATATGCACTAACAGGAGACATGTGTAGCCTTATGTAATCGTGACACAATATACATATGTATTAAAATGTCATGGTACCTGGGATAGGCACGTAGGCAATGCATGACCTCCTGATGCACACTGGGTGCTGGCTTCGCTCAGACTGACCCTGGTGGTGACTCGGTAAGAGCTATCAGCCCAGAAGTGTCACTCTGTTCTTGAGCTTGGTCTCACGAACAGTGTCTTCCACAGAGTCCAGCTCAGCAAGAACAGGATATATTATCAGTGGTGAGAGACATTATGAGTATGTTCTGGTCCTGGAAGGTCTTCTCAAGGATGCTTCTGGAACCTCCCAATGGGAAAGGAAACAAGCAGCTTCTTACGTGCCCCAGAAGACCTGTCCATCATCAGATCTGGATGAGAACATGGGGATCACCTCTTGCAACTGCATTTTTGCAGAGCAGGAGTCAAGAGCTCCTCCTGGAGGAGGGGGGTCCATTCCGGTCCCATCAGTGTGTCCTTCCTACTTCCTGCTCTGTCCTGCAGCTTGATTGCTTGTACCTCCACCTTCCTTCATGCAGGGTAGAGCTCAGCCTTCCCTGCATGGATACAGTGTATCTTTTTACTTGCAATATTGTATCAGTTACCTTGCTGTTGCTGTGATGAAACATCATGACCAAGGTGGTGGTGACGCATGCCTTTAATCCTAGTACTTGGGAGGCAGAGGCAGGCAGATTTCTGAGTTCGAGACCAGCCTGGTCTACAGAGTGAGTTCCAGGACAGCCAGGGCTACACAAAGAAACCCTGTCTTGGGAGAGAGAGAGAGAGAGAGAGAGACAGAGAGAGAGAGACAGAGAGAGAGAGAGAGAGACAGAGAGACAGAGAGACAGAGAGACAGAGAGACAGAGAGAGAGGAAAGAAAGAAAGAAAGAAAGAAAGAAAGAAAGAAAGAAAGAAAGGAAGGAAGAAAGAAAGAAAGAAAGAGAAAGAAAGAAAGAAAGAAAGAAAGAAAGAAAGAAAGAAAGAAAGAAAGAAAGAAAGAAAGAAAGAAAGGGAAGAGTTTATCTGGGCTTATGGTTCTAATAGTTTAGATTCCGTCATGGGGGTGGGGGCACAGCATCAAGCCACAGACATGGCAGCAAGCAGCAACGTATGAAAGCTGGCTGTTGACATTGTCAAATGCAAGCATGACGTAGAGAGCCTGAGCAGGAAGTGGGGTGAGACTCTGAACACAAAAAGCACCCCTCCACCAGTGATATATTTCTTCCAGCAAGGTTCCATTTCCCAAAGATTCCATAACCTCCCAAGCAATGCCACCAACTGGTGACCACGTATTCAAGTATTCAAGACCATGAGGGGACATTTGTCATCACAGTGACTGTGTGTGTGTAGACTGCCCAAGTGCCCCCTGCAGTCTCATAGAGCCTTGTCTTGTCACACTACCCTGGGCCATGATCTCTATGGATTCTAAAGAACCTTCCTGTTCCCTAGTGCCTCTGCTTTCTGGGAAGCCAACAGCTCCCTGCACCATCCACACATGTGACAGGAAATGGTACTGCCCACTCTCAGGATTAGGCTCAGGGTTTGCCCTGGAGTGTGTTGCTCTGTGGTCTCTGGACGATCCAGCTTCTCCTGCTTTCTAGTAGTTGCTCTGGAGAGAGGGGTTGGTCATCACCCTACAGCTTATGAAGCTAGGGTGAGTGATACAAAGTATCGCCAGTGGCTGGTGGGGGTGGGATGGGACCTGACCAACACATGGAACAGAGCAAGGATTGTTTTGTCCGGCTGAAGCAACTCCCTGGGGTAGGCTGGAATGAGAGCCTATGATATAGATGGAGGTGCCAGTGAGTGGTGTCCCAGAATCAGGCAGAGTTCCTGTGGACTGGGTTTGGGTGGACAGAGAACAGTTCACATACAAGGGCAAATGTTCATTTCTCTCTGGGCTTAGGCCTGGCTTTGACTTAGGACTGAGAGAAAGGCTCCTTCAGAGCTGAGAGAAAGGCTCCTTCAGAGCTCTAGTCACAGACAGCATCGTCTGAGTTGAGGTGCTGTCTGGCTTCTGTTGATGGAAGGGAATGAGGCTCATGGTAGGGTGGAGGCAGCCTCAGAAGGTTAGGGAAAACAAGTGATGCAGAGAGGCCTCCAGGCCTGTTATTGACAATGGATGATGCTCCCTCCCCGAGGCCCAGGCTCTTCCCTCAAACAGTGAATCTGGGCCAGCTGCTGTCCAGGTGCTTCGGAGACACACAACCCACTTGGCCACTGTTCCTATGTTGGGCCCGGCTTTCATTTCTGCCCGATGATAAAGGCCCACCTTGGGAACCCTGGATACAGGCCTCTTTTCCTCTTGGAAACCTTCTTGGGTGCTTTGGGCTGCTGCCAGAGAGTTGTGTGCAGAGAAGGGGAGGGCAAGGGGGTTCCCAGCAATGGAAGCAGCTTATGTCCAGCCAAGTTCCAGGAGAGATTTTTACAAGAGCCAAGACTCTGGGCTCTGGGCTGACCATCAGGGGATGCAGATGGCTTCAGTCTTAATGTGAGATTATACATTTTAAAGTCTTAACCCCATCTTTGAGTATAATTCACTATAAGAAACCAAAAAAAAATCTTCCATGAGACATTTAGAATGTTCCAGAATGAGCATCGTTTAGAGCCACTTGAGATGTGTGAAACTAAAATTAATTACATTTTACACACCTAAACAAACTGCCAAGTGTCAATGGCAGGCTTCCTCCCAGCCCTGTGTGTAGCAGATTCTTCTCACTGGCTGTTCTAGACAACCTGGGTTCCTGTGGCAAGTTTCCTTTCACCTGTAGTTCCCTCCCACCAGGGCTCAGCAGTCAGCCTGGGTGCTGCCTCAGTTATAGGTGAGCACCATTTCCAAAGGAGGGACTGAAAAGGTGATTTGGCGTTAGCTTGGGAAAATGACTGTCAGCTAGTCAAATGACTCCTGCATCCGCATGTTCTGAGCTGTGTGAGCTACGACACAGCTGACAGAGACATGGCTTTGGTTCATTCTTGCCTTTCAGGAGATAGCTTTCCTGGGCTCGTCCCTGTCACCACCCGGGTCCCTCTGTCATTCAGTGAGGCTGTCCTCGACTCTCACACTGGGTCTTGCGGCAAGCATACTTAGCTGTCCTAGCACCCACTGTGCCGCAGAGCACACAGCCTGCGTACATATGAGGCTTGCTCTGGAGCGTCCTGAAGTGCCTAATGGAAGGGAGTTTGTTTGCTTGTTTTGTAGGGAAGTGACAGAAGCTAGTTTCTTTGTGGGACATGAGGGGCAGACATATTCTTTGCCCAGAGTCCTTCTCACAAAACCTCCTGACTCTCTACCTTAGCCCTGAGCTGAGATGCCCTCCTAAGCTGACCTGCCCCATGGCTGTGTTCCAGGCTCTCTCGCCCTGCTCCTCCTGGCCCTTCATCCTGCAGTAAATAAGGGCTTTCATGGGCTCTGGCCTATTCATCTATGGTATTTATGGAAGCTACCAAAGGCTTCACGAAAGGGTTTAACTCAACGTGAGATGTGCCTTTGAAGAGCTGTGCTTAACAGGGCAGGGAGAATAGGCTTTGCCTGCCCGAGCCAAGCCTGCTCTGAGAGGGGAGAACAGTGTGGGAGAGCCTGGAGTCTCTCTGAAGAAGGCGATTTGGGACAGATAGACCTGGCAGCTGCCTAGTCAGGCTGTAGGACTGCAGCTCTCTGAGAAAGCAAGGATGTAGGGTGGGACTGAGCAGCCAGAGTTCATGGCAGCCCTATTGGACAGTACAGAGCCAGGGTCGTGAAAGCATGCTGGGACAGAGCCAGGGTCATGCAAAGCATGCTGGGGTAGTTCTCTGTACACCCATAGAGCCATGCAATGCTTCACCCCAGGAGCCCCAAGGATCCAGCTTAGACCTACTTGGAACTGCCTGTGCAGAGGGAAACCTCACCCTGGGGTTGGGACGAGGTTACTCTTAAGGGAGGTATTCAGTAGGCTGGTGGGGAGGTATGAGTCCCTGTTCTGGAGAGGGAGGTGTGGGAATAGCATGGTCAGGGTCCAATTCTCTATGTGCTATGTGAGCCTGGACCAGCTTTCTTGGCACCCAGAGTTCATTCTTTCTCACCTGTGAGCAGAAAGTGCAATTGATTTGAGTAGCTGTTCCCCAAAGTAGTGATTCTTGTGTAATGTACACTTACAATGGATATAGAACTATGTGGATGTGTGTGTGCACACATGGAGGCCAGAAGTAAATATAGGATGCTTTCTCCCTGAACCGGAAGCTCATCAGTTTGGCCTACACTACGGGGCAGTGAATGCCAAGGACCTGCCTCCCCTGCCTCCCTGCTGCTTGGAATTTACATAAGGACCACCTTGCCTGGGTTTCTGTGTGGATTCTGGGCATCTGAACTCTGGTCCTCACAACTGCACATCACCTACTTCACTCACTGAGCCATCTGCCCGGCTGCCTTAGTCGGGGTTTCTATTGCTGCGAAGAAACACCATGACCAACAGCAAGCTGGGGACGAAAGGGTTTATTTCATTCACACTTACAGATCACTATTCATTACTGAAGGAAGTCAGGACAGGAACTCAGGCAGGGCAGGAACCCAGAGGCTGGAGCTGATGCAGAGGCCATGGAGGGTGCTGCTGACTGGCTTGCTCCTCATGGCTTGCTCAGCCTGCCTTCTTATAGACCCCAGAACCCCTTCCCCAGGAGCAACCCCACCCACAGTGGGCTGGGCCATCCCCCATCAATCACAAGATGAAAACCCACAGACTTGCCTGCAGCCTGACCTTATGGAGGCATTTTCTTAAAGATCCCCTCCTCTCAGATGACTTTAGCTGGTGTGAGGATGACATAAAACCAGTCAGCACACCAGCCCTGAAAGGTTTCCTTTTAAATGAGAAGTTTGAAAGGTCCAGTGGGCTGTCTCCTGCCGGGGACTTGGTAATGGCCACTCTATCTGCCGTTCTTACCACAGCTGGTAATTCTAGGGGACTAGAGGGTCACAGTCCTTCCTCTCCCCTCTAGTGGGCAGTCTTCAGGGCCCCAGGCCTGGCCCACCCAAGGCAGCTGTGGATCTTCCGGGGTGGGGGGTGGGGGTGGGGGTGTGGCTCAGGAACACACTCTTAAGTGAATAAGCAAGTCAGAAGGAGAGAGAAGGCAGGTAGGGAGGGACTCTTCCCCCACCCCCCACTGGGTCTCTGTCGAGAACCAGACCTTGGGTGTCTGTGTGACCCTGTGCACATGGCTGTTGGGTGCTGTGGGTGACTGCCAACCACCCTGGACTTCTTTCCTTGACTACCAGCTCCTGAGGGCTTCTGCACACAGAACATAGAGGAGGGCCTGGTCATTCCGTGTCAGGAAGCTGAGACTGGCACATAGCCTGGAGATGGTTGCCAGGGAAGTTGACTTGGGGCTTGGGAACAGAGTGGGTGGGTGGGTGGGGACTCATATGCCTTCCTGGACATGTCCACCACTTGCTGGGCTGTGGACAGGGTGGAGAGGACTGTCCTTGCTCCGAATGTCCATCCTATTGTTTGGTTGCTTTAGGTCTTTCCTATTGGAGTGCAAGCTAGACCCAGTTCTAGCCTTGCCACCTTTTCTGTGTGTACCCAGGGTTCCCTGTTCTACCCTGCAGACAGCCAGCCTGAGTTGTTCTGCCCAGAATCCCAGCATGCCACCAGGCCCTAGTTACTCCCTCTCTCCCTCTTTCCCTCCTTCCCTCCCTTCCTCTCTCATCAAAGAACCTGGAAGGTCCAATTCTCTATGTGCTATGTGAGCCTGGACCAGCTTTCTTGGCACTTAGGGTTCAGTTTTTCTCATCTGTGAGCAGAAAGCAGCTGTTCCCAAAAGTAGTGATTCTGTGTAATGAACACTTTCTATATGAACTCTGTGGATGTGCTTGTGTGTGCACACGTGAGTGCATGTGGGGTAGATCAGAGAGACAGAGGTGCTTTGTGGGCTGTGTGGCCATCACCCTTAAGTAAGCAGATAAGGTAGGTCCTGCAGAACAGGGACAGCGGCAGCATCTGCCCCACTCTTGTTCTGTCTGGTTTCTTACTTCTTCACCTAATTCAACTTTGGTCCCCAAGGTCAAAGCCTGAACTTATTTGTCACAGGTCCCTAGAGTCTGCTCAGAGTTCAGCAGAGAGGGAATTCTGGAAGAGCTGGTTATAATCAGCTGTTCTATAGCTGGGCCCTTCCTGTCCTAAGAGCTTCCTTCCTTCCTTCCTTCCTTCCTTCCTTCCTTCCTTCCTTCCTTCCTTCCTTCCTTCCTTCCTTCCTTCCTTCCTTCCTCCTTCCCTCCCTCCTCCCTCCTTCTCTCCCTCCCTCTCCTTTCCTCCCTCCCTCCCTCCCTCTCCTTTCCTCCCTCCCTCCCTCCCTCCCTCCCTCCCTCCCTCCCTCCCTCCCTCCCTCCCTCCCTCCCTTCCTTCCTTCTCCCTCCAACACTGGGGATCAAAACCAGAGATTTGTAGACACGAGGCAGGTGCCCTTCCCCTGAGTGTTATTATCAGAAGCATATAGCTCCTGTAGGTGTGTACTCCTGAGGTACAGGGTAGAGTAGAGGCCTGGAAGTTTCCATGTGATATTGACCTAGTCATCCAGAGTGTAGGGCAAGGCAGAGGTGGGTCAGAGTGTCCCTGAGGGATGGGACAAGTACTTTCTTGCCATTGCCGGCAGAGAGTTCACTGGGTAGAGGTGGACGGCCCTGCCCCATTGATGAGCAGGAGGTATCGTAAGGTTTTGTTGCTGTGGAGAGACATCATGGCCATGGCAACACTAACAAAGGAAAACATCTGACTGGGACTAGCTTGCAGTTTTAAAAGTTTAATTCATTATCATGGTGGGAAACATGGCGGCATGCAGGCAGACCGTGCTGCTAGAGGAGCTGAGAGTTCTACATCTTGGTTGGAAGGCAGCAGAAGGAGACTGTCTAATCATGCCTAGCTTGATCTCAAACCTGGCATCCACAGTGACACACTTCCTCCAGTAAGGCTACATCTACTCTAACAAGGCCACACCTTTTTGGGGAGTTCTAGGCATTCCCCTTTAGACTGGGAAGGGACACTCCTCCCTTGCGGCAAGGGGGCTTTGCTTTTGAACAGTGGGTCAGACTGTGACTCCAAGCAGAGTGTAGGGGTGCAGGATGGGGTCCAAAGAGGCTGCCTCCTGGATATTTGCTCATGTTTAGCCTTCCCTCCAGACCAATATAGCAGCAGAGCTTTTCTGAGGTCTGGGGCGTGGAGATGCTGGCCTCAGCTGGTTGAGTCTGGCTCCCTGGCAGCTGTGCCGTCCTGGGTCAGTTCTCTGACCTTCTGGGCCTGTGATAATCAAGCATGCTTAGGGCCTCTTAGGAGGTGCTGGTGATCTCATTTTCACAAAGGCTACGATGAGAGCATTTTCTCGGTTGGGTCTCAACAGCAGGGTTAGACTTCCCGGCCGGTTCTGCTGAGGACAGAAGACAGGGCCACTGAGGGGTGGGGGTGGGGTGGGAGTGGGGGTTGAGCTCTCCAGAACCAATGGGGTGGGTACAGCCCAATTCCAGGAAGAAGTGGGGACTGGGTGGCAGCCAGCAGCTCAGACTTAGGCATGGGGTGCTGAGGCTCATGAGATGCCGGAAAGACTACACACCGAGTGCCCGTGCAGGAGCCAGCCCGGTCTCCACGGAGGTCTCCATCAGGAATAGCAGCTCTGCATTCTGCATTCTGTGCCTTTCTGGGGAAGGTGGCAGTGGCAAGACAAAGCTCAGATGAAGGGAAACTGCCCTGGGAAACACAGATGTGCTGATCTCACAGCAAGTGGTGGCAGAAGCCTACATGGATGGACTGCTAGCTAGCCACCGCCTCGGAGCGAGCCCCCAGCATGCCTCTGTGAAGCATCCTGAGCACTAACAGCATTGACACGGAATGAGGCAGGCTCAGTGGAGCTGCTGGAGATGGGATCTTGCTGGCACAGGGCCTGTCCTGGCTCTGTCATCATACACACAGGCAGGGAACAGTTGAGCTAGGAAGGCTGGGTGTGGTTCGTGGGTGGGGCACAGGAAAACCTCTCCAACTGGAACCTGGGAAAGGGAAGACCAGAGGTCACAGGGCATAATAGAGCCAGACTGTTACTTCTCCTATCCTAGGCTGAATCACTGGGGAGGAAGGGTACTGCCTCTCCTCCTCAGAAACGCAGAAGTCTCTGTACCCAAGCACTTCTGCTCTGGTGGGGACGGGTATCTGCTTAAAAAACCAAACAAGCAAAGTGGGCACTGCGTGCCTGTATTTCCAGTGCTCACGGGGAAGAGGAAAGCCGGAGGATCAGGAGTTCAAGGTCACCCTCATGTACATATTAAGTTTGAGGTCAGCTTGGGACACTGGAGATGTGACCTCTAAACACAAACTCTCCCTCGAGATTGTTGCTCACCATTGGTGTGTCCTGGCTCTTTAACAGCAGCCCTGGCTGCCCTTCAGTAGGTACCAACATTCTCTCCCTCCAGCTGGGACACCCTTCAAGGTTCATCTACACACTGTCCAGTGTTCTCCTGGCAGTGCAGGTCACCCCTGCTGAGAGCCAGTGATCGCACAGAACAAACTGATTCTCGGGGTTTCAAGGATCAAGTCCGTCCGTGGAGGGAAAAATGCAAAACGTGGAGCCTGTGTTCTTGGTGTAGGGTCGTTACTGTTAGGTATTCTAAAGGAGGAGGGTCTTGGTCGGGCACAAAGAGAAGTGGTCTGTTTCCTCACAGGGACCGCACTGCTGGTGGTGCCACAGATGGGCTGAGAGCCCCATTTCATTTTTGCCAGCGTGAAGAAAGCAGGCAGAGAGAGCTGTTCAGAGTGATTGACTCATCAGATGATCTGCCACAGCTGCCTGCATTTGTTTACAGGGCGAAAATTAATGCCACAGATGTTTACCGTATAATAGGATTCGAAATCTGCTGGGGGGAGCACCGGTTGGAACCACTGGGCCAAGGATGAGGGAACCGCTTCTGCATAAAGGCGGATTTGGTTGACTAAGTAGAGCCCGGTGCTTGCTGTCAGCTGCTAACAAGAAGCGTGGGCTTCCTCTCCCTCGGCCAGCCTTCCTGCTTGTCTCCTTGGCTTTGTTCTGCACAGGGCTTTGATGTGGAACCTTGTAAAGTGTTGTAGCTATGGAGAGAGCTGCTTCCGAGGGGGTTGTACCATGGACTAACACTCCATTTGCATCTATGCAGGCCCTGCCCACCCCATTCCACGCACCACCTCTTGCTCTGGGTGGACTGCAGCCCTGGGCTGATAGCCTGGGTGGCGCCCGGACCTTGGGTATAATTGGAAGGTTCCCCAGGCTACCCTCTTGGCTCAGACTATGTTGCCTGGAGTCAGATCCCAGGGTATGACTGTAGTCTGAGATGGTGGCAGAGCATCTGAGCCTCACACCGCTGAGCACTGTGCCTAAGCTCTTAGGATCAGACAGACAGGGCTCCTCAGGGCGTTTTCAGGAGAACGCTACAGGGCTACAGGCGCCGTGGCTGTGGGTAGGTGTACTCGTTGCTTTTCTGAAGGATTTCTTTTGGCTCAGAGTTAAATGGACAGACCATCATGGTGGGGAGGTCATGGAGCAGGGGCATAAGGTGACTGGTCACACGCCATCCATAGTCCAAAAGCAGAGATCTGAGTACTGGCCCTCAGCTCCTTTCTCCCAGATCCCCGCCTATGGACCAACACTGCCGTATTCTGAGTGGGTCTTCCAAGCTCAGTTAGCCTAACCTACACACTCCCTCACAGACATTCTCAGAGGCTCGCCTCTGCTGTGATCCCAAATGCTGGCAAGGCCATCACAGGCTACTGGCGTGATGCTCAGGGACCACAAGGGCCCATGGGCACCTCCTTCCAGGCATCTTCCTGCCTGTGGACTCTTGTGCCCCGTCTCTGCCTGTGTGTTTCCTCTTCCCTCTGTTTTTCTTTTTGTTCTGTTCTGATTGGATTCGCCACAGATTAACATTCTCCATTATAGGTTATAATATGTGTTTTTTTTTAAACCAAATCTCCCTTCACAGATTGCTGTCCTTATAATATAGGAATTATTCCTCAGTCACTTTAAAAGCCTTGCTTCATTAGCTTGGTGACTGTTTGGTAATTTGCAAAGTCACTTTCACAGGTTTTAATATTGCCCGGTTGAGAATCACAGTAATAAATGTATTAGCTCTTAATAGTGTTATGATTCTGTCTGAAGTGGGAAAAAATATGTGAGAATCAGTAATTAGTTTTGACCTCAGCATGAGCCTACATGGAGCAGGAGGTGCTGGTGATTATGGGATCCATACACCCACCTCTCAGCCTCTCCCACCAGCCTGGAGGCGCTCTGACAGCGGCAGCAGGCGGTATCTCCGACGTTCCTTCCCCACTGGCGATGCTTGGCTCCTCTGTACATTCAGGCTCCAGAGAAGCACACAGATGGTAACACTGTTTCTACCGAGATGGTCAGTCTCCATTGTCAACTTGACTAGACTTTATCTCCTAGGAGACACACCTCCGAGGCTGTCTTTGAGGGAGCTTCTTGAGAGGTTGGGGGTGGGGAGGGCAGCGAGCACAAATGAGAATGTGTGTATGGGGGTGCGGGTTGGTGAGGAAGATCTGGCAGTGTCCACTTTGAATGTGGGTGGGCGCCTTCTATAAGCTGAAGGCCCCTGAGTATTCTCTTTTGATCTGTCCAGATGTGAGCATCTCCTGGTCGGGTGCTGTGCCTTCCCTCCCATCATGGGCTGTATCCCCTCAGACAACAGCCGAAATAACCCTCCCCGCTTAAGCTATTTCCTGTCAGGTGTCTGGTCACAGCTATGAGAAAAGTAACGAAATCAGCCAGTTGCAGAAGACATCTTGGAGGCCCTGATCTGGTTACAGGTTATCGCATCTTGTTACACCTGGGAGTCACTCACCTCGCAAGAGGGAGACCCAGCTGGGGGATTGCCTACATCAGAGTGGTCTCTGGGAATTGTCTGGATCCTTGATAGCCATAGAAGGGCCCAGCCCACGGTAAGTCTTGCCACTCCTGGGCTAGAGGTCCTGGGTTGTGAGAGAAGCAGGCTGAGCAGGAGCCAGGGAGATAGAGCCGGTAAGAACTGTCTCTCCATGGTTTCTGCTTCAGGCTCCCATCTTCATTCCTATCCGGACTTCTCCAGTGACAGCTTACAACCTGAATGTGTAAGCCAAATAAACCAGTTCCTTACTTAAACTGTGTTTGTCCATCACAGCAACAGAGAAGCAAACCAGGGCATCCCCAAACTTGGGGTTCACTTCCACCTTGCTCTTGGCAGATGAGGGTTCTTGTTCAGAGAAAGGGAGAATTGGACCAGAGCTTCACTTTCAATCATCTCCCCTCCCCTCCCCCTCCCTTCCCCTCCCCTCCCCTCTCCTCTCTTCCCCCTCCCTTCCCCTCCTCTCCCTTCCTCTTTTCCCTCCCCTCTGCTCTTTTCTCAACTCTCTCTTCCTCCCTCTCCCCATCTCCCCTCCCCTTTCTCAATTTTCTTTTCCCTGTCTGTAACAAGGCCACTTGTATGCCCTGTAGAGACTAGAGGCAGTTGCTAAGACCTCCATGGATAGGGAGAAGGATGCTTTTGTTTCTTGCTAGTTGCCCAGTAGGCTCCCCATCTCCCTGGAGTCTTCTCAAAGAGAGGGCTGGTGGCTCTGAAGTGCCCTGCCTTCACATGTACACAGGCTTTGGTTCCTTTGCCCTGATGAACTTGGCAGCTGTGTGAATTGGGGGGCGGGGAGAGGGGGGAGTGGCACACACCCCTAACCTTTCACAGATGTTGCCTGCCAAGGTTTTCTGGCCAAATCGATTTTGACATTTTGATAAGAACTTGCTCACTGCGTTCTGTAGTTTGAATCTTTGACTCTAAGCTGTTCTGAAAACCAGCTGTGAAACTAAATCTTGTTTGCAAAATCTGCATACTGCACCAGCAGCAGAAACCGCCAGCTCCTTGCGGTCATTTCCTAGACACTGGAAGCGAGTCAGGCAGCGTATGGCGGTATTGAATCACAGCAGTTTATCAGGCTGATGCTGTAGGAGCTGCATGGGAGGCAGATAACAGACGGATGGCTTGAACCCTTTGCTGCCTGTTGCAGTGTTTGGAATGAAAATGGAAAAAAAAAGACCCATAATAGGAAGATTTTGTATTCATGAAAAAAAGAAAGTCTCCACTCCTTGAGAAACTTGGTTGTGATGCAAAACTGAACACAGATCCCGGGAGCCAGGCGATCTTCTGTCACTTGGTATAAGGGGGAAAAGAAGCATCAGACATTAAGTGCTTCAAGCCACTGACAAGTGCGTGGCTTCTGCCCGAACCGGGCTTCCTGTTGACAAGCATTACTTTCAGGGAAAAGTGCTATTTCCTAGCTGTGCTGCCTCCAAATGGATAGCCTGTTCATTGGCGGGGCAACTTATACCAGGCTGGGTGATACCGTCTAAGCCAAAGGGAGTGGAACACAGGAGGAGAAAGAGCTACCTCACCCTCTGAGGGAACGCCTCTGACAGAATGTCCCGTCCACCCTGCTGCAAGAAGCAGGACCAAATACCACATAGAAAGCACATTGTGAGCTTGCAGCTACCTAAGGTGCTACAGAGCCCAGTCAGGCTTTCTTGACATGAAAATGAAAGCTAGTCACCACTGCCACCATTATCCTTACCAGTAACAGGGACCAGTATAGTGGCTTAGAAACAGTAGACTCTGGGGGTACGGGTCCTCTGACATTCCTACACGTGTGTTGGTGTATGTATGCACATGTGTGAATGTGGAGGTCAGAGGTCAACCTTGGGTGTCATTCTTCAGGTGCTGGCTGCCTTGGGTTTTGAGTCAGGTTCTCTCAAAAGCTTGGAGCTTGCCAAGAAACCTAGTCTGGTTGGCCAATTGGGCCCTGTGAGCCACCTGTTTCTGCCTTCCATGTTCTGGGTTTATAAATGTGTGTAGACACCATGCCTAGCTTTTGAAATGTGGGTTCTCAGGACAGAACTCAGAACCTTATGCCCACAGCACTTTATAGACCAAGCTATCTCGCCAGCTCCTCCACAGAAATTCGTGACATGTCCCTTGAGAATCATGTGTCAGGGGGAATTTGGATGCTTTAAATGTATTTGGTAGCTTACAATAGAAACATTAACAAGAAAAGCTTTTGGCAAATTGGAGGTAGAGGGGCTTCTCTTTTTTCTTAGTGTGATTAAAAAGTAGCTGCCAAACACCAAAGACAGGAGGGTTCAAGTGAAAAGTCACACTGTAGCGACAATCCACTACCTACTGGCTACAGTTCAAGAGTGGGGGCGGGCATGCAAAGGTTGGCAAGAGGGTGAACACAGAGGAATGTCCTGGGGGTGTAAAACAGCTGGAACATCAGGGAACTGCGTCAGATGGATTCTTGCAGCTCAAGCACACATGTATCCTATGATCCAGCAATCCCTCCTGTGAGACAGACGTATGTATACAGTACATTCTCACATGTTCCCAGACTGACTCCCGTAAGGATGGTCCTGGAGGTTGACTCTCAGTAACTGAAAACAGAGAACAAGTCCAGAAGTTGCCAGTGGGTGAATGGGCAAACAGAAGTGGAGTTGCACAATAGAATAACACTTAACCACAATAAAAGAATTGGTTTTCCATGTGTGAGTCTCAGGAATACCATGCAAGGAGAGGGAAAGGCAACTCAGCAGGGAACAATGCTTTCAACCCTGCAGAGGACTGGACTTTGATCTCAGTTTCCATGTCAGATAGCTCACAGCTGCCTGCAACACCAGCTCTCGGACCACACATCCTGTTCTCTGTGGGCATTAGCATACATACATACATACATACATACATACATACATACACTTACATCCACACATATACACAGACACCAGACACACACAGAAAGAGAGACACACACACACAGAGAAACACAGAGGCACACACTCAGTCACAGACTTATGCAGACACACATGAATACACACACAGATACAGAGATATATACACACACGTACACACATACATACAAACATATACATACATACACACATATATACAGACACCAGACACACAAAGACACACAGAAAGACAAACACAAAGGCACACACACTGACACAGACTTACACAAGCACACACCCAGATACAGGCATGTGTGCACACACACAGAAACACACACACACACACATCTTTTTAAAATAATCTACCACAAACTCTGCCATGCTAAGTGGAAGAAGCCAAGCACCCAAAGTGTATAGCACACATTTTCTTGATCTGAACTTCTAGATTAGGCAGAACTAATCTATGGCAGAAAACAACCTCAACAGTTATTGCTTGTGTTGTAGATGACGGTGTCTGTAATTTACTGGAAAGGCCATGGGAGGCACTTCTCAGGTTTTGCAGTATCTTGACAGGAGCCTGGTTTCCATCCGCACCAGCATTTGTCAACACTCACCTCGTGACACGCTGGAGTTCTATGCGTTTCATTCTCTGTAAATTTTACCTGAAACAAAGGAGCCGCAGAGACGGAGCTCTCCCTAATGATACAGCTGCGCAGCAGAAGTACCAGTGCCTGCCGCTGACTTCAGAATGCATCAAAACATAAGGAAGATCAATGGAGGGTCGAAGGTGCTGGACAGATGGCTATGAGACAGAAATAGAAAAGTGCTATTTGGAGAATCTAGGTGGTGGGAACTGGGTTTTCTCTGTAAAATTCAGCTTGTCTGTATGTTTGAGGCTTTTCGAGTTAAATACTGGGTGGAAACCAAGTGATGCACCTTTTGGTATTTTATACATTTCTGGTGAATGGAGAGCCACAGATCTGTGTGAATAAGAAGCACAAGAGTCAGAACAGTCATTGCCTTTGGGTCAGGCCTGTGAGAAGAGGGCTCAAGGGTCTGTCTGTGGGAGCTGTATGGAATGTTCTGGCTCCCGAGTCCACCTGCCTCTGACTCCCAGTCAGCTGGAATTAAAGTTTTCCACTACTATTCCCAGCTTCTCTTGTCTATGATGAATGATGCTTTTGTTAAATATTTGTGAACAGAGCTTTGCATAGGCATATGTTTCCATTTCTTTTGGGTGTGTAGAATTCCAAAGTCACTTGGTAACCCTAGGATCAAACTTGGAAGGAGGTAACGGACTGGATTTTTTTCCCCCAAATAAAATGGTTGCCCCACTTTATTTGCAAAGCAGAGGATTAGTTTCAAAGACTGAAGTTTTAGTTTTCTCTGCAGCTAAAGATGGAAGTTAAGAGTCAGGAATAAAGCAAAAACACCCGATTTCAGGCACCAGAAAGGAAGTGGGGTCCCCTGGGGGGCCGGGGACGGGAATGATGCACACCGAATCAGAGCCCAGAGTACTGGGGTGCTGGGTGTAGACTGCGCATAGAGTGAGTGCAGACCTAGTCTAGGATGGGTGTAGGCTGTGTGTACAGTGAGTGCAGACCTAGTCTAGGATGGGTGTAGGCTGTGTGTACAGTGAGTGCAGACCTAGTGTAGGATGGGTGTAGGCTGTGTGTACAGTGAGTGCAGACCTAGTGTAGGATGGGTGTAGGCTGTGTGTACAGTGAGTGCAGACCTAGTGTAGGATGGGTGTAGGCTGTGTGTACAGTGAGTGCAGACCTAGTCTAGGATGGGTGTAGGCTGTGTGTACAGTGAGTGCAGACCTAGTGTAGGATGGGTGTAGGCTGTGTGTACAGTGAGTGCAGACCTAGTGTAGGATGGGTGTAGGCTGTGTGTACAGTGAGTGCAGACCTAGTGTAGGATGGGTGTAGGCTGTGTGTACAGTGAGTGCAGACCTAGTGTAGGATGGGTGTAGGCTGTGTGTACAGTGAGTGCAGACCTAGTCTAGGATGGGTGTAGGCTGTGTGTACAGTGAGTGCAGACCTAGTCTAGGATGGGTGTAGGCTGTGTGTACAGTGAGTGCAGACCTAGTCTAGGATGGGTGTAGGCTGTGTGTACAGTGAGTGCAGACCTAGTGTAGGATGGGTGTAGACTGTGTGTACAGTGAGTGCAGACCTAGTGTAGGATGGGTGTAGGCTGTGTGTACAGTGAGTGCAGACCTAGTGTAGGATGGGTGTAGGCTGTGTGTACAGTGAGTGCAGACCTAGTGTAGGATGGGTGTAGGCTGTGTGTACAGTGAGTGCAGACCTAGTGTAGGATGGGTGTAGGCTGTGTGTACAGTGAGTGCAGACCTAGTGTAGGATGGGTGTAGGCTGTGTGTATAGTGAGTGCAGACCTGTTGTAGGATGGGTGTAGGCTGTGTGTACAGTGAGTGCAGACCTAGTCTAGGATGGGTGTAGGCTGTGTGTACAGTGAATGCAGACCTAGTGTAGGATGGGTGTAGGCTGTGTGTACAGCGAGTGCAGACAAAGTAAAGCCAAAGATGGCGGCAGAGCCACAGATACAGCAAATGACCAATTTGTCCAAGACTGACCAGTAGAGTCCACCCACAGCTTTGGCAAGAGTCCAGCCAGGGGTCTTGATTGGTCCTCTGTGGGAGAAGAGGAGGCCAGAAGATCATGGAGACTCCACGGGGACAGGGTTCACCTCAGGAGCATGCCCACACTGCTGTTGTCTGCTACTGACAGTCCAGGGATTTGAAGCTGAGAAGCAGTACTGCGCATGGACGTCGATACTCCTCATGGTCTTAGCTGCTTAGTTTCAGTAGAGTGGAGTCAGGCCGATGTGACCTGAGGGTCGGGAGGTGAGAAATGACACCCTGTCTCCTTCTAGACTCTGGGCTCTGAAGGCCTCAGAGAACCTATGGATCCTGTGAGATGTGGCATGGGCCCGGTTTACAGAACAAAGACTCTAGAGTATATTTTAATATGGATGGAAACACCCGAGAGAGGTGGGATCCGAATAGTCAGACAAGAGGAGATTGCTGGGGGTGGGGAGGTGACTTGTCCAGGAGAACGGTGGCCCATTGGCAGGCGCTGAGACCAGGTGCCGCCTCTCCAACATCGGTAAGAGAGGCAGAAAGGCAATTAGGAAGTGTGGGCCGTGCCTGGAGTTGTAATGAATGTGGCTAAGAATCTCTCCCTCAGCCCCTTCTCCATGTCTTCCCCACCTCCTGTCCATCGCTTTGTGGAAGGAGGCCTGGTGTTTGGGGGAGCCGGTAACAACAGGCTTTGCAACCCAGGTAAGGGGAAATTAAGGCTGCAGGGGGCAGGGAGTGATTGAGAAGGCAGAAGCTGAGTAGCCAGGAATTCACCTGTCCCCATGAGGCTGACCATCAGTACCTCCTCCGGGAGAGCTGCCTGGCAGATGGAGGTCAGAAAAGGAGAAGTTGACAATTTCAGAGACATCTGTCCTTGCTGTCTGGAGGCTGAGTGGCCAGGGTTTGATGTTGAGAAAAGTCACTCGGGGCAGGAGGGGGAGGAGCTGAAAGGCACTGGGTGGGGTGGGGGTTGGGGAGTTCAGAAGATAGGTATGTATGCTGTCTTAGTCAGGGTTTGTATTCCTGCACAAAACACCATGAGCAAGAAGCAAGTTGAGGAGGAAAGGGTTTATTCAGCTTACACTTCCACATTGCTGTTCATCACTAAAGAAAGTCAGGACAGGAACTCACACAGGGTGGGAACCTGGAGACAGGAGCTGATGCAGAGGCCATGGAAGGGTGCTGCTTACTGGCTTGCTTCCTCTGACTTGCTCAGCTTTCTTTCTTATAGAACCCAGGACTACTAGCCTAGGGATGGCACCACCCACAAAGGGCCTTCCCACCCTTGATTATTAATTGAGAAAATGCCTTACAGCTGGATCTCATGGAGGCATTTCCTCAAGGGAGGCTCCTTTCTCTGTGATAACGCCAGTTGTGTCAAGTCGACACACAAAACCAGTCAGTGCAGATGCCAAGTCATCCAGGTTGATGGTCAACTTGGGACTGGAGAAGAAGGATGCAGGCATCATGGTTCAGAGTGCCCAGGTGCCCAGAATGTAACGGGGGGCAGTTATGAGAGGGAGGAACATCAGCTGTGAGAGGGCTGGGGTTCAGATGGAGGATGGATGCTCTGGAACCAGTATCGTGGTACAAGGAGGCACCAGCTTCCCCTCAGCTTCCCAAATTACAACACACAGGCCATATCATCCTTGGGGGTAGCCAGGTTCATGGAACCAGAAGCCTGAGAACAGACACGGGGTATGGTACAGGATGTTGCTGATAGTCTGTGGGACCCAAAGAGTCACAGTGGGAGGATTAATAGGGCAAGAGCTAAGAGTGGGGTATGCAGGGCCGATACTTAGGGAGGACTCGGCTCTCAGTGCTCCCCATTGCCAATGCTTATGAAGTACTTGGCTCAGTGCTTCCCATATGTTTGTGTCACAGTGACTCCATCTCACCATATACCCTGCCCTTCAGCAAGCATGCCTCTGTGTTCCCATCTTGAGTTCCAGTTTTTAGCATCTCTTTCAGCTCTTACTCTGTGAAAAAAAAATGATGGAGACCCCACAGCACCATACCAGTGTAAACCCAGATGTCTGTGAAGGGTCCCAAAGAGGCCAAAGCACTTTTCCTACTGCTGTGGCCAAACATCCAAGAGGAAGCAGAATGTGGGAAAGTATCTTTTGGCTCACGGTCGGTGGATATGCTCTGTCATGACAGGAAGACATGGCAGCAGTAACGTGAGTTGTCTGGCCAAACTGTAACAGCAATTGTGAGAAGCAGAACCAGGCTATAAACCTCACACTCACCATCAATGACCCAATGACTCAGTGACCCAGTGACCCCTAAGCTTCATGTCCTAGTTAGGGCTTCCAGAAGAGGAACCATGACCAAGACAACTCTTATAAAGACAAGCATTTAATTGGGATAGGCTTCCTGTTTCAGAGGTTCAGTCCTTTATCATCACGGCTGTAACATGGCAGCCTGCAGGCAGACATGGTGCTGGAGGAACTGAGAGTTCTACATCTTGATCTGAAGGCAGCCAGGAGGGGGGTCTCTGTCCCACACTGGGCAGAGCTTGAGCACTAGAGACTCCAAAGCCCACCTCCACAGTGACACACTTCCTCCATCAAGGCCACACCTATTCCAACATGGCCACACCTCCTAATAGTGCTACTTCCTATGGGCCAAGCATATTCAAACCACCACACTTCACCTCTTAAAGATTCCACAGTATCCCCAAAGAGAGCTAACAGCTGGGGATCAAGCGTACAAAACCACGAGCCTGTGAGGGACATTGCCCACTTAAGCATGGCAAAAGCGTGTGGCATGCCAGAAGTTTCCCCTCCCCGCCCCCCACTCCTTCGGTTCCTTCTCCTTCTGACCCTTTATGGGGGCCATGCCTACCCTCAGTTCACCTCAGTATTTCTGGCAGATAACAAGGCATGAGATACTAACTCAGGGCTTTCAGGAGCCCACAGGCCCCGGCTGGCACCATCAACAGCTATTTAGAAGTTGAGACAGACAGATTGGATTGGTTTGCTGATGGAGTTTGCCAGTTTGCGGTGGGAACTGAGCTGAATTTATTATCATTTTTGCCAATAGTCCTCTGCCAGATATTTATTTAATCTGGGGATTTCTCTAGGATGCTGGGGTTTTGATGGGCAGGCGGCAGGAAGCCAGAGGGCCTGTATTCAAGCTGGCATCCCTTGCTCTTACTGGTACCTTACCTCTTGCAAAGTGGAGGCACCCACGCTATGTAACAGTTGGCATTTGGGGGTCCATGCATGTGGTCAGGACTGCTTTGAACTAGCATGTACAATGTTGAACATCGAGTCAGACGTCACAGGAGAAATAGGGACAGATTGTCTGAGGATTGTCATTACTTGCTCTTTTTTCCTCCCAGTGTTTTATCCAGCAAAGTTTATTCTACCTGCATAAGGGCTAATTAATTAAACTGAGAGAATAGTACTGTCAACCAGGTGTAAGTAGTTTGGGGTGCTGTGTCCTTTGGATGCCAAGACAAACAAGTCAGGCAAATATGTATGCCTTCTTTGTCTCCTGTTTCCATGGCAAAAGCCTCTATAATGGTATTGCTCTTTTTAGGAGTATCTCTCTGCATGTATATGTGTGTTAATTCATGGGCATGAGTTTTTTGGCCTGCATATATGTATACTACACACATATTCAGAACCTACAGAGGCTAGAAGAATGTGTTGGACTCCCTGGAACTACTCCTTGGAGTTATGGGTGTTTGTGAGCTGCCAAGCCATGTGACTGCTGGGAACCGCGCCCAGACCCTCTGTTAAGGGCGCATCAAGTGCTTTAAATGCTGAGCCCTCTCTCCAGCCCCTACAGGAATATCTTACCTCAGAAGGGTCCCTTTCAGAACAGTCACTTTTCTTTATGGAAATGTGTTTCAGAAAGCTGTTGAAAATACATTATAGTTGAGAGATGTTGAACGTGTGGTATTAATAACCCGAACTTCACTGGCTTTTTAAAAAGGGCCCATTTTTAAAGAGAAGCTAAGCTAAATCCAGGCTGGCCAAATCACTGACGTTGGCAAGGACTCAGCACTAGCCTATGCCCAGGACCATGCAGAAGCAAACAGAGTCATGGCTGAGCCTGCAAACCCAGAACCAGGGGGTGATATTGGAAGCCCCACGGTGCTCTTTAGTTACATAGTGAGGTTGGGACTAGTCTGGCTACTTAAGGGCCCATCAGTGACAGATGGATGAATAGAAGCACCCTAGATGGGCAACTGTTGCCAACATGAAATAGTAGCAATGTCGACTTAAACAGATCATTAACTCGTTCGTAGAACGGGCACGTACAACTTGGGTGAAAATTAGAATATCCGTGTACCTACTACCAGCTTCCTCAGCTCTTATCCTCGGCCCTATTTGCTCTGTCCTTTAGAAAGAGGAGCAGAGAGACATGTACAGTGCTCACCGCACACCCCCTCTGCCCCGTGAAGGCACCCTCATCCTTGAAGATATTTTTATGTTCCATTTTTCACCCCTCAGCAAAATGCGGCATTGCTTGTAGATCTTGAAACCTTCACAAAGGAGCCATCCTTTGTTCTCCTGCTCGTCTGTCTTCCCTTGGCGGACAGGCACAGGTGTGGGTCTGACACGTCTCATCCGTCCTCTACACGCGTGCACACCACTAGTGAGGACACGTGTGCACTGTGGCTCACTTGTTAGCTGCGGAACAGAACTTGGTTGTAGCAACATTGATGCACCAGGGATTTTATTCGTGTATGTATGTACATACATAAGTACATACAGATACATGAGTATTTGTGTAGACATAAGTACATATATACACATATATATGAGTATACGAGTGATTATATGTTTGAGCATGTGCATGGGTGTATGTATATGTTGGTGTTCTTGTTCAAGTGTGTGGGTGAGTGTGTGTGTGCCTATTCATGTAGAGGTTGGAGGACAATCTGAAGGGACTTTGTCCAGCTCCAGTGTCACGAGCATGGCTCTGGCAGGCCCCGCCCTTCTCC